>NC_072737.1:38241120-38610228 GCF_026930045.1 Uloborus diversus
CACGTGTTTCGGCGTTATAAGGAACGCCTTTTTTGAATGCAAAAAGTAATGAGCTTATGGATGAAAAGACATCCGACAAAAGCGTTCAAAAGGCGTTCCTTGTAACGCCGAAACACGTGTCTGCAGTAATCTGCAATTTGTGCTTTTTAATGTTATCAATGTTTGTTGACTCATTGGCTGGTTAATCCTCAGGAAATGGTAATGAAGCAAAATGCAACTAATTGACGCTTTGAGGGAGGAAATAGCTGAGTTTCTGACAAGAGAGAGGGAGGGTGTAGCAAGAAATGTTAACAGGAAAACAGGGGCTTCCTTCCAAAGTATTTTCGAAATTGAAATCGATTTTAGTCGATCCTTGGTGATGCCAAGCGAAAGGGGGAAAGTTCGCTGGCTCTCTTTGGAAATATATCGATCGACCGAAGTTTCAAAAACGCAATTGTAGGATATTTTTTGGGTGTTAAGGAATGGCAAAATCTCACCAAAAAATGGAAAGTCAGACGGCTCTTCCTGGAAAACGTTTTGAAAATGATCTTTTAAGAACTCTATTTTAGCAGAAAGTACAACTTTCTCAATATGAAAAATAAGTTAATTTTTTTTACATCATATGTGTCAAATTGCCACCCCCGAAATAGCGCTGCCCGGTGCGGACCGCCCCCTCCACTCCTTACTAGCTACGCCTATATATATATAGCTTATATTTCTTTTTTCTTTCACATCTATTCCGGTGGACATTGAAATTTTGAATGACGTAGATATATTAACATTGACTATCTTCGAGAAGGTAATGCACTTTTAAATACGTAACTAAAAATTGAAGACTAATTTTAAAGTTATGCTTTTAGGATTAAACTTGTAGCATTGAAGCACTACGTTTCAAAATGTTCATGAACTTACGTGCCGAGGCTTAATAGATCCGGGATCCTTTTAAAAATTCACTTCTACTCTAGAGAATAGTGAACTTTTGCATGCGGTTAGGTTCTTGATGGTATTTTCCTTTAGAAGCCGAATGTAATGTTTTTTTTTTTTTTTTTGATTGTTTAATGAGTAATGAAAAATTTTACATACTGGATTTTTAAGGTTATATTTTTAGGGTTAAACTTGTGGCATTCAAGCAGTATTTCAAAATGTTACGGAACAAAAGTGGAAATGCAAGATACAAAACTTTCTGAAAAAATAGTGCTATACAACTTAAAAATTTACTAATGAATTATTAAGAGGAGAATGAAATAGTTAACCCAATACTCCTTTTTTTAATAAATGAAGGTGATCATTGGGTTTTTCTCTTGACTAGTGGGGTGATTTTTTTTTTTTTTTGTAACACAAGTGGTGAGGCAATTTTTTTTGTTTTCACAAGTAGTGAGGTGGGGTGCATGTAGCCCCAATATTGTTTCTTGCGAACTCCACTTATTAGCACATTAAACGAGGACAGTGCCCAATAATTTTTTTGTTTATATCAATACAGCTTAAACAGTACAGTAAGTAACACACTTACAGTAGAACTCCGTTTATCCATCCCCGTTTATTCGGATCCTCCAGTTTATCCGGACCAAATTTGTGAATTAAACGAATTATTTATTTAAATATTAATTTTAATTATAATTTCAAGATCGAAACTACAAATGCGCCAAATATTCGACTATTGCTTTGATTAAACTTACTCCTGAAATTTAATGAACAATATGGTGCACTTTTAAAGCGTCAATCCGGAACCACTGCAACTGAACTAATAAATGATAAAGTATTTGTCAGAAGGGGCAAAACAATATAGTTTTGTTACAAAGAATTGTTTTTTGCTGTAATAACTGATAAGTTTGCTTATTTAAAAATGTGTCTTGCTTGTTTACGGGATAATTCATATGTTTGTTTATCCTGATTGTTCTTTTATCTCATTTAGTTTGTATATACGAGATTTGTATTGTTCAAGCCATACTGGTAAACATTACAAAACGTTTGAATGCAAAAGTTCTAAGTTCTTCTAGGGTGTAAGGGGCCATTCAGCAATTACGTAAGGATGATTTTGTGAATTTTTGACCCCTCCTCCCCCCCATATAAGGGTAAGTAAGATTTTTCAACCCCCCCCCCTACTATCTTACGTAAGATTCAATTCGTTTTTCAAAATAATAAAATAAGGAATCTTACATCACTGGAATGGTTATTAACTTACAATTACTAAAAAATATTACTGAATATTTTTTAAAAAGTTTTGTGCAAACAATTATTTAGTAAAAGGAATCAAGACTTAACGTTTTTTTCGACAAATATTTTTTGTATATGATGTGATACTAGTTAAAAAAGACATGCCATACATAGTGCAATTCTTTTATAAAATTTTACGCTATTCATTCTTTGAAAAACAAGTAAAAACCAACTCATTCTTGTATGATTTTTACCTTCTAGCAGTAAACGAAAATATGATTCCTCGCAACCACTTGACCGCGCTATTTCTAATATAAAATATCGACTTGGAAACTATTACGTAAGAATGGGTCTAATCCCCATCCCCCTCCCCCAAAGTAAGAGTATGTAGAGATTTTTCAAACCCCCCTCCCCCTCAGGACCCTTACGTAAGTAATGAATGGCCCCTAAGACACTCCACCTGACCCATTAAAGGTTAAAAGGGATAAATGTTGCAACGGAGTTCGATTAGTGAGAGATAACAATGTCTTGAAGCAGAAATTACAAAACAAATTTTATACAATTGGGAAACATATATCGCGATTTTTTTATACTTATCACTGTTTCTGTCGTCCTCTCTGTTAATTTTCGCACGAAGATAGACATTTGCTGATTCCTAAATTCATTTAAAATACCGTTAGCGTGAATGACCAAGGAAGGAAAAGAAATAAATAGTTATTTAAAATGAAGAGGAACTACTAAGATTTGAAAGCTCATTAGGATCGAAATTGAAAATGTTTGCTCCTTTTTTTTTCCTTGAAAATTAAAAAACGCTTTGCATAATTAAAATTTCATTTAATTGAACCCGAAAAGTTTTCATCATTAATTTATTTTCGATTTTTTTTATTTTGAATTTTTCTTAGTTGATTAAAAATGTATTTAAATAAGAAAACCCAAAGCGTTGCGTATAGACATCTTGTCGAAAATCAGGTCGGAATAATTTAGTAATTTATAAATTTAATTTTTGGAGATGTAAATCGGATAATTACTCTTAATAGGATTGAAGAACAAAAAGCTTTGCTTTTGGATTACAACCGTTTTAAGGATGAATGGACTTCACTTTTACTTTTATTTTGTGAGATAACTGTACAAATTTATAGTTTAAAGTCGTTAAAGTGTAAATAGTTATACCATTGGGATTTCGTCGCAGAAAAGCTACAACCCCAACATAAAAGCACCTGACAAAGAGAAATCAATTCATGGAATCCTCTTTATCCATATTCGCGTTTATAAGTTCAGTAACAACGGTTTAACTTCAGCGAGAAAATAGTGGCGTTCCGTTTTTTGTGTAGCAATGTGTGCGAGTGAAGAATGCAGAATAATATTTCAAAATGTCGATTGTAAGAAAGTTTTTTTTTCATGCAATGTTCTTTTATTACAGGGCTCCCTTGCCAGATCGTGCCAAAGCCTCTTCATTTTTGTCAACAGGTATATAAAAATATTTTAATCATATTTTTTTTTTCATCCTTGATCTCTTCACTACCCAGTAGTCATTAGTAGTCCCTATACTGCCGGGATAAGCGCAAAAGTCGTATCTGCAACTGAGTTCAAAATGAGAAATTGCCGTTTAAAGTTTAGGGCCTAAAAAAAATTGATTCAGATTAGAATTTTCAGATTTTTAAAAAAATATTTCCCGCTGACAAATGACCATAAAACATTGTATTTAGGTGAAAAATGTGACAAAGAACTACCTGTTGACCGTAACTCAATTTTAATAAAAAGTGCAGATACGACTTTCGTGCTTAGCATGGCCGTATAATTATTATCTCTAGAAAGACTGAAATTTTCTGTATACCTAGAAAGACTGAAGGGGCCAGTGTGGCCGTACCCATTTTTTGGGTTCATTCTTTAAAAAAAAATCCTGAGTGAGTCCACATGCCCGATGTACCTTCGTATATAACTAAATAAAAACTTAGTACGTTTTTATTTTCAGCTTTTCTATCTTTATATGCCAAAAAGTAGAACTAGTTTTATCTTTCCAAGAGCAATGGCTGCGGTTTGGCTGGTAAGCAATAGGTACTGTTTATGGCATTTGAATGTCCAACAGGTTGCATGAAGAGGAAAGTTACAGGTTAAACTAGAGTGAATAGCATTTGTTTTATGCTACAGACAATTAGGTGAAAGGAAAAAAAATATCTTTTCTTATTGTAAAATTGCTTAATGCCACTAGTGGCCCCTCCCGTCTTTCCGTCTTTCTAGGTATAATGATCAATATTTTCATTACTAAGAGACGAATCATTAAATGATTAAACAATCATTTAAATAGTGTCATTTAATGAAAAGTCAAATTTCATTAGGCTACGTTAGATATTATTCGAGTCATTGAACAACAAAATACAGGCCCCCTCCGTCTTTCTAGTGTTATGAATATTAAAATTTGTTAGAAAAAAGAAAGAGATGAAGAAAAGAGAGAAATTACATTTTGATGCCAAAGTAAGCTGCATTTTCGCTTAGTTCTAAGAGTTTTTAAAGATTTTTTATCGTAAAATACTTTAAAATACACCGCAGTTTTAGTTATCTAAAATCCTTAAAAAGTTAAGTTTTATTTTTTACATTCGCGTAAAGGAACTATTTTAAAAGGTATTTAACTGTTCTCTACCAACATTAAACTGAAATTTTATAGAAAATGTTACAGGCTGTACGCTCTAAACCTTTTACTGCATTTTCAACAAGTTTAGTGATTTGGTGAAAAGAGTACTTCGTATTCCCGAAAATCTATTTGAGAAAAGATAATGCATGGATTTATTCCTTTATTTTCAGTGTAAGGCTACTGAAATGTTCAAATATTCCGAAAATCTATTTGAGAAAAGATAATGCATGGATTTATTCCTTTATTTTTCAGTGTAAGGCTACTGAAATGTTTTTTTAAAGCAATTTAGTATGTAAATTTTGCTTTATACTATTCATTGAATTTTACGATTTTTCATAGATTCTGTGAAGTAATTAAAACGGTTTACCTCTTAGTTTCGCCTACATTTACCCCTCTCCCCCCATCTTAAATATATGTAAAATTGAAAACTGAAAATAAGAAGGAAGGAAACTTTTTCGTGTTTGCGAAATCGGGGGGGGGGGGGGCATTGAAACAGAACGAATGGGTGGAAATACTCGAGTGTTTCTTTTTGTTTCTTTGTTTTATAGTTCGAAATGTTACTTTAATTTAATGTAACGTTTTTTTCTCTGAAATTTTAATTTGTTAATACTCGAAAATAAGCCAAATTAAGAAAAAATAAAATAACTTTATCAAGAAACGACATGAAATATCCAACGCTTCTTAGCACAAACTCAATTCGTTTAGCACAATTCGTAATAAGCACAATTCGTTTGTTTCTTTGTTTTATAGTCATAAATGTTATTTTAATTTAATGTAACGTTTTTTTTCAAAAATGTTAACTTCTTAATACTCGTAAATAAGCAGAATAAATAAATAAATAATTTTGTCGAGAAACGACAGGAAATATCCAATGTTTTGTAGCACAAATAACCTGTGCTTCTTCTTCTGTTCATTTGTGCTAAAAACTGTTGGATATTTCCCGTTATAAGCAGAATTATTTCTATGCTCATTATTCAAAATTTTAAAACATAGATCTCTGTTGACCCGCATAAAACCCACTAGCATTCTTTTTAAACCTAAACACACATCTTTAGTAAACTCAGGCATTCTTTCCAGCTTTATATCGAAAAATACGCCATATACTTAGTAAATAAAGCAAACTTTATTCATACATGCTCTGAAAACTATTCCCAGAAAACAACTTACTTACTTTCAAACAGTTCTTCAATCAATAGGCTTTATGCCCACTACACAAACCCAACAAAATGAGTTAGATCCTTATTTGTAAAGGAGTTGCTTTGTCACAAGAAATGACACATCATGTATAAATGCATGAATTCCATTCAGATAGTTTTTGCTTTTAAATTATTTACCATACGAATGCCTTGAAATAGATCCTTTCACATTGCTACGATGTCAACTGTTTACTGTGGTTTTTCTTCTAAATGAGTTTTTCTATGAGCACTAAAATTACGCACGTCAAAATATGAGCATTTGGTATGAGAAATGTGTATTTTTCTGCTTCCAATTTAAGATTTGTTTGGTATAAGAATGATAGCAGCTTTTAAAACTGAAATAAAAGCTTTTTTCATAAATCTGATATCGAATTCAGCGGTTTTCTTGTACTTTTTTTTGCCCAATTTGAAGAGCTACGTCTTATGTATTTGGTTTGGTTCAAACTGCTTTCTTATGTTTAGAAGGTTTTAAATCAAAGGTCTTCAATCTTTGCTAAACCTGGGACCCAGTTGTTTGGTTTTCATCTTTCGTACACGTTTGACATTTATCATAAGTATTCACGCTATACTATCCTAGAATACAGCATATACCAACCCGCTAATAACTACTTACGCTAATACTCTGAGAGATCCAAATTCAAAACGAGTTGTTTAAAACATGTTTTTATTCCTAAGTTATGTTTTTATTCTTTCTTTCTAAAACTTTTGTCGACGCAAACAGCTTCGTTAAAAAATATTTTGAAAACAAACGTTCGTTCGGAAACCCGAAATAAAATAGCGTTCTACGCGGAGAGCGACATGCCAGACAGAAAATGCTGCTTTGCACATTTCTGTCAAGTTAAAGATAGTCTCCGCGACACATCCGCCATTTTTGGGGCTAAATGATGCTTATTTCTATGTATGCTGTGGTGGAAGTATCATGTTTTACTTTTTGATTGTGGTTTCTTACTAATTCCATTTTAATTCACAATCGGAAAGCCCTACAATCAAGAAGTAAAACACGCTACTTCATGATAGCAGGCATGGAAAGAAAGCAGCATTTTGCCCCAAGATGGCGGACGTGTCTCTACTTAAGCTCCGATCTATGGCTTTAGTCTAAACTAAGGCTTTAAGTAGCGACATGTCCGCCATTTTGGGGCTAAATGCGGCTTTCTTCCTGTCTGCTACATAGAAGTAGCGTGTTTTGCTTCTTGATTGTAGTGTTTCTTGATTGAAGATTATTAACATGGATTAATAAGAAACCACAATCAAGAGCCAAAACATGTTATTTCACGATAGCAGACAGAGAAAGCATCATTTAGCCCCAAGATGGTGGACGTATCGCTACTTATTCTACGATTTAGGGCTTTATTCCACACATAAGTAAAGGAGACCAGAACATGTTCACGAATTTCTTAAATGGTTGTAAATGAAGTAAAAAAACTTTCTTCGACTACTTGAATGAGCTGTATAGTACTAGCAATGAAGTCGTATTTTTGTTTTGATACTAATATGTTTTGTATATTTTTTACATACTTTTTTGCGAATCTTTGCAGCGTACCCATGCTTGCCCGTCACTTTGGAGAATATGTCACTCGTGACAGTGATAACCATGGAGTTTCCAAAGTTAATGACTCAAGCATGCAACTGCCGACAGATTTTCTAAAACGAATAGAGGAATGTAAGCAAAATATTGAACATGGCTCTTGACAGTTTTTCTAGCCGAACAGGGTCTTGTCGGTCAAGTTAGAACCGAATGCGTGATTCTTGCTGGGTAGTAATCAAAAAACCACCATTTCAAATATGCTCTTCACAACACACGACGATGCTTATCGCATCTTGCCATTGCTACTACTGCAAATAGCCCATATACTGCTATATGTCTTACCACCTCCCCCATCGCATCTCCACCACAAGTTGAACAGCGACTTCTCCAAACACGGGAGGTGGAGGTTATAATGCCGGAACCTGTAGACTGAAAAAACGTGTGACATAATTTGTGGACTATCCCTTAGCTAGAGCTGAATCGACATTAAACTTTCAACTAATGGTTTAGAGAAAAAAAAAGAATTACCTTCAATCTAAGACTCCGAGTTTTAAAAGTTAAAAATGGTTTCTGCACTTATACCGACGTTGAATGCAGGAAAAAATTGTTTCCAACTTACTGATTTCCATATTTTGAGTATTTTTGCTGGATTGCTATTAAAGAATATCTTTACAGAAATTGGAAGAAAAAATGGGGGAAAAGAAAACGCTTTTAGTTTTATTTATCCTTACAAGCTTTAAAAAATGTCAGCTTTTGTTTAAAATTGCCTTCAAGAGCAGTAATCGTGTGCTATAACATATCTTTTCCATATTCAACTCTATTAAAATAACGTCTTGAAGGTTTTCAACTAAACTGCTGAAGATGTAATACTTTATTCCTTTGACGATGGGGATTTTTTTTGACAATCTTCCAAGTCTGAAATGCATTTTCAGAAAGAAATGTTTCAGAAAGTAATAAAATGGCGCTGTGGTTGCTTTTGAGAAGTTCCGAGGAAGCGTCAAGTTTTAACGGAAACCCTGTAATATGTATGCTTCGATGCGTTTTAGGAAACATAAATAATACTCGAAAGGTTTTCTTATCAACTTCACGCCGAAAAGTTTGATTTAGCGAAAAAAAAAATAAATAAATTTCGCACTTTTGGCTGCTGCTGCATTTTTGAAATTTGGCACCAACTGGGCATTTTTCGTAAATAAGAGTGTAGTGATTGGTTACTCACATACGAAATACCGGTATTTTGTGCTAGGGTGTAATTTCTTAAAACCGGTACTAAATAAGATACTAACTGCAAAAAAGATTTTTTTTTTTAAAGATTTGAATTAAACGTTATTGTACAGGGTGATCGAAAAGTTTTTCACACACTTAAAATTATAGAAAAACAACAAATTGCTGTATTTTATCTTAGTTTAAAAACTTCAATGTTTCCCGGGAAAAAATAAACCCATTAGAAAAAAATTGAAAAAAAAAAAAAAAAAAACTGTTTCCCCCCAAAATTTTCAGTTTTCTCCTGACTATTCCCCTCTGTAAACTGTAATCATAGTTTTTATGGCTTGATAACATAAAAAAATATACATACCATTCATAAATTATTTGTATTAAAAAAAAAAAAAAAAACTTTGAACTTAGGACACATTTTATATCCCTTTATGTCCATTTAAGACTTAAAAACGCTGATTTTTATATCCTGAATATTTATGGGTCGTCCACAAATTAACACACGCTTTGTAGGTGAGGAGATTTTGTGAAATTCTGACAGATTGCAACACGAAAAGAGGCGGGGAGAGTCATGGTACCTAGAAGTGTAATATCGGAGTTTTTATAACATTATGCTGAAGAAAAACGACGTGGTATGTGACAAGGGTAGAAAAGTAGAAGAAGGGGTAAGGTGAAGTGTGACACTTTATAGCAAAAGGGGAGAGGGGGTCAAATTCGTTGGAAAAACAATTGTGACGTCACTAATAGGCAGCCCCTTTTGTGAAACATAAAACAGGATTTGTCTCAATGACCAAAACATACTAGTTCATTATTGTTGCAAAATTTTGCGGAACAATGATCTTTAAGCCTCGTTTTTCTCGTGGGATTTTAAGTCACGAAATGTTTCATGTTTTACACCATTATCCGTCTATTTATTGGGACATTTTTTTTAAAAGGGGGGAGGGACAATTTTTTTACATGGTACGAAAAAGAAAGTTATCTTGTAAACAATAGATGGTAAACTATGAATGGACTTTATTTATAAAGGAAATGTACCCTTACGAGAAACAGCTAGTCATGAATAAATGCATGAACTTCGATTCCTAAACCTTGCCTATTAGGAAGATGTAAGTCCACTGTATAATAAAAACGAGACGAAAAAAGGAAGATTGCCTTTTTTATCTCTCTTGTCTGAAATATGATTCTTGTCAGGGGATTGCTCCTATTATTACTAAATTTATTGAAGCAATTTAAAGTGGATTTTAAGAAACAATATTGATTTTTTTTCTCTGCTGTAAACAGAAAAATGTCTGTCAGAGCTGTTCAGCGCACCTTCAGTTAACTTAATGATTTAAAGCTGTGATTTTTAAGAGAATTGGTATGTGTACTAAATGTCAAACCACGACCGGAAGTAGTGACTCATCTTCAATTTTCAAACCTGTGGGACGCGTCTTCTAATGTGATTTAAGATTTTTGTAAGAGGGGAGTACAATCAAATGGGTGTTGTAAAAGACATTGAGTGATTTATGGCTTCATTTTATCTAAAATCAGTGTGAATCAAATTGAAGAGCACTTCAAAAATTCCATTGACGGAAATAATATTATGCCGTATGAAACGAGTATTTTTTGCGTTTATATAAAAGCTTTTTTTGCGTTGAATAAATATATTTAAATTAAATACTGTTTAAAGCAAATACTCTAAAGGTACACCGATGGAGATGTAAACATCTTTATAAAAAAATCTCGTGCCACGGCGTTTGTGTTTGAACTCTTCCAGAAACGGATCGACCAATTTTTAAGAAATTTTTTATGTGCAGGTTGGTATGAGAATAAGTCGTAAAGTATGTTTCATACGGCTAGGTAATTGAATGCCCCCATTCAAATTTTTTCGGCTGCCAATTTTCAAAATGACGCGACACCTTGGAAAAACATGCAGAACGTTTCAATAATTTAAAATGTTCATTTGTTGTGTATTTGTAATTAATTTAAGCAAGGCTTTTACAATGATTTTCATTTTCGCTCATTGACTCCTTTGTGGGGATGATTCGATTATAGGAAATTTCGCCATTAAGCAATGAGAGGGGGGAGGAAAGGGGATGAAAATATGTTTTTCTTTCTTTTTTGATGCCGAATTAAAAAAGAAAATCACGAGAGAAAAAATGAGTTTCAAAACAATACAAACAAAAATTCTGAATAGAGGCATCCTAATGAACCCCTGGCAGTTTTGGCGGGATAGAGTGCTTTCTTTCTTTCTTTTTTTTTTTTTGGAAGCATGTGTCAAATGGAACTATCAAAACATTTCTCATTTTGTCAATTCTCGATGAAATACGATCTAATAATCACATCGCGACAAAAACATAAGTTTCGTGGAACCCGGAGTTTCGCGAAACACAATTTAAGAAACGCTGCTTTAAAATACAGTCGAGTCCCGACTTACGCGCGGGATGCGTTCCAAGACACCTCGCGTAAGTCGGAATTTCGCGTTGTGGAACAAGGTATGTTTAGTAATTTTTTGTAAGCTTACCCATTTGTTTCAGACGTTTGTAAACACCTTTCATATTGTTTCAAAACATTTATTAACTATATATTGCAGTATCTTTTACAAATAACCGACTTTTTCTGTATTTTAGAAAAAGCGTTATTATTTGACATAAAATTTTGTAATTTAGCCAAAAATCAATGATTAATGGAGGAGAGAAACTTAAAATAAAGCAGTATGGTACTTACAGTATGTACACTACAGCATTATTATAGCACTTAACAGTATAGATATAGTAAATATATTTATAATTTAAAAAATGAAGAAGGTTTATGCAGCGCGATCAGAATGTTATCAGACTGTAGTTCATCAGCGTTAATATGCAAAATGAAAAAAAGAAAAAAAGTTAAGAATCGGAGCGGTTATTTGTATCAACTAAAGCAAAGCGTTGTTTAGGCTAATACAGTGGGTGAACTTCCACTTTCAGTGATGCTAAAGGGATGAAAGTCTATTCACAAAACCAATATTTAGTGTCAACGAAGCCCATCCTAACTCTCCGCCGCTCTTTTCCGAAAAATTTCATGTTGCAAGCGAGTAATTTGCGTCCGCATTAAAAAATTCATTACTCATGAAAAATTCGCGTTATAGCCATTTCGCGTAAGTCGGATCGCGTTGTAGCGGGATCCGACTGTAACTGCCATTACAGTGACCCTTCCGTTATCAGGACTAAAACATAATGATCCATATTCAGTTCTCTTAATGCAGTGACATTTTCAAAGTTTGTTAGAACGCTTGAGCTGAGCCTTAATTTCACTATTAAGTCCACAATTAAGAATATGGATTCTTCAAAACTTAAGTACAACCATATGCAACCAAATATTCAGCAGTTTTATGCTTTCAAAAGTAAAGTATTTTCTTTGAAAAAAGTTATGTGGTAACAAGGAGTTCTGTTTCTCTCGAAGAAATGATAAGAACGATACAGGAGTGATAGTAACTATCAAATATATTTTCGAAGAAGCTGCGAAAAGCTTCTTAGCGTTACTAACTAAGATGAGGAACTATGTTTTGAAAAAAATCTCAGAGAAACCATGATCTTTGATTATTTCCAAAAAGAACTGATTTCTGTAAGTTATTTTTCAATGACTTTTATCCTCAGATGCTATAGTATGTGTAGTTGTATCATAGTATTGCAACATAAAATCATTTCACAACAGGTATTTTTTATTGTTCTGCAAATTTCATAGTTATTTTTTAAAACTAATACCAGTAATTGCACCAGTTACAGACAAAACTCATTAAGATTTCTTTACTGACATGTATATTAGCATTTTTTTTCCCCAAATTTAAAACTTGTTTCACAGTAATATAATGAAAATGTTATTTCAAAAGAGTGTCAAGATTTTTTACTCTTATTTTCAATACGTATTTGCACCTGTCGAGTTTGATGAAAAGTGCTCCGTATTTTTCGGAAATTATCGTGCCAATTTTCATGTTATTTCCAATGCAAAATCTTTTACAGGAAAAAAATATGTGCAAGTTCTCGTTGCTATAGGTGTTCATTAGAAGTTGCATAGAAGGAATTACAACGATTTTAAACGTAACATTATTAATGATGTATGGTAAAAAAACTTTCTAAACAGAAGCATTTTTGACAAGTGTGTTGAATAATGAAGGTGCAATTTACCCTAAAACATGACTTCATTCCCAATTCACCCAAACATCGATTTATTTAAGTGGGATGTGTTGTAAAATTCTCACAAATAATCTCAAAAAAGGTATACAAAAGCTCATAATATAATGTTGTTCTACCTTTACTTGAATGCACTCTTAATTTGTTTTATCTAAGCCCACAATTCCAGGCAGAATTTCTTATGGCGTTTGTATTGTACATTTATTTTGTTACTAAACAAGTATTTCCATTTAAATTAGCTGGTCCGTGAAATGTGTACTTGGTTTTGAATTACTTCAAAATGTCTCGCTTAGGCCATCGAAATTTCCCGGTTCCATGTTCCAGAAAAATCTCATTTCTACTTTTTTCTTGTAAAAATTTTACTTATTGTCTCACTGTAGAATGAATAGCCATCATAACGCACAGCAACATATTTCCACTCTTCAAGTACAAACTTGTAGGACTTTTTTTTAGCACGAATTAATTCAGAACTCTTCTTGCATTTTATTTTCATTGTTTGGACAGTTTTCCTTCACTAACAAGCACAAAACTTTCACCCTTGCAGTTGGTGGACAATCTATATCAACTTGAGATGCATTTTTACAAGCAAGTTTCCTTTTGACGTCTGCATTTTTTTTTTTTTTTTTGCTTTGGAGATTCCTTTTTTTTTTTCGCATTTAATTTCTCTGCAATTTTTGAGCAGTTACAAGGTTTAAGAAAATTTGATTGGTTATAGCTGCCGAACTGATATTGATTTATCTCATCATGTTAGAAATCGGTATTCGGGGCCTGAGCTGCTGACTTAGTATTATTTTAAAGCTAGAATTGATTCACGAGCTGGTATGGCATGATACTTCAGTATAGTTTAATATAATACAGTAAAGTCTAAAAGTTGAAGTAAATATTAGTATTATTAGCGTTGAAATACATTTTAAAGAAATCTAAAATATCAGGAAATATCACTGACTAACTGCCCCGGTGGGGAAGAATTACTTAGCAAGTTCTGAGGGATAATTTAGTACACTTTAACATTAACTTAAAAATAGTAAAGAAAAAATATACGGCAGGTATGAAAAGTGAGACCACTTTTATAAAAATATCATAAAAATATAACTTGCCAATTTTTTTTCCTATAAGTTTTCACTGATATATTTTATTTAAAGTCATAACTTTCATAGAAAATCATTTATGACGTTTTTTTTAGTGTATGAAGTCGTTTTTTTTCCTTCTTATGTTCCTAAGTGGTACATTCTTTATGAATTTGTTTTTTGAAAATAGACTGCATAAATAGACTTGGAATTATTGAGTATTTTTGTAAAGATATTTCGCTATGCTGAAGCGTTAGTGACCAGTATTGTGAGGCTCTGAGAAGTTGAGCTCCGACTCTGACAATGTTTACCTTTGTTTCGAAAAATAGGGAGGGGTAATTGGCGCTAAGTTCAGTTGAGAAACTTTCTTAGTAGTTTTCAAAAATATTCCGACTAAAATCCGAGCCAATAACGCGTCTATTTTTCACTAAACACCCCTAAAGCAGGTAGACACAGTCAAGGTCACAGCTCAACTAACCAGAGCTGCACTATATTTACTCCAAAAAATGAGTGTTCCGTTATCTCTCTGTGCCCTTTCTTTAATTAGTTTTCTTGGAATTGAATTTAAGCTTTAAAGAACGAGGAAATGAACTTAAAGCTTTAAAAGTCTGAATATTAAGAAATGTTCTGGAGTCGGAAAACGTTCTTAAAAAATCCCTTTGTATTGTTAAAATATATGCATTTTTAATCTTCTAAAGTTTTTCAAATATCATCAAGGAAATTTTCCATGCAGTTATCTAACTATGATCGAAGATTTTTTTTATTATATGTAACTTTTTCGACCTATGCAATTATAAACTTTTCGGAATTTAAGACACGCAGCCAAAAATGTAAGTTTATTTATCAATGTAACTTTCAAATAATCAAAACTTTCCTACACTTGAAGGAAAAAGAAATGTTTTTGAAACTCAATTTTTTCACAAGTTTAACACAATTTTGTACACAAAGTGGAAAAATTTATCAGCACTCATTAATAATGAGATTGTATCGAAATTCTTTCTAAAATTAATGATAGTGTAGATAATATTATATTAGTTTTCCCCACTCTATAAAATTGTATGTTTTGAGACAAAAATTTTAAGTATAAAGGGTAACTTTTGAAATTAATAAAAGCGGTCTTCACAAAGTTAAACATCCTTGAATTTCTCCTAAAGTTGACTTTTTTTTTTGTTTTCCCAGATCGCATTTCTGGGTTTTATTTTTTGAAAGTGAATCCGTTCTTTAAAACTGTATTTTGAGGATAGATGTAACAATTAAGGGGATACAGATAAATAGTTAAAACAAATATAACAGTATGGGAACGAAATACTCTAATAATTTAAAATGAGATAAATATTAGATGCTGTACTAGGTATTTAAAACAATGCAAAAATTTAAATGATAAATACTGTACTACGTATCTCTTACCCTCCCACCCATACAGTGAATGAACTGCTCTTTTTTAATTAGAAACGTTTTTAGTTAGGTACACTGACAGCACTTCCCTCCCCCCCCCCCCCAAAAAAAAACACCGTCTAGAAAATGTAACATTTTTCTACTGTTTGGGACGTTCCTACACTGAGGTGGTACACTTTTTTCTCATTTCAACCCTTGAAAAAAACCTAATGCTGAAGCACAAAACGTCTTTCATTTATTTTGAATTAATTACGTAAGGTAAAGCGAGTAGAGATTGCGCTGTCGGAGAGATTGCGGACAAGGGAGCCGGGGAAGAAAAAATTTATAGAAGTGCATACTGATTGTTCAGAGCACTTTCTTTCATATATCGCTGCTTTGTATTGTTTAACCAAGCTGCGTGAATTTTCATTCTGTTTCTCTAAATTTAATAGAGTGGCAATGAAGTAAAATAATTTTGATTTAAACTGTTTCTTATGAAGCTACTTCTCTAGAAGCGCACTATTAGCACCAGCAGTTCTTTCTAGCAGATGCCTTGTTTAAATAAAATACTTGCGCAATCTCTCCTACCAAAATAGGAGTGTTTGCGCATGGGCTACTTAGGAGGGATGGCACACTGCATCATTCAATCATTCATGCATTCACTTCATGCTTTCATTCATTTGTATGGAAAGAGAGATTACTCGACTTATTGGTTACTTTATATTCTAAAACGAAAATAGACAAATGTTAGGTTAAACGAACTGCAATGTAACTTAATATAATTTTGTAAATTTTTGACGTTCCTTGTTTTCTTTCATGATTTTCTGTTTTAAAATTACAATTTCTGCGCCCGTTCTAAAATGTTTTTATCTTCTGATTCATTAATGAAAAGGCCAAAATATCTATGATAATCGTTGTACACGAAAATGCTACAATAATGTCATTTTAAGCGTAGTTATTGTTGTTAACAATTTCCTTGTTTTGTGAATAATAATAACAATATCTCCGTCTCGTGTACTCTTATCTCTCCGATCCTATAAAGACAGATTGCGCAAAAACGCATGCATCTTGGTTTTGGTATAACTGTTGCATTACGTTTAAAACCAAACACCAAAATAGCGATGAAAATGCATAACCATCAAAAGATGATACAATTATACATAAATAGTTCAGAAAAACATTAATAACTAGGATATCTTTTACTATTATGTTGAACTCTGCGCAAATTCTCGTAACTAGTATACCTCACAGTGTTTCGGCTAAAGTTTGTTGTCACTCCATTTTTTCTGAACGGCATGAGCTATAGTTGTAAAAGTAGAGTCTATGTATAATCCCCAGATACGGCAATGTAGGCGGATTCGGCCATCCCCCCCTTTTTTTGATAAACTATTATATAACAAAAGTTAGCTAGATCGGGGCTTTTATCTTCGCCAAAAAGCCTATGATAAAGCGTTATGTGAGGTACCATTGGTTAACGTTTTTTATTTCTAAGTATCGACGTCGCCGTTGCCCAGCCGATTGTCCTTAAAGTAATCTAGAATCGAAAATTGATCCAATGCAGTCATGCGATTTGGCGAGCGAAAACGAGCCGTAGTCTCAGTCCCTAGAGTTTTTTTTTAGATGACTATAAAGATTATATATATATATAAATTTCGTGTCACGATGTTTGTTCGGGGTAAACTCCGAAACTACTGAACCGATTTATATCAAATTTCATACGTATCTGTAATTTGGTCCAACTTAAAAGATAGGATAGTTTTTATAATTTTTGATTGCAAATAAAATGTTTATTAGACATTAATATTGTGTATTGATTGTTTGGTTTTGTAAATTCTTAATAGATGGTGCTGTAAGTTAATTCATCCTCAAAAGTTTTATTCTTAAGTTAGATAAAATTTACAAATGATACTATGTTGCGGCTGTTGATGGTTATCAACAATATTACCGTAGAAAGGAGGAGTATTGAGGCCACACTTTTCAATGTAAATGTCAAATTCTACAAATCAAGTTGAAATTGATATGCAGCGGGTAGTTTCATACTTACCACTGCTTTTAAAAACGTATGAGGCTCATATAAATGTCGAGTTTTGCAGTTCCGCGATTTCCACTAAGTACTTTGTCAAATACGTTATTTAAGATTCTTATTAGGTCGCATTTGAGGTACGAGATATTTACAAAATTGATGAAATAACGCGATGAGTGTATATATAAGCAGCAACGAAGCTATCTGGCATAATTTAGTTTGCCCATGTACGAAAGGGACCCTTCTGCACAGCATCTCGCAGTACATCTTGAAAACGGTCAGCAAGTATATTTTACCGAAGATATTTTCTACAAAAAGCTCTTAAACACCAAAACGACCCTGATTTTTTTTTTACATTGTCAAAAACCTAACGTGTTTGGCCCGATTCTCAGAAATAAAATTATTTACCAATGTTCCACGCTATTTTACATGCACTGTTAAAAAAAACCGAAATATCCCTGATTATTTTCGTGGAACATCTTGGGATTTCACCGGTCCTCAACAATTTTATTTGGAAATCAAGTATCTGCGTCAAAAAGTTTCCTGAATTGCTACAAACGTCATGAATGCAGACTTCTCGCTGTTGCGAAAAATATTTTTAGCTCCAGTTTAAAGATTAACTGAGCGTTTTTATGGAGGTATCGGCGTCAGGTCAACTATGTTCCGTCTACATTGCCTAAAAGCTCCCAGAGAGAGTAAATGAGCCTCTGGATTTCGGAGCTTTGCAGAAATCGTAGGCGAGTTTAATTTATGGTACTTGCTTGCAAGTCTCTCTCACCTTTCGCCATACTTTTAGCATTATTGTTGGCGCTTTCTTGGAAACGTCGAGAGGTGTCAAGCTTTGTATTCAACAAACCTAAGTTTTTTCTGACGGACCAGCGACACGACTGGCTTTTAGCCTAGGATAGCACTGAATTCTTGAAAACGATTCCAGGATAATTTCAGTTAGATTACTGAATTGTAGAGAAGAACTGATTTCACTACCGTTGTCATTGTCCGTCCAGATGGACGTAACTGCCGATGTGAGGAAGTAAGTCTCTGGATTCCGTAACTTTCCAAGAGTAAGAAGCGAGTGGGATACTTTCCTATTTTTTTGCAAGATACGTTACTGGAAGAAATTCGCCGTATTCGCTGCCCTTTTTTTCCAGAACATTTCTTAATTGTTTTTACAGTGTTAAATAAAATTAAAAAAAATCATGGAAGCCACGCAAACAAAGAACACAACATTCATCAATTTCGGGCATAATTAAAAATTAAAGCCAAGACATTGGGACCAAAACTTTATCCAAAACAAAACTGTGCATCCAAAACAAAGTGAATGTTGTTTTTGCATTTGTTTTCGTTAAACATTCCCGAACAGACGGGAATATTTGCAGACCGTTATTTGTGGAGTGTTTAATACATACCACAATGCATTTCGCGAATTGAAATTATTGGTAGCACACAATCATTGGTTGGTTCATTTTCTAATGCAGGTTTTGCATAACGAGAAACAGTATCTGTCAACTGTTTAAGATGATTTTGACGATATAATATCCAACACAATCATCATTTCTGCGGGGAAACTATATAAATTTTATGCTTGAAGATGTACTCTATAGAGTTAAACAAACACACCGATGTTCAAATCAAGATTTTACACCAAAGATGTATAATGAAGCTTTAGTGTTGATTGAAGATTTATGCTTTTCAATTTCAAATCTGTTGTTTAATCATAATGGTGTGATATCACCTGATCGATTGGTCACCGACTTAGTTAACACTGATTTACAAAGAGAGAAAACAGTGCAATGACGCTGTCTTAGCTACAATTATTGTAAATAATGAGCCATTACTGACAGCTGGAAAAAACATCATAATCAGATTGTGCTGACCGTCGATGCTGAACAAGGCTATACAGTTGTCGTTAAAAACAAAGCCGTAAACATTCGAACTGAATTTTTAAATTCTCTGGATATACCAAGAATGCCACTAGGAAAGTTTAATGGAGAAATATTTTTCTGTTGCCACGTATTCCATTTACAACGTCATAATTTTCAAACACATTTGGAAGGCTTTAATTTCCGATTTGTTTAGCTTTTGAAAAGACCATAAATATATCTCTAAACCAAACTATGTCTACTTTCGGTTTGGACTTGAAACATACATGTTTCTCTCATAGGAAACTATCTATCGCTTGCTCACAAGTGGGAAAGTTATCATACCTATTCGTGTTAGCAAAACAGAGGTTACACAAGAATATTGTGCACAACTTAGTGCTTAGATAATTTTCAGTTTTCAAATAATAGAAACAATAGATCGAAGTCAATGTTATCTACCTCATTTATAAATTTAATTTTTATATGTTTTTAATGTATTTTGTAAAGAAGTTATTGATGACAAACTATAGAGAAACCTGAGATAAATAAAATGTAGTGTGCATTCTAAAAGTGTATGTTGGTTTATGCTTAATTTCTACGTTCCGATATTTTACAATCAGTTTCGATATTTGCTATCACTTTCAAGTTATTTTTCTTTGATTTATGGTCGAAGTCATACTTGCAAAATTTACTAAGCGTAAGTATAGTTCTTTTGCCATTGAAAATTTAGTTAGTACTTACTAAATTCAATAAGTACTTAATTCAGCCTAAGACGCCCATTATCAATCTCATATGATATGTTTTAAAATTGGTTAAACTATTTTAAGCTTCACGAAAAATATTAATTAGATTCTATCAAAATATTGACTAAAAGAATATTTAATCCAACTACTACGCCGCAGCAACGCGTGGTTGGATCAGCTAGTATATATATATATATATATATATATATATATATAGATAACTCTTTTCAATCTTTTTTTTTTGTATCTAACTCTGTATAAGGTAACTCGGGCCCAAGGTTGGCCTTATTTTCGACCCAATACTGACAAGTATCACTGAAACGTATATTTTCACTTGGAATTTTGTTTTCTAACTTTTTACTAGAAAATCGTCCGTCAAGATATGACGGGTGAAAATCGCTTCTACATTTGAACGAAGCAATTGCCTGTTAGGTGATACTTTGATAGTTGAAATTTTAATCCAAACCCTTAGGGGGTAACCGCCATCCTTCAGGGCCCGAATGATTGCAAGATCTTCTCGGTTTGGTTTGCCCTGAACGACTTACGTGTTTATTTAATTAGAAAACAAAAACGTAATTACATGATAAAAACATATAGAGACACATGATCCTGGTTACAAAAAAATTCGTGACTACATATAAACTGAATTCAATGGCCTAACAGTACCAGTTCTATGATAAGGCGGGGAAAAGAAGTTGCTTATTTTGGAAAAGAAAATTAAGTGAATTAACTCTAAATTCCAGGAGATAGCATTCATTTTTAACCATTTTTTCCTTTATTCATTCCCCTGAGTCTTACCAGTAAAACAGTTAAGATATTGGACCGAGTTCAGCCCTGTCAAAATAAAGCCTTTCCCAGCATGTTGAACGGTACTAAAACATATTATCAAATTATCATGCCCTGGCGCGAGTTGCATTGTTGATGACGTCAGAAGCGTTACTCAGTCATTGGCTATTACATATCTAAGGATGAGTCAGCAGATGAATGTGCAAACTGTTGAAGAGCAATAAGTTAGATATTACAACTCGAGCAGTTAAGTGAATAATTTATTAAAAACCAAAGGACCATTCGACGAAAAAGTCGACTCTTTGTCCCGTACGTGACGGGTCATATATTTCATTAAAAACTAATAATTTTAAATTGTAATGACAAAATTTTTTGCGATGAAAATCACACATAAGTTTGTCATTTGTTAAGTAGAGAATAGAATTTTTCATTAATATTTTAAAGTATTGTTTTTAATGATATATAGGAGGCGTCACGTACGGGACAAAATGATTGTTTTCCGTGGAATGGCCGCAAAAAATATTTCACTGCGACAAAAATTTTAAAATTTAAAATAACTTTTTTTTGCATTTTAAAAAATCATTCATGATTATAGTTGCGTATTGTCTAAAATAAAAACATAATATGTAGCTATGATCTTGATAAATGCATTTGATTTTCATTCAACAGATGTTTTCCCTTCTACGTTTAAAATGTATTAAAACAAGAATAACAAGAAAAGAAAAAATATGTTCTAGTAGTTTATAACTCAGTTCGCTTTAAAAATGCATACTGAAAAGTATGACAAAAGTAATAAATGTTTAAAGATTACAGCTTAAGTGATGGGCTTAAGAAGGTTACCATATTTATTTGCTTGTATTTCTACTTGTGCTTTTAAAAAGCCACTCAATATTCGTTGCTTTGCGAAGAAAACTTAAGGAGATAAAAGTATTATATTGTATTTATATTAGGTATAGTTGGGATTACATTTTCTTATAAAAGCACTTTGTACTAAAGCAAACAATGTGGAGTATATTTTAATCGATTTTTTCCACATCTGCTTTAAATGTTTATTCAGTGTGAGTTTTTATGTATATTTCGGCCTAGATGTCGTATGCTGAAAAGTAATGCAGACTGTATTTTCTTAGGAA
This sequence comes from Uloborus diversus, assembly GCF_026930045.1. Lineage (NCBI taxonomy): Eukaryota > Metazoa > Arthropoda > Arachnida > Araneae > Uloboridae > Uloborus > Uloborus diversus. Next base: position 38,262,946 of record NC_072737.1, read on the forward strand.
AATACAATGGAAAAGGTATACAGCGAAAGAGAAATAACTTAAAGAAATTGAGTGTCAGTTCCCTGAAACAGAAGTTAAGCTAAAAGAGAGTCATCCTCATATAAATAATATCCAATGATCGAGTAACCCACGAGCTTCAACAATGAAACTCGTGCCACGGCATGATAATATGATAAAATGTTTTGGTAATGTTTGATATTGGGGAAAGGCTTCATTGTGACAAGCCTGAATTCCATCCGGTAACTTGACTGTTTTACTGGTAAGACTGTGTCATTTCAGGGGAATGAAGAAACGAAAAAATGGTCAACAATGAACGCTACCTACTGGAGTTAATCCACTGGAGGAATCCCTTCCTAGTGGATTCCTAGTGGATTAATCCCTTAGGGTTAATCCACTGGAGTTAGGGTTAAAATTTCAACTATCAGAATATTAGCTAACAGGCAATTGCTTCGTCCAAATGTAGAAGAACTAGAACTTTCTACTTCTTTGCTAATATTTAAGCTGAAAGTCTCTCTGTCCGGATCTCTCTCTGTCTGTCAGAATCTCTGTGACGCGCATAGCGCCTACACCATTCGGCCGATTTTCATGAAATTTGGCACAAAGTTAGTTTGTAGCATGGGGGTGTGCACCTCGAAGCGATTTTTCGAAAATTCGATGTGGTTTTTTCTATTCAAATTTTAAGAACAAAATTATCATAAGATGGACGAATAAATTACGAAATTATCATAACGTGAAACCATAACATGGGCACAAGCCAATTGGCGAGATACGAAATTATCATAACGTGGAACCGTAACATGGGTACAAGCCAATAGGCGAGAAAATTCACCACACATTATTTGTAAATATACAGGCGAACCAAAAGACCTTTTAATTTTTCTATTACGGGCAAAGCCGTGCGGGTAGCACTGGTTATTAATAAAGTAAAAAGACAGCTTGCGACCAGAAAGCAAGTTTTTCTCATGAAATTTATCAGATGTCGTTGCATTTACTGCTAAAGCAACTTGGAATTTCTCATAAAGTAGGGAAGTATAAAAATAATTCAAGTTACTTGAAAAAGCTTCCAGAAAAATTGAATTCCAGGAATAGGAAAAAACCCTTTAAAAACCTCTTAAAAAAGCACATATTACCCGTATCAAACCTTTAAATTATTCATACGAATTCTACAGTTATTCACCGGAAGTTCTAGAGTTGTACTGGAAAAATAAATGAAATTATTGGCCAGTGGCTCAGAGATATTGTTTTCAATTTTACGGAAAAAGTTTTCCTTAACCTGAATAAGTCAGAATATGCTTATATTGAATATTTCCTTTTTTTCTGCTACATGGAACATTTCCTTTTGCTGTTGGAAAAAAAAACACCTATGTATGTCAATCATCTCGGCTTTCGAGGAAACCCTAGCAGTTCCATAAACATTGAGAACAATCTGGCAAAGAAAATGATATCTTATCGATTGATTTCATTGATTCAGGCTCATATATATGTTTTTAAGCCAAGAAATATTTTTGGTTTAAATAAATGTATTCTTGATCTAATGTAGTTCAAGCAATTGGGCATTACTGTTGTGTATTTATTTTAAGTACGATTTTAGTAACTTGGTGGTAAATTGATTATAATGTATTAAAATATTTTTTTTAATATTTATTTTTTTTGTTAGAACAGCAAGAATAGTTATAAGTATCATGGTTATACAGAACTCTTTGTGATAATGGGTAATTTTAAAATTTCAAAACATGTATGAATGATGTTTTGAATATTCTTATCTGAGTAGGTGTCATCCAAATTAGTGTAGCTTTGTTGTAATCTCTAATGAATGTGTTTATTAAATTGACTTATATTCATTATTATAGTTCACAGACACACATTTTAGTTTCTAAAATAGTTTTATTTTGTAAATTGATTTTATTATTTTTATTTGCGAATCGAAAAATAAAATCAATATTTTTCCGATCACGAGTATTTTCCTAACGAAGTTTGCATACTTTATTAAACAACAAATAACAACAATAACATTGAATGTTGACAACGGATGTTAATTTTCTGAGTATGTCAATACGTTTTAGTCATACTGAAACTTTTGACCTTGAAACGAAGCTATACGCGATGAAAAATTTCGGTAATTTTTGCCGCAATAAGCAACCAAAAATTTATATGAAAATATATGTACTTCAAAAAAAATCTTTTGATCACTGTCCCATGTTTTTTTTTCTCCTTTATTCGAAATACAAAGAGTTCAAATACACAACTTCAAGCAAATTTGATTCTCTGATAATCAATGAATTTTGAAAGAAATTCAGCAATTAGACGTGCCCAAGCTTAAAACCTCCGAAATTTTTCATGCATGTTTAAAATACGTTCAAAAACTACCTAACATTTGGCACGTAAAAAGGAAATATCTTGCTATTTACTTTAAAGACTTTTTCCTTTCAAATTAGGCTCATCTTGATTCAACACTGGTACCAGAGATGACTGCATTCTTGGAAGAATGTTTCAAAGTCCTTTTCAGGGAACGCTATAAATCCTCTTGTAGTATATTTCATATATTTTTTTCACTCTTTTCTTTAAGCTCAGGAAACACATAAAAAAAATGTAGGACTCCATATTTGGAGAGTAAGATGTTTCTTGAAGTATGTTCGACTCCAAAAAGAATTTTCACCTTAAGAAACGAGAATAGATAAAAGAGAACATAAAAGAAATGCGATGGAAGAGTCCTATGGAGTGTTTACTAAAAAAGACTGTAAAAAAGGTATTGAACAATGAGAACATCTCTTGGCTCATTGTGTTGCCATCAGCAGAAATGTACTTTGGATAGAACAAATCTCCGATGTGAGCGGGATGAGTGACACTTATGAATTTCAGTTGGTACACCTAGTATTCATTTGATATTTGTTTCTTCGCAGTTTCAATTTTTTATATTATTCCTTCTTTGTTCTCAGATGGTAATTTTGATAAAGCCTAAATTTCAATTACGACGTGTTCAATTACGTCGCACATCGATAAGAAGAGTGACATAAATCGGAAAAAAAATCCTTGAGAAAATCAAGATTTTAGGCAATAGTTGTGTTATTGGATTTCGTCTCAAATATTGCATGACGCGTAAAGCAGCCGGCTGCCTTGTATAGGGGTCAGAGAAGGCTGACTGAGATTGGGAGGTCCCGGGTTTGACTCCAGGGTAGGCCATGGATGTATTTTCTCTCTCCCGGCCTTGTCTTTTGTTTGTGTGTATGCGCTGGTAATGGTTGCTTACCCTGTCAAATTTAATTTAAAGGGTCCTTATGGCATGTGTGTATTGTGGTAGTTGGATTTCACACCAAATTACGGCACTGTTGGAAAAGTGAAGCAGCGCACCCTAAATTGCCAGTATAGCTGGCAAAAGGCAAGAACAACGCGTAAAACACTTTTGATGCGATGCTTGCTGGTTATTTTCGGTTGCCTGAATGGAGTGGTTTCCTTCAGTCAAAAGTACTACTTTTAGTCATTAAAATGGATAGAATGAGCAAAAAAAAAAAAAAAAAAAAAAAAAAAAAAATAGATGGACCCAGAAAATACTATAATTTTCCCAACAGTTTTTTTTTAAATTAATTTTTTAAAATGTCCGGTTTTTCAAACAAGGCGTGGTCTTTAGGACGTACAAATTGATGCAGTTTGGAATCTTTCTACGACGTTTCCACGTTATGATAATCAAGCAGCGAATTAAAATTGCGCTTTACGCTTGCTATCAACCATATCGTTGTCAATGCACGTGAGTAAAGATGCGAATTAAATATTTTGTTCTGTGAATGGCAACATTGAATGGCATTTCATCATTTGTGATGTCACACGACAGAAGTGTAAATAATGAAAGCGCAACCATAGACTAATAATAAGAGTAGACCGAGCTATGGCAACCCTTTTGCTGCTCATAAACCAAACCATGTGACTGGTGGATATCCTAGCAACAGCGGGCGTTAATCGTAGCAGACGATCAACGCCAGCGCGAAATAAAATAAATAGAATTTATGGAACACGGAAGAATGATCTTTTATGGAGTCCCATTTGTAAATTTGTTATTCTAATTTGTAAATATTTTGTTAATATAGTGAGTTTTTCGTTTAAATAGTATTGTGCATTTTCTTTAGTCAATTTCAATAACTCTCTAAGCAATAAAAGATGCAAGCGACCAAGAAGAATCAGCAAACGGTAAGATTTTTACCTACAGTTTCAATTTAAGATACCGATTAGTACATTTTTGCGTTAACGCAAAACGTTTACGCCATTTCGTTCACGCCAACGCTGACAGCTCCAAATGAAATAAAAGTTACCGAAAACTGATCAAAAACTATTACTAGTGTCAAAATAATGCATAACTAAAAGAAAAACAGTTTAATCTCTGCACCTGGAAGTTTTTTTTAATGAAAATACATTGTCGTAAAATACATGTCGAGTGCCAAACTGTAGATAATGCTGCCATCTAGCAACCATGCTGCCTAAGTCTTCGCCAAGCCCTTCCACTAGTCACATGATACATCTATGAACCAATTTTCTTCATCAGCAAGAATGAGAAAGCTCGGTCTACTCTTATTATTAGTCTATGAGCGCAACGATTTAAGTAATTTTTTAAAAATATTAAACTTAAATAAATTTTTTACAAAATGGTCAGATACTATGTTTTTAAGAATGCTCTTTCAGAAAAAACACTTTAAAAATTTTGAAAACGACCCCATTAACAATGCATAGTTAAAGTTCGCAAATTTTTCTTCTAAATTATGAAATTTTAATGCTCACTATTGATTATATTGTTTTTGCGCCACCGTCACTGGTAATGCAAACGAACTTTGTGCACATTCTGTGGTAAGAAAGAGCATTAAATTTGTAAAGATTTTGAATTACTAAATTTAAATCTGACCGCAAATAGTTGACCCTTCGTTCCGCCTTGTTTCAGAACTGTTCATTTTCGTGAAGCGGGGATACGGAGGGAAAAGTTGAAGAACGGAATTGGCAAGTGCGTTATTGGCTTCAGAGCTTGAATACATCACCTTGAAATTTAAGAAATTAGCCAAAGAGGTGGAACATTTTAACTTTGTGCGGTCAACGCAGATGTCTTATTGGACAGGTAAGATCCTTCGTAAGTGGGTGGGTGTAGGTTTAACCTCTTTCAGCAGCCATTGGTCAGAGAAAGCAACGCCTCCGTTAATTAGTTGGAACTGTTAACTGGCGAGAATAGGGTTGCAATAAAGAATGCAAAGCTTGCTATTTTTACTTTTTCGCCTACTCAATGCAACGATTGCTAAAACCTCTCAGGTCTGAATTATCACGTAACGAAAATATACTAGGATTATGTATATTTTTTTTCATATCGCCAAAATGTTGCTAAACTGCAAAATATGGCACACGAGTCTTTCTTCTACACCTATTTTAAGCAATGGACTCGTTTTCTCAAATGATTCACAAGAATTTTTTTTTTTTGCATTTGGACAAGACTAAGTTTTCCACAAATTTTGAGTTTTGTCACTTTACTTGCGATTGCTTGATTTTATATTTTTGATTGAAATAGCGCAATCGATTATGATATTTCAAAAAATATTGATAAACTGACATTATGGATCATGATTTCAGATTTGTCTGTGTTACCCTATCATTTTCTTTTTTGCCTTATAAATTCCATCTATGTCAAGAAGTGATTAACAGTGGAGGCGGTGTACCTGCCGAAACATAAATACTGTACCCGCCACTAATAAAATCACTGGATTATAAAATCAGCCGCATTTTAAAATCAAATCTGGAAGAACAGAATCATTGCAATACCAAAACATGTTAAAACCATCCTTTAATAAAATCACCATCACCGTTTTATTAAATCAAAATTTTGCACATCATACGCAAAACGTTGATAAAGAAGCTCCAAGAAGTGAAGGAATTGGTCTCAGAAGATGAGGAAATCTCAGCACCAAATTTGCCTCTTCAATGGATGTGAGAAAAGCGCTTGATGATATACGATGCTCTTTAGAGCAAAGAAGAAAATATAATGATGTACGTTATAAAACATTTAGTAAATTCTCAAACGATATTGAATCTTTGCTCTCCAATTGTGTTAACCAAACTGCAATAGCCAATATTTTGAGACCCTTGTTTAAAAGAAAAAAAAAACCCTCATGTTTAGTTAAAATGACAACTGTATTTTGAAATACTTAAAACAAAAATAAATGACGTAATTTATTTCGTTTTTTAAAGTTTTCAAACTTAAAAACATTTCATTTTTTTTAAATGTAGGTATGTCGGTTTATAAAATCAGCCGCTTTATAAAATCAAATGTCCTGTGAACGAATGTGATTTTAATAAGCGGCGGTCACTGTATACGTTAATGCTATATTCTAAGCATACTTAATTTCATTTTTAATGATATTTGTGAATTGAACTTGAATGAATATAAGTAACACAGGAAATATCTTTGCTACAGATACACGATGAAAAACAAGCGGTGTTTCCAAGATTTATTTATTTATTTTCTAAACAACATGGAAGTTTTTTCGAGTTCGGCTCACAGAAATGAAATGAATAATTGGGGATCATTCAACAAAAAAACCTGCTTTTTTAGGTCCAGGGTGGTTAGTTTAAAATTTTTTATTTTAAACACTTTTTTATGAGATTTAGAAAAGTTTAACAAATTTTGAAAATAATTAATACAAATTAATAATGTTATAATTTTTTTTAATGTTTTTTTTTTCCACTGAACGGAGGGATACTTGTTTGCCTCCATTACATGTCCCAACACATTTCCTCCCATTTACTTTTTCATTTATTTACTCAATACAGAAAATTACAACAGATTTAATGATCAGATTTGAATCGTTTGATGTTTTTTTAATAGTTTAAAAGAATTATGTTATAAAATAAAAACATCTATAGCATTCATAATCTTTTGAATCACTGTCACAGTCTTATATCCTCTGTTCAGGATCTAATTAAGTATTAGAATTTCCTATAGACGGCAGTAATGGCAGCTCATTACAGAGGTCCAGAATCACAAGTAGCCCTTTTCAACTCTGATTCTAAGGTGACAAGGTCTGGTTCTCTAAGGTAAACAACTGAGTGTGAAAGAATTTCGGCATTATTGTCTTTGAAGTCAAATAGGTCCTTAACTTTGTGTATCCTCCATTCTTGTTTTGAAAAGAAAAGAATTGTTTTTGTACTTAACTTTTTTATAGTTAAAATTAAATTTTTTTTTTAGTTTAAATAACATGTTGCGTTATCCCTAAATCAACACAATGTGCATAGCAAAAAAAAAAGTATTTGTATCCTCCATATATGAATCCTCCGTTACATTATCCATGTAATGTATACAATAGGGTGGGTCAGTCCTATGGTAAAAAAAAAGTTTCCGATTTCCTTTGGGCAGGGCAAGAAAAATGTGCCAAATGACGTTTTAAGGTTATTTATAAAATTTCTTTCAATTAGGAGTTCATTTTTTGCCTCCGCATTGAGTTTGAAAAACCCGAATTTAAGGAAAAAGTCTTATTTTCATAAAAAAAAACTGAAAAAGAAAATTACAAATATATATAACAACTTAAGGTTGTCCAAGTATTATTCATTTATTTACAAAAACGTTTATGATGATCATTAATTTTCAAAATCAAAAATATTCATCTCAAAATAGCTTGAAAGTCCTTACTATTTAGTTACTCCAGTTGGACTCCAGTTATTCCAATCTTACACTCCAGTTGGTTCTTTTTTAAAAATTCTCTTTTTGCACAATGTTGTTGAAACTGATGTCAATTTTAATTGCCCTTCCACAGGGACGCCTATCCCGATAGGGTGATGGCAACCCAACACCCCCGCCACATGCTAGGAAGTACCCCCCAGAGAAAGAGCCACCCCCCCCCCAAAAAATCTGTAAAATCAACCCTCTTAAAAATTTTAATGTCGCAGTCTGCGCCATGAACCCCCTTTGTGTGCACCCCTGCCTTTCAACAGCCTGTGTGTATGGCATGGCAGGCATAGTAAACAGTTCTTTTTTGCCTGAAACAAACAGTTGAATATCTTGTTCAGAGATTGAATTCAATATTAATGGATCAGACACATTTTTCCAGTCATTGAGATCAATGTAAGATTCTGCATCAAACTTAAGAATAAGAAAGTGAAAAATTTGTCTTTTGGGAGTCTATTTTGCTGAACACTACGAGATTCTTAAATCCAATAGGCTGCCAATTCACGGATGTGCTGTTCCAAGTTTGTCAGCATTGTAATAAAGTAAGTTTTAGGACATACGAAAACACTGCTTCTTTGGATTGCGGGATCTATTTTGCACTTCATCTCAGTGAATAAATATCTAGTTGCAGTAATTTTGAACAACTGCCGAGCCAATCTACACATAAAGGGTAATTTAGATAGCAATCCAGATTGGAGCATAAACGTTGACGACTTATATTGCAAAATTATTAAATTTTCAGAAGGAGATTTCACTGAAACATACAAAAAGTAGAATTCGATTAGCACGAGTTAGATATAGAAAATGAGACATTTTGTTTGGCTTTGGCTCTTGCCAGGGCAGATTTTCGTGCTATTTTGCGCTTCCGACGAGGCATGGTTTTCTTAATAATGTTTTTAGTGGTGGGGTAAAGTACTGTTGAAGCAATAGCTCCAATCCAGCTCTGTCGGATACTTCGTATCTATCACATGTCCGTGAAAGCAAATTCAAGTCCATTGTATTGCTTGTAGTAGTAAATTTATCGATATAAGCATTTGAAGTTTGAAGCTTGCAAAAGTCCCTTGAATTCATCCTCACTGTCCTTATCCAGTAGAAGAGATGCGATGAAGTAATGATACTAAAACCATCTTCACTTTCTTCTTGAGGCTGAAGCTGCAATTTCTCTTCCTCTCTCATTTTTTTTCCCGGACAAATATAGTCGTAAATATCTTTGCATTTGCAAGATTAAATGTCAAATAACAATTTACTAGCTTGGTAAAATGGGTCTGATTATTTTCATAGTTATTTTCGGATAGGATTTCAAATGATTGCTGCTGCATTTCAAGAGGTAGATTTGTAGCATCTCTTACTCATTTACGTTGCACAGTAGGCAGGGAGTGTTTGACCTAATCCACACATATCAGCCAATTCTACCAGCTAAAATGGCAAGTCTGAATTTAAACCAGGTGCAAATTGAAAGTTTCATCACTTGTTTCTGTAAACGAAGCAACATTTATTATTATTGCCATCGTAGGAGAAGCTGTTGTACCCACGGACAAAATTTACTTTCAATTTTTGCTGATCTCTGGGAATAGATAATCGATCGGAAAATTTTTCTGGCAGAATCTACAACTTATCATCTAATTTAGTAATTTTTGTCAGGCGAACATCTCAAAGCTTTCAACTTCAAAAATGTTTTTCTTAAAAACCATCTTTTTTTTCCGTGGGTACAACACCCCGTTCACAACGCGGACAGGTGCCTTTGTACTCATGGACATACAAAAAATATATATAAAAATAGGTCTGAGGAACTCAATTATACTCAATACATTTTCATAAAACATTTTATATTGAAATACTTCAAATATCCATTAAAAATAACATTAAATAAAATGTCCAACAGAAACTAAACTTTGAAAATTTATCGAAGGTCTTTTTCCTTTTTTTAAATTTTCCTTAATTTTTAACATCAGTGAACTTTAAAAAAGTTATTACTCTTAAGAGAGTTAATGATGTTATGAATAATTAATATGTTTTTATACAAAAAAATAACTAGAGTCATGACATTATGGCTTTCTATGTACCTACATAATAACCTCAATTTATATACAAATTTAAACCTTTACCCAAAATTAACTCATTACAAAAAAAAAATCAGTCTAGATAAGCTAATAAAAATCTGTAAAAGTCGACTTCAAATGAAAACAGATGGGCTTGACGGTCTGTAGATCCATGCAACAGGTGGGGGTTACTTCAACACTATACCTTCAAGCCCTACTTCAAATTCATCATCATTGTTGAAAGCAAATTTCGAATGTTGATGACAAGGCACCATTTTAAAGTACTTCACATTGTAAGAAGACTCAGGTGTGACCCAAGGAGACTAAAAATTGCCGTCCGTGGGTACATATGGTTATGTGTCCTTGGATACAACGGTACGCCATTTTAGTTTTGAAAGCCAATCACATCGACAGGATCAAAGTTTTAGAACGTTAATACAAAGACAAAATACAACAAGAAACAAAACCTTCAAAATATAGAGAATCATGATGCCTACAACAAAAATGAATAATACAATCCACGACGGACAAAGAAAAAAAAAAGAAATTGCTCACGTTTTCTTTTTGGCTTAGATCCTACTAAAACCGAAAAAATGTGATAGAATCAAAAATGTTCGTTTGATGGCGTTGAAACTTTCTGGGGTACTGGAGAGGGTTGTGACACACACGTTAAGCCACCAATTAGGATCTCGACGATACCCAGAATTTCCCGACTAACGTCCGTAGGTCCAACCGTCCGTGGGTACAGCAGCTTCCCCCCACATGAAACGTATCCTGTTTGGGTAAGGAAATTCAAACTCAATCCGGAGGCAAAAAGACTTATCAGAATAAAATTTCACAGAATAAAATTTCACACATGTTAGTTTGAAACCATTTGGCACCTTTTTAATCCCCTGCCCCTTAACGTTTCGAAAAAATTTTTTTGACCCACCATAATATACAATCAGAAATGGAACATACAACTTTTTTTAAAAATCCATTTTAAGAAAAATGCGTAAATTTTATTTAGTGAAAATCGTGTTAATCATACAAGATGCAAGTTTTTTTTTAATGAAAAGTTTTGAAACAACATTTAAAATATATATTTACTCTCCGGTACCCTTCGTTTATGGCCAAAATTTTAACTACGAAAGAAAGTTACAAAATAATCAATAAATAATGAAACTATGTGAGAGTAAAATGGTGCCTAAAAGGAACATTATAAATTAACTTTAAAAAATTGAAGATTTTTTAAAACATGAATTCTAACTTCAAAATCTACGTTTTTTGAAAATGACCCAATATGTTCTTGCAGCAAAGTAACAAGAGTAAACAACATATATTAAGATCAAATGTTCGGTACTCGGGTTTTACACCGAAAAATAAGTAAAAAGAAAAGATCTCCAGACAAAAAGATCGTTTTTGATATTTTTTTTACCATCCGAGAGGGAATTCCCCTGTGTGTCGTCAGTTTGCTACAAATGTTCATGGCTGAAAATTTTCAATTATTTAGCCTCTAAGAAGAATGTTAAAGGTTAATGTACTGCTCCCTTCCCCACCAAATAAAAATAGAAGCTATGAAACTGTCAGAAATTGACCAAAAAAAAAAGAAAAAAATGTAGGGTGCAATTTCAAAACAGCGGGGTTCGAGGGGCTAAGGGGAAAAACGGTGGCAATATTCAGATTCATTTTACATTAAACTTACCAAGAACTGTGTCAAAAGCATTTTGGAGGCTTTTTTTTTGTTTTGCCATAGAGTGGAAATGCGTTTTTCTTAAAACCCCTGAGAAAATATCTTTAATTTGTTTCAGAATTGAATTAGGGCAACGATTATAGTATAGGTATAATTGAAACATTTATAATTTGTAATTCTATACAAAATAACATCAACAACGAAAATCCTTAATTTTAGTATGCATTCTAGATTAGCAAAAGTATACTTAGCAATAAATCATTCATTTGATAAATGTACGAAGTTTTTGACTAACTTACTGTTTTTCGTGTAAAATCTTAAAAAAAAAAAAAAAAAAAAAAAATGGGCAGAAAAGCAATCAAAATAAACATGCATTTTTTTCTATAGTCATAAAAATCTCTCATAGAATCAGTGAATAAATATCAGCACAAAGCCCATTTTTAACCAGTTCCCAATTGAATGGATTTACTCCTTCCGAAGTCAGACAAAGAGATGGAACGCTATTTGCACACGCGATGCATTGTCATAAGATATAACGCATCATGCATAAATGCATGAATCCGAATTCCAAACATGTTTTTGTATTAAGTACGTGGGAGAAAATAAATGAAAAGAGTAGGGATTTTATTATTCTTTAAAAATAGTATCAAAAATGGTTGCAGAACCTCAATAGGAAATGTAGGCGGCGTTTTTTACAGAGTATTATTTTTATCTAATAAGTGAAGAAGAAATTTGAAAAGCAATCTGGTGGTTTTTTAAAACAAGCTATGTGTTTTACAACTAGAAATTGTTTTTGTTTAACCGTAAAACTGTAAACTAAACTTTTAACCAAGAGAAGAATTAAAAAAAAAAAAAAATCACAAGGGGTTGGAAATTGAGAAACATTAAATTAAGTAACTTATCTTAAATGCATCATAGCAAGTTGTATTTTGTATATTTTACAAGTATGATCTTAGTAAAAGGTTATTTATTCAAGGTGAAGTTAAAGTTTGTGTGAAGAATTCATACATTTTCAAATATTTCAGTGTCGAGAATTAGAAAAAAAAAAAAAAAAAACAATGTTCATATATTAGAATTTTATATTCGCAGTGCAGATATGGTGTCAACAGTTCAATCACGTATTTTGAAAAAAAAAAATATTTTGGACACAAAACATGGTCTTAAAGAGCTGATTTCTAAGTTTTGAACCGTCAAGACATTTTAAATGCATTTTTACGCGAATTTGGCCATTGTGTGTGTGCGTGTGGGGGGGGGGGGATTTCTGGTTGATTATTATAAATAAATGCATTGTTCTGCCATAGTTTACACTAGCACTTGTTTTTTATGATCATTAATGCATCAATTAATCAAATAAAAAAAGACAAAATGAAGCTGGTAATGCTTTTATAAAATGATTTAAGTGAAGTAAGTATATTTTATAGTCCAAAAAAAGAGATGTGTTAATTTTGATTTCTTTAAATATTACCAACATTGGCCGAACTAAAACCAGATTTAAAAATTTAAAAAAAAAAAAAAAAATAAACCCGCCAAATTTTTTTGCCAAGTTGGCAACAAAACTTGGTGACCAAAAGCTTGGCGATATATTGTCAAGTGTTTGACAGATTATAACACCACTTGAGTTTGCATTGAAATTAACAATGATTTCCCCCCAAATAGATGCAAAAGACCCCCTTAGGAACATCCGAATGCAAACAAAAGGGAAGGTGCACAACTAAACCCCACTGGGAGTCTACGTACCATATATCAACTTTCTAGGACATAGCGCTTTTTAATTCTGCGAGTTACATATGTACATACACACATACGCACATATGTAAGTACATACGAACGTCACGAGAAAACTCGTTGTAATTAAATCGAAGATCGTTAAAGTGGGTATTTCGGGTGTCTGTACGTTCCTAGACATGTATCCACGTGTGGTCGGGTGGAAAAAAAAAAAAAAAAACTCAACATTAATTTGGGGGGTGAGCAAAATGAAAATTAAGGCCGATTTTTGAGTGAAATTTTTTTCGCGAACACAATACCTCCTTTTTTGTAAAAGGAAGTAGTAGCTGAAAAATAATCGTGACTTTTTTATTTGATTAAAAAATAAATAAATAATCAAAAAGTTTTGAAAAACTCGAGTACATCATTTTCGTAGAGTTTTTAAAATTTTATTTTGAAATTCAAAATAGTTTCGAGTTATCTGAAATATATTTGTCAGAGTACTTTGAACTATATCCCATCATATAAAAAAAATAAATTTCATGAAAAAAAAAGAAAAAAAAAGTTGCAAAGTAAGCGGAAATATAGAACTTATTTGAATGAAGTTCTGAAATATTTGACATTAAATAAAACCTTTTTCAAGAACAAAGTGCGCTTTTTTCATGGTATTTTTTCAAGCAATAAAATAAGTCATATTTCAATACAAAAAAAAAAAAAAAAAAGCTGAAGTACATAATGTTACATTATTACCTATTGTATATCTTCGTATTATTTATTTCTTACCAATTGCTTGCTAAATTTTTTCAAAAACAAAGTGCTTTAGATATTGCCAAAAACATACATTTTGAAAGTGGGGAAAAAAGCATACCTTCTAAGAATATCGTGATTATTCTTTCTAAGTAAGAATGAATAATTTTCTAAAACTCTTTTTTCAATTTAATTTGAAGTAGTTTTTCTACTTTTATCAAGTTCGTGTTTTTACGCTTCTAAAAGCCCGCACCTGTCACTTACACTGCTTTTATAGATGAAGTTCCAACTAAAACTTGCGTATCGAAATAAAAAAAGAAAATTTAATGACAGAAGAAAGAAAACGGGTTATGAAATACTTGCAATTATTTTTAAAACAAGCAAAAATGTGAATATTTTTCAATGTTTGTAGGATGTAGCTATTCTTTCAATTGTCATTTTGTGATAATAAAACCTTTTTATTTCTTCGGATCTTGATGTTTTTTGGAATTCTTTTCAGTTTACTAATAATTCTCTTTGAATTTCTCTTCAGTTTTAAGGGTTTGTTTTCAGGTAAATATACCTGTTTTTTTTGTAACGTTACAAATATGTATGAAGAAAAAATAAAAAAAGAGCGCTGTTCAGTGTTTTTAGAAATGAACCTTTTTTTTTTTAAATTTTAAGCAACAAACCTTTTCATTATGTTTGGATCTCAACTTTTTCAAATATTTCTTAAACAGAATCTCGCTATGTTGAAAGTTATTTTCCTGCTCATTTATCGTTAGTTTTCAGGACATGTTTTAATGTTGGTTCTCTAGTGATTACAATTCTACTAGTTTTATTATTATTTTTTCGCTTTCGTCCTTTAATGTTTCTTTTTCAAACTTTACCGCAATTTGAAGACTTTAAGATCTGCATTCTCGTTTTCTCTTTACATTTTTGTATATAGTCCATTTTTTTTGCCTTAGACGAAGTAATTTGTAACCTACCACAATTATCTTAGTAATTATACAAGAAATTCTACATTAAACCGGAAGTTCACTTGTTGATGATGTTACTTGATCACTTTTTAGTATTATTACTAGTTGACTACTCACTGTTATTAGTTTTAATTGCTACATCAATTGCTGATGATTAAATGTAAGATTTTTTCAACTACGCCTTTTTAATTAAAAAAACGCTTCTGACAGCAACTGCTCGCTATTACTTGTGTAGTAATTTTGTCTTAACTGCTAATTATAATAAATAGTACACATTTTTTCCACTGAAATAGGCCGATCCGTTTAAGAACTATTTATTCTTATGCAATATGAAAATTTTGAAAGTAAGAGCAACCGCGGTTAGATGCCGTCGATTTTGCGTGTAAGTTATTAATTATTTTGTAAAGTTATTTTGTAAAGTAGAGGAATGTGGGGCAAAGTGAAATGGCTAAGATGGCTTAGTTTTTTTCAAAATTAACTAATTGGTTTTTTGTTTTGGAAATTACAGTACATAAAGAAAGAACTATCTGTTTAAAATAAAACTTTCATAGAAACGTTAAAAAAAAAAAAAAGCGGAAAAATTTCACTTTTTTATTCATGGGCGCAAAGGGAGAAATGAAATATTTTTATAATGAAATCTTTTCTATTATATTGCAGAAAATATTTTTGATCAAACAAATGAGTGTGTTAAAGTATGAATGAATGAATAAAAAGAGAATGAAACAATAAACTAATGAATAAAATAATGGTTTAATAAATGAGGAAAAATAAATAGGTAATGAATAAGAAAATAAGCGGAATAAATGAATATAAATAAGTGAATTATAAAATGAATTAGTGTAAATAAGTTAATCAATAAATTAATACGTAAGTAATGTAGTAAATGATTGAATGAGTAAACGAAATAAACTATTTCACTTTGCCCCGCATGCACTTGAATAACTGCAAAAATTATTTAAAATACAAATAAGCTTAATAGTAACAAAATAAATAATGTACAGAGCATTAGTTGGTCTGATTTAAAATAATTAAAATGTTAACACCAAGAACTTCATCATTTAATTATAAAAAAAATATTTTTGATTTACACCAAAATATTACAATATGCATATTAGTTTTTGTAATTTTCTTGTATTTTCATATTTTTTGATTTTCAGGGGTAGTTTTTTTCCTAACTGGAATAGACTATACGTGTTACTGCATAGTTAAAATATTACTAGATAGAGTGCGCTAAACGCAGAGTAAATTTTTCGTCATTTCACTTTGCTCCACATTCCCCTACTTGACTTGTAATTTTTCATTCCTCTTTGCAATTATCCAAGTTAAATTTTTAGTAAAAAAAACGAAAAAAAAAATATGTAGACATTGAATTATTTTTAAGAATAACTTTTAAGTATTTTTTGGAAATATTCTCACTTTTAAAATTGAGTTTCACTACTAAAATAATTTTACCGAAAACGTTTATTCTCATGTGTGCTTCGGTCGAACTTCGTCAAAAGTTTGGCCGAAAAATACACTTTTCACGCAAAGTTATAGCATAGGGTGAAATTCAAATTATTACAGAGCATAAAAGTCTACTTTTATAACGTATAAGAATTTGCTGACTTAGAATATGATAAAGAAACTTGAATTTATTATCTTATCTCTAAAATTTACAAGAAAAACGAAAGTTGCAGAAGTTTTAATTTTGTTAGCAACATTTTTGAAGTTAAAATTCAATTGCTCGAAACTCAATAGAAATAGATGTTGTATTATATGGAAACTTTGGATAAGTATTTTAAAGCTTTGTCCGTGTAGTATGCCATGGAAATATGACCTTTTTTGCACATTGGTTAAGAACAGCAGTAAGAAATCAGGCAGAATTTTGAGCTGCTTCCGACCGAGGCCTTTTATTTTCATTCTTTTGTTTTTATTACACCAGAAACTTTTGTAGTAGTGCGTGAAATGCATTTACGACCAATATAATTGCATCGTAAAAAAAAATGTAAGACTTGCTGGTGTTTCTAGGTGAAAATTGAATTTTTGTGGATCATAAATCTAATTTACTGCACTTTTTGAATTTCAAAAGGTATTTTTATTTACAATTAAAAAAATTTTGATTTTGAAAAGCAACTATTTCTTTTAATACCATTTGTTGACAAAAGCAGAATCAAAAAAAATTACATTTTCAATACGTGCTCCATGAACAAACATTAAACAACATCTGTTATTGTATCAAAAATTAGTTGACTTTTTTTCCCCCTCAAAATGAGACATTTCATGAAGGTATGTGTGTTGAAAAAGTGTCATATTTTTAAAGTTTGTATTTGTTACAGAAAAAATATGCATGATCAAAAATATATGTAGTACAAATATAATATTTTCTACCAATCAAATGTACTCGAGTATATTTGGGCTTGATTTCTCAAGCCCAAAATGTAATGAAAAAAAAATAAAATAAAAAAATAAAAATAAATAAATAAAATAGATAAACAAGAGGAGAGACAGAGAGAGAGATAAACCAGAGAGAAAAAGAGTTGATAACAGGTACCAATTAAGTCCATCAAGTAGTCAAAGAGAAGCAGCTACACATACTTTTTATCTTAGTCTGGAAACAAATAATGAATGATCGGAAATATAAAGTCAATAGTTAATAAAATTAGCAAATCAAATTATGTTCTAAGGTAATTAGCGGATTAAAAAAAACCCATTTTTGGACATGGCCCACTTTATGTTGCAGTTTTGCGATTCCGCTTTAATCTTGGTATAAAAGTACAAATTGTTGGTGTAAGAAACGATGTAGAATAATATTGTTTAAATAGAAGGTTTGAAAAAAATTCAGTTTTTTAAGCAAATCTTGTTTTTTTTTTTTCTGAATTGTTTTCCAAGTTTATGCGCGCGTTTTCTTTTATTAACGTTGTGCATTAGTAACCTGTAGTCTTTTTGGAATATTTTGTATTATTCCAGTATAAAAAATAAATAGATTAATTATATAAGGCAGTAAAAAGAAAAGGGATGCTAGTGGACTATTTTAAGTTTCGAGTAAAACGCGTTTAAAGATCAGATCCTAGGTAGGCTTTCATTGAATTTTTTTCTAAATCATGCTGTACAGCAGCACCTACCAAGGCTACTAGTACAATCTCCTCCCCCAAGACAGAGGAGTTGTTCATTTGTACTGGTTATCTCCAAAATTTTAGTTTAGCTAATTGCATCCCATTGCTTCTCACTACCTCATATATAAATAAAATTATGACCCCTGAACATCGTGACCAACTTAAGACATCTATTCCGAGAAACAACAGTAAGATACCCAGCTGTTGTTATGAGGTAACTATATAATAAAATATTAATATAGTAAACATGAATTATGCATTAATATATTAATTATACACACATTATCTTCGCTTTTTATGTATGACACACTAGCACATTGAATTCATCTCAAGCAATGAGTGTTTAACCTAATTAACTTTTATCTTCAAATTAAAGAAAAGTTCACAGAAGCTTGCTAGTAAATCCAATCCGACTGGCAGTGCTGTGTTTTAGAATAGGCAGCACATTTTAATCAACATATTCATTGAACTAAAAGTCGTATATTTGATTCCGTCTACTTTCTTCCCTAATCTTCCTCTTACCACAATTTAAAGCAATAAGAAAAACGCATAAAGTGGGGGTGATTAGAAACAAACGACGAATTTAACTCCAAAGCGAAAGAATTATCATGCATATAAAAGCGAGTTCTGCTCAGTTAAGAAACAATAGATTGTAATAAAAATGAACGCAAATGAACTCGGTGAAAACTGCTTCTCTTTCGTTAATGGAATTTCAAAATTTATTTTGAAGTTTTCAGACATTTCTAAATCACAAATCCTTTTAGCGTTAAAGATTTTTTCCTCTAGTCTTTTGATTAGGAGTGGGGTATATATAGTACTAGTTACAATAAGTTGCTGGTTGCATGAGATTTTGGGTAGAATTTTTTCGTCAAATTTAAATATTTTGTTGGAAATTGATTGACTTTTTTTGTTGAAATGACGTAGTTTAAGGATAAATTTATTTGTTAAGTGTATCGTATAATTACAATGAATATAGAAAGAGACTTTCTCACAGTTAGTTTCAATGACAGTTTTTTTTTCAAGAAATATTATTCTACATTCTTCTTATTAGTGTAAACATATTAAGTAATAATATATATATATATATATATAAAGTTATATATATATATATATATATAATATAAAATGCCTTTCATAGCAAAGAGATTGAATGAAGTTTGTGTTTATTTTTCAGAAGCTTTTATTTAAAACTCATGTTTAATGTTTTATTATCATCACTGCTTTTTACAACAAATCCTTTGAACAATCAGTTTCTTGAGCAATTTAGTTTGATGTTCAATCCTTTACTTGCTAATGTTGTTAGTATTGTCAATTTGCTTAGATATTAAACTGTTTCACAAAATTCCTTTTTGAAACACATATATCCCCAAAAAAAAAAAGGTATGAGGTGTAAGTTGAACTACCTTCTAAAGATTATAAGAAACATGATCAAAATCGTTTCACCAAATGATATGAATAGATAGATACGCAAATAACTATGACCAGCAAAATTAAATTACAGTTCTTCTCTGATAAGATGATTTCTGATGGGCGAAGGATCAAGAAACTCTAGTTACTAAAATACAGATGAGGAAAGTCGGTTTGCTCAGCCAATAACGGTTGTTGGCGTTGTGCAAATAGAAAACTATTTTATCGTAGAAACAAATGAGCTCGTCCAAGGCCAAGCGTCTTGTTATCAGAGCCGAACAATTACAACTACGTACATCCTTTTTGAATTTTTTAAAAGACCGCAAATGTTTGCTCTTTGTAATGTAATTTTTGCACTGACTTTTTATTATATTTTCTCCACTTTAAATTTAATTGACTAAACTTGAGAATCAATAATAATTGAAAAATTCCTCATGGCTTTCCTTTTTTGCACTCCTGAAGAAATGGCCTCTCGTAAAAAATATATTATTCTTGACTCCTGACTTCATGTCAAAATTAGTTTTTTAATACGGCCCCGATCAGCGTATTTTAGAACTGATAAGAAGTAAATTTTCATTTTATTTATTTTTTACTCGAAGAAAAAAGTAAAATCCATCTGTACTCGGAATAATACTAATTGCGTTTCTGTATTCTATCTGTACTTAAAAAAATCCGCATTACAGTGTTTTTTTCTTCTCTTAAGAAAAAAAAAAGAAAAACATTTCTTTAAAAAAACACCAATGCAGTTTTCAAGAACCGCAAATTTCCTAGTGCCATTAGTGAAAGCTGTGATTTTGGATGGTTGAATTTTCCGGGTTACTCTTTGAATTGTAAATATTATTGCACTTGTAAAACTATCGCTGTGGCAGTTGGTTCTCCTTGAAGTAATGTGAAGCACATTTCATATGAAACGGCGAAAAATGTTTGTTAGAAATATAAATTGCATCCTGAAATACGTAAAACTTGTACAGTTAGTCATTTAAGGCTTTATATCAGTCCTTAAAAATGTAATATGTTTGGGAATATATTTTTTGATAATTATCACTTGATTTGTAAATTTTGAAGCAAACTTTTTTTTGAATAAATTACCTAATTAAGTTTTTTGTGGGCTTTGTAGTTTTTCGACACTTTCAGATGTAGTCTGATTTTGATTCTGCTAACGCTGCATAAACTTATAAATGAGAATATTCGTTTCTGTTTGGAATGATTATAAGTTCGAAAAATTAATTTGCATATCATTTTCGAAATTTCTTATAGCATAAATTATCTGCTTAGTTTAAAAAAAAGATAGTTTATTTCTTGAGTATAGTGAGCATTTTTATCAGAACAAAGTTGGAAAGTAAATTCCACACAAAAGTCTACTTTTCATAAAATTTCCAGGAAAATTAGTGTACGACATACTAAATACGTACATATGTATGATATATACAGTGCTGCAGTTGTAGAAAAATATTTAGAGGTACTCGCCTTGGGGCTTGGGGAAACTCCCCAAAAGAAAAGGTTGCTCAAAAACAATTTACATCATACTTGCATTTATTTTACGATAAAAGATCAATTTTTTTGGAGACGACGTCCCCCCACCCTCGCACCTGCAATGAAAAGAAAAGTTCGCCATCCATACCAGAAAAATTAATGAACATATTAAAAACAGAGGCGAATACAGCGTGAAACAATATTTTTCATACCTGATGATGCGATTCCCACTCTAGTCCTGGGGTAAAATTTCTCATGCAAATTCTCTTATAAATCCTTTGCGCTACTCGTATCATACTCAAACTCTAAGTGATCATAAAAAAAATATATACATTCAGGATCGTGCATAAAAGTTCTGAGACCCGTCAGAAATAACTTTTACCGGCTCTCTCTATATTGTTTACCCCTACGTCTCAAAATACATTTCACCCTTATTAAAAAAAATATTTAGCCCCCTTCAGGCTCGGTCCCGGTCCATCAGATGTCCCTTCTCCCTCCCTCTGTACAAGTCCCTGTATACATTGACTCCGTTGCCGTCATCCCCCTCCCCGAAACACATCAGCTTCAAATGCGAATGTAAAATGTAAATACATTATCAATTATCGGGAGCTTTTGCAACTGAAACCTCGTTTAGCCAACCTCAGTTTTCTTTGAATTTACTTTTTTGATAATGAAACAATATTTTTCAAGTCTCATGATGGGATATCCACTCTAGGACTGTGTACAATTTCTCACTTTGTGCTGCAATACCTATGTACTACTCGTATCTTTCTTAAACTCTGGATAATTATTTCAAAATATTAAGAGGAAACTGAAATTTTAGATACATTTACAATGTACCCGTCACTTCTCTCCCCCACACATTGACATCAAATACAAAAATAAAGTGTAATTACAGTCGAACCCTAATCATCCAAAGTTGTTTTAACCGAAACCTTGTTTAACCGACCTCGGTTTCCTTACATTTATTTTTTTTTTTTTTTTGACAATGAAACAATATTTTTTAAGGTCACTGCTGGCAGTGATTCCTACTGCCGGCGTTGAATTTTTCGTGCATTTATATCATATCCGTTTTGGTGTTTCTCTTTTCAACACCTACCAGGGAATATTTGGAGCACTATAAATAACTAGTTTTAAAAATGCTGTCAAATTCGAAAGGGGTAGAGTATGAAAAACATTATGTTCTTCAGTAATTATTTTTTAGGAATACATTTATGCCTAGAAAAATCAAAGTTAACAGAATTAAACACAAAAGAATTATGTTCAATGTGATACGTTTTGTTAAATTTACGTTGTATATTTCGAATTATGTTACATTTTTTGGACAATATTAAATGCTAATATCACATTTAGCAATTATTTAGTAAACGTGTACATGCTCAAATCCAGAGTTAATGTCTTTTAAATCTACTGAGAGTAATTTTTAAGTGTACTCTCTTTTATCCAGAATTTTCGATTTACTAAACGAAGCTAAGTCCCGGACACTGCGGTTAATCGAGAAAAAGAGATGGATTTTCTTCAATGATGTATTACTACTTGTACATAAAAGATTACTTGCGAAATATTTTGATAGGAGAAATTCATCAGAAAATTGTTTTTCAGTTCTCTTTTAGTTTTTCTGTCAGCTATAAGTTAAATCTGTAGCAACCATAAATCCTAAACTGAAAGTATATTTTTTCTAAAGCTAAGCTTCTGCAAATGTTTTTTTTTTTTTTTGAACTAAAATTAAATTTGCGGAGCAACAAGCTTTTAAATGTTTGTCTGTTTTTCAAGAAATGTATTTTTTTAAAATCTGATAAATATTTTCTTATCAGAATATATATGTATAGTTTTTATTATTTAAAAAAATAGTGATTTCATAAAATACTCATTACATACACCTGACTTGAGTCTTAAGAATAATTCTTGAGCTTATTTAAAATTTTTGGCTATGAGATAATTTTGATAGTAGAGTACCGAAAACTATCATTGAATGACTAAACAATAGTATTAAAAAATCAGACCCGTTTTTAACCATTACTGAGAAATGAACAGAATCTCGCTGAATTTTAATAAACGTATATTACAGTTTATATTGGTTTTGTTGGGCTAAATATATTTAGCCTATCCATATTTAAAACCTTTTATTCTTTTTTTAAATTTATTTATTTTTAAAACAAACCTCTTGCATAATAATAACATATTACTTGTTTAAGAAAAATGTTAAACTTTTCTGTCTACTTGTTGCTGATTGTTTGTTCGATTGGTTTTTAAAATATATTCCAGCTCAAATCGATTTTTCATATCATCAATAATTTGCAATTATTTATTCTGAACTTTAGAGTAACGTAAATGTTTAAAGAGTGCATTCATTGAATTTTACTTATTGAATTATCTGTTAACGATTATAAATTATCTAACGATCTATTGAAAGAGCTTCAATATTTCATTATTAATGCAATGTTTTGTTGATTTTTGCAAGTATTTCAATGCATTTAAACAGTTTGGTAGCAATGGAATCTTATTTCGTTGTTATTTTGAAGTTTTAAATAGCAATATTGCCGTACTAACCACAAAAGTCGTATTTTCAGCTGAGCTCAAACTGAGAAACTGCTATTTAAAGTTATACGCCCCCATATATTTGATTCAGATTCCACTTTTTTAGAAGTAAAACAAAAAATATTTCCCATTTACAAATGACAGTAAAACATTGTTGGGTAAAACATGTTATAAAGAACCACCTCATGACAATAACTTAATTTTGACAAAAAGAGTAGATACAACTTTTGTGCTTAACATGGCAGCATAGCTGTTGTATTTATTTAAATACTGAACTTTTTGTTTTAAATGTATCCTTGTTAGTGTTCAAAGATGCCACGTGGGTAGTTTTAGCAACCAACCACGAAAAAGATTTCGGAAACGGTATCAATTTCACTCTTCAAGTCGAAACATTTTCTTTCAATGTTTATAGGTGGACATATTTTTATTGCATGTGTCATCTTATAATCCTGAAAAAATCAAAATTTTGAAGTTGATGCAGATGAAGCGAAGGAAAATGTAGTCGCTCCTCAATCTTTAAGCATACTGAAAAGCTGACGCTCGTAATTTCATCAATAAATTTGAAAATTTGTCTTTTACAAAATGTATACTCCCCTGAAAGACGATTCCAATTCCTAAATATATACAAGTTTCTTTTTACGTATTTGTGCAGTTGAACTCGCCTATAACGAAAGCGAAGGGAAAGCGATATTTGCCCGTTATTACCGAGTACTCGTTAAAACCTGATTCGTGAAAAAAAAAAAAAATTAAATAAAGAAATAAACATTCACAGATGCTGGCTTTGTTATTTTTTTCTGTACAGTACCAAACAATTTGGTTATTTGATTTGAACTGTTTCATTGTCTCTTTCTTGTTATAGTTTTCGAGGAACGTGGAGTCCGAAAAACATCGTCATCTGCATCCGTGGCTTCAAAATGGTACGAAGTTTTCTGCACTTTAGAGGCCAAAGTATGTCGAGAGCTTTTTAACTTCAAATTCTTCACGTTTGTCGTTATGGTGGTAACTTTCATTTTCCCCCCTCTCTACCTTGGTCAATGTTTTTGACCAAGGTAGCTGCAATTAAGTAAAAATCATGTGTTTGCTTGAATATGAATTGATTCGCCGCCGGGATTAGAGGGAATTTTTTCTTATAATTTGAATCAAAAAGTAATTTTATGTACTTTAAAAACTTTCTAGCTTTTTATCAAATTGCTCCAAGACATTAAAAATAAAGCCTTAAGCCAACAACTTTCAACTACAAATCTTCCGGAAATACATCTTGGAAATTATAACATTATCTTCAACAAATATAATTTTTGATTGCTGCTCTACTCCATGAATTTCAAAAAAAAAAAAAGCCGTTACCTTCCTTTCTTGTTCTTAGGATTTATGTCTTACATAACTTTTGGTTGAACTCAAAATGATAATGGAAGTTTTCCAAAAATAGAATAATCTTTTTCTGGGGAGGAAATCAATTGACATTTTACGAATTACAAAAATATTGCTCGCTTTAATCGGGTTTTGCTCGTTAAAAGCGAGCTTTGTTCGCATAGACTTAACATTGTACCGCCCAAATCTTTTAGATTTCCTCGCTAAATCCGGGATTTCGTTAAAACAAGGCTTGCTATAAGCGACTTCGACTGTATGTGCAATGCAACCGCACCCACAAATTTAATGAGATGTAATCTATTAATTAAAAAAATATCCGTTTTTTAATTGGTATTTCCTTCTCATTAAATTAAAGCAAAAATGCATAATTAATAAAAAGAGCTTTCGTCCTCGTTTCCATTTTTTTTTCTGTGCTTAAAATTTTAATTTAATTGATTACTTTCTTCAATACAGGTAAAACAGATAATTTACTTTTAGTTTTTTCATTGTTTTTAAATATCTTTAAATTAAAAATACCATATATATTGTGTACTACGCAGTCAAGAGGACTGAGAATTATTTAGTGCTTTTAAGAATAGCTATCAAGAATTTAACAAAACATGCATGACGTTACAAACTATCAAACATTTTCTTTAAGTAGCGTTTTTACTTTTGCAAAAGAAATAAATGCCCTACAGTTAACTATGAACATTTTTCGCTTTCGTAAATGTTTTATGACGAATCGATAAAAGAGAAATAGTTTCTATCTTAATGCAATTCGCTCTCAAACGTCCTTAATTCTCGAAAAATAAAGAATGTCGGAAATAAAGCTTGTAATCGTCTGCTCTATTTTATAAGATGATAGAAACTTACTTTGATGTATGTTCCTTTCATACAGTAAAATATCACTTGAGTTTTTTTTAAAAGTAAAGAGTAAGCAAAAGCAAGCAAGCACAAGTAAGAAGACATTTATTTTGAATGAGGAAGTCGGGTTATATAATTCAATATCAGTTCAAGTAACACCCTGCCGTTTTGTTATTAGATTATTTGTATAAACTGTTTCACAAATATATATGCTGCGTAGTCAAAAATTTAAATTTCATGAAATTTTTACTCAACGATTTATTGTTTTACTGCAAACTACTAATTTCAATATTTCAAATGTAGATTGCATTTTACATATGCTACCGGGAAGGAAGGAATCGAGGTAGATTCGTTATATTCACCTAATTAGCTAATAAGCTTTAATATATTCACCTAATAAGCTTTTTGGCCTCTAAAAAACATATGTTATAATCAATTAATCAATATATATATATATATATATACAACCCTATGACCTATTAACCTGCAAGACCTTTATTTTCGTAACCGTTACTCCTAGATGTATACTTCCAATTGCAAAAATGTTCAAAATCAGATGCAGGGTTAAAATATTGAAAGTTTGAAGTGGAAATAAAAATGAGTCAAAAAATACAAAATTTAACTTTTTATACTGGCCCCAGTCCCCTAATTTATATTTAGGGAAGCAATCTCCATTGAAAAATAATTCCAACAAAAAAAGTTTGAAATTAGTTAGACCAATATTCATCGAGATTTGAAACGCAGCCTTTTATGACTTACACCACTTTACAATTGCCGTCAATAACACTTTTTGGGGAAAATATAGCGGTTAACAAGTGTTTAAAATGATGTGTGTGTATAGAGTGTGGTTTTTCAAATTATTTGAAATTTTGTAGTGTGTTTTTGCACATCACAGCATAATATTTGCATTTATTTTTGAATAGCAATGAAAAATATAAATTCTTTGTTTTTTTACTTTGACAACCTGTCATTCTTCTCAAAGGGCGATAAGTTCCAATCTCATCTTCTGTATGGTCCCTTAAAACTTTGAACTGGAATAGCTCCTTGAGTTTTGGTCGCACAAATGTCAAATTTTTTTGTGTCAATAATAGTTTTCAATGGAGATTATTTCCCTAAATATAAGTTAGGGGACCTGGGGCCAGTATAAAAAGTTGAAGTTTGTATTTTTTGACTCATTTTTGTTTTTGCTTCAAACTTTCAATATCTTAACCCTGCATGTGATTTTGAACATTTTTGCAATGAGAAATATGCATCTAGGACTAACGGTTGCGAAAATAGTGGTTTTTTTTTTTTTTTGCGCAGGTTCGAACACCCTGTATAAGGTTAAATGTATGAAACACAATTTAATTTCCGTGAAAAAACGTTTTTGAAAAAATTCACCTTAACCCCATAGTTGAAAATTGCTATCTTATTTTCATCCCTCTCCAATACACCTTCTAAAAAACGTAATAATGGGTTAAAAAATCATGTAATAATATAAAATATGAATATGGAATTATATCAAAGAAAAATATCACGAATTCTGACTAGGGTCATTTCCAAAGTTTTAAAAGTATTTTTTTCTGAAAGAACAAGCTTAAAAACATAGAATCTGACCATTTTTAAATAATTTCTTTAAGTTTAATATTTTAAAAAAATTACTTAAATCGGTGCTCTTTCATCGTTTAGCGCTTCTGCCGATGACATCACAAATGATGAAATGCCATTCAGTGTTGCCATTCACGGTCCAAAATATTTAATTCGCATCTTTACTCACGTGTATTGGCAACGATATGGTTGATAGCAAGCGTAGAGCGCAATTGCAATTCGCTTCTTGATTATCATAACGTGGAAATGCGGTAGAAAGATGCGCCATAGTGCATCATTTATGACGTCATAAAGACCACGCCTTGTTTAAAGAATCTGACACTTTAAAAAATTTATTAAAAAATAACTGTTGGGAAAATGAAAGTATTTTCTGAGTCCATGTTTTTTTTTTTTTTTGCTTATTCTATCAATTTTAGTGACATAAAGTACTACTTTTGACTGAAGGAAGCAACCCCATTCTTTAAAAAAATAATTAATAAAATTTAAGATTGAAAATTTCAAGCCTCCAAACAAATATCACCAATGAGTTTTTTTCTTCGCCCCGGAGCACATTTTTTGTTTGCCACGAAGTGCATTGAGGGCCATGTACCTGTATTTCTTCATGTGTCTTCATAAACACGTTTTTCGCTCATGGGATACTCTGCATCCGCGTCTTTTACTCTAATCTTGGTAGGGGACGAAAATAGGAACATCATATTTACCAATCGAGCGATTTCCTGTTCTACTTCAAGTGAACATAACAAAACACAGATCATTTATTTTACAGTCCATCCTAAACAAATGTCAAATTCAGCTAAATAAACAAGAAACATAAAAAAAGAACATTTACAAAAAGAATACGATAATTGAAGTGTTCAAAAATCAGAATGAGTGCTCCTATACAGAAACGCAGTGGACTAGACACATGAAACTTCCACTAATAAATAGCATTCTTAACCGCATCCGGAAAAAGTATCACCGGTGGCGACACCTAGCGATAAACCAGAGAAACTTAGGGAGACGAAATTGAACGAGTGGATGAAATATACTGCCGTGCTAAGCACAGATGTGGTATCTGTACATTTTATCAAAATTGAGTTATTGTCACCAGGTGATCGTTAGTAATTTAAATTACCTAAATGTCAAGTTTTTTGGCGATTTGTGAACGCGAAATATTAAAAAAAGCTTTAAGAAAAAAGTCGTAACTGCACAGTTTGTGTAGTTTGCTAAGGCAATTTAAACGTAAGTGACAAATACTAAGCCTTTAAAGTGGTATCTGCGCAGTTACCACTGTTTTCCTTAGAATTTTTTGTAGATACAACTTTTATACCTTAGTAAAGCAGCATTTTTAATAATGTAGCAGTTTATTGTAACACAGAATATTAAAATTAGTTTACCGTTGAATAGTTGATACAGGTTGATAATAAAAACTAATACAACTTTGCATAATTGTAAAAGTAAATATTCATCTTTTTCTATTTAAATGTTTATTTAAAATGCAATTCTAAAAATGAAATGCATGTAAAATATTCATATCTAATTCTTTCAGGCAAACAAACCGCATTTCATTCTACGGCCAGTAATATTTTTATTTAAGTATCGTCTGCTGTCAAAATTATCTTCATGCTTCTTTGAATATAAAAAAACAGAAAATTGTTATGTATTACAGTGTCCAGAGTTTTGAAAATGGTATCTTTCAGAAGGCAGATTCTGTTAGATTTGTATTAACAAAATAAAGCGAAACAGCTAAGTCCAAAGAAAGCAGATGTTTTTAGTATTATTTAATGATACTTTGAGCACGTTTTACTAAGCTATTTTTGTCGTATCTGTGCAGATACCCCAAAAAATGTCTAGTAATTGTCACTTACGGTGAAAATAGCTTAGTATATGAAAAGGTTTTGAAAAGAAAATTTGTCGTAACTACATTTATTAATTTTAAATTAAGATTTTTACAAAAATACTCTCTCACGGTCTTTAGATAAGTTATTTACGAAACAACTACCGCAAGGTTAGCATTTAATTAAGTCATAAATCAAAGAAACGAGTTGTAAAGCTTTAATCGTCAATTTCTCATTTTGAGCTCGACTGCAGATACCACATCTGTGCTTAGCACGGCAGTATAGCTATTTTACGCAACAATTCTTAAAGTCAAATTTCAAAACATTAACGAAACACACTTTTCCGGCAAAACATTTTTTTTTAATTTTAAAACTGGACGGTAGGAACCTTATGAAGGTAAATAAGGAAATGAGAATAAGCCAAATATTATACATATGCATAGTCGTCTGTGAATATGCAATTGCATATTTTAGCCCCGTTTGACGTTAGTACATATAAATGCACAAAAACGGCAATTTTTAAAATAAAGAAACATTACTGCAGTTTGCGCAATATTTTTCTTTGCTTTAAAGAGATTCTGTAAAAGCTGAAAGGATATTTTGACCTTCGAAATGACAGTAAACGAAAAAAGACAAATTTTTACAAAAGAAAAACGTTTTGTGATTTTTTACATTCAAAATAATTAATGTGCATACCACTTTCTGCGTAAAAAATGGATAAATATGTATTTACTGCCTTTGTAACGTTTTAAAAAAAAAGAGAAAATATTTTCTTTTTAGATGTTAACTTTTTTGCTGTGAGTAAACAAATATCAATATGTATGGTTTACGTTTTTATCTAATTTTAGGTTTTACCTCTTATGCTTACATCATACCTCTTGCTTCCAAAGACCCTGCATAGTAGTCATTTTCTGTTGAAAAATTAGTTTCATGATAATCTGGACATTATAGGGGAAAATAGTTCTCCCAGTTTTTTTACAGACCGAGCTACTCTTTTAAGAGCAATAATCTGAGAGAGTGTCACGCCTGTCATTCATGATATCTTAGATTTTTTTTTCAAAAAACTTCCAACTGTTATTCATCTTATTCGAAGACCAAATCCAGAATTTTTCTTTCTAAAGTTGAGTTGTTCAGTTTCTGCGGGCCCCTAAAGGCTTGTGTGCGGTATTAAAAATAGAGTGGATTTTTGAGACATCGAAATTGCTATGTGCCACAATTCTTTCCGAAAACAGTTTACCTCCAAATTCTTTTTGTGTATGAAATACAGAAGGGTCTAACTTAATATAATAAACGTTAAATTTGCCGCAACTAGATGCCCCACGGTCAATGAAGGTCACCAAAAAGTGGCATTTTCGACGTTTTTTTAGCATTTTTGAGGTTTAAAAGTAGCTTGCGCCTTTCAGTTGCCACGACAAAATCAGTGTCGTTTGAAAGGCAAGTATAAGCACTTTTAAAAAAATGTATAAATTTTTGTGTCAAGTTAAATGTGCTTTCTGTTACATTAGACCAAAATGTGGAAAATGTCACATTTTACCGATATTCAAACTGTCGTAACCTCTTGCGCGAACAACATATTGGAATATATTTTTGGCATTATTATACTCTATTATGTGTCTTACCATAACAATAAAATCCATTAAGGCGAAATGCTTCAAAAGATTTTGAATTTTTTTAAAAACTTAGCCTACTTCTGTAGACTGGGCTTTTTGCTTTTTGATACTACTTGCCCGGCTTACTGTGATGCTAATCATAAAGTTTGCAATATAAAGTGATATTTTAATGCTCTGTGACACGTATATGAAAATTTTGATATTTATTTAGTTTTACACATGGCATTAATAACATTTAAGGGAGACTGGGGACAGTTGATCCCCTTTTTTGTTGGAACGTATAGCTTTTGTTTGATTCAATGAAGCATATAACGTTACATATTTAGAACAGTGTTTTCCCTGTCAAAATGCTATGCCGTTTTTTAAAAAATATATATTTGAACAAAATATGTTTCAGATAAGCCAAAACTTGGTAAAAGAATCAAATCTTCTTAGTACAAGGAGACTTGATCCCAGTCTCTCATGAGACTTGATCCTGGGGGCTAAAGAGTCCTTACATGTGCTTTAAATGCAAGTCAAACATTTATTATTGCTACATGGTTATTATTTACTCACAAAAAATATCTTGTCAAGTAGAAAACTGAAACGAAACGAAAACAGTAGCTAATAAAACTCATATCGATCAAACAAAACTCTCTAATAAGAAATAACTAGTATCGCTAAAGAAACTAATACTTTTTCATCAATCTTGATTAAATATAGAACGAAAATTAAGTAATAAAAATGCTCTAACCTAGTTGGTTACATCTACTACAAAGCTTATTACTGCCGTCGGCAGGTAAAGATCAGTAACTGCAATTTTTTCATTTTTCATTTTTTTTGCACATTGCCATTGCATTTTTTCGTCAGCTTTTTGTGCATGATTGCTCTTTTCGTTTCCGCTGAGAAAAAAAACGTGGAAAAAACGTCTAGTTCCAACCTTTTCTTATTCTTTTCATTGAATCCAAAACGTGTTTCTTCAAATATCTCGAAAACTCATTTCTGCATATACTGCCATTTATCTTCCTGCGGCAGATTAGACACTTTAATTTTCCAAAATAATTCTTGAAATTTGAAAATTTAAGTTCTTTTTCATTTTCATTCAAACAATTAATTTCAGCTGATTATCGTGATCAGTTTTGAAATATTTTTTTAGTTTTCGACATTAAAACACTAATTTTGCGTGTCACTAACAGTATATACGTTTCAACATCATTTTATTATTGATTTTTAGCTTTTGATGTACTTGAACAAGATTTAGGACAAAAGTAAATTATTAAGCATTTTACCAATTATTTCCTGTTACAGAGTAGATTTTGTTTGTTATTTTATAGTCAATAGTTTTCGTTTTACTTTAGTTTCTAACTTGATAGAATACATTTTGGGGTCTTTTTTTGTGAGTAAATAATAACCATATCGCAATAATAAATGTTTAACTTGCATTTAAAGCACACATAAGGACTTATGCCCCCAGGTTCAAGTCTCATGACAGACTGGGATCAAGTCTCCTTCTACAAAGAAGACTTGAGTCTTTTACCAAGTTTTGGCTTTTCTGAAACATATTTTGTTCATATATATTTTTTTAAAAAAAGAGCATAGCATTTTGACGGGGAAAAGACTGTCTTAAATATGTACGGTATATGCTCCATTGAATCAAACAAAAGTTATAAGCTCCAGCAAAAAGGGGGATCAACTGTCCCCAGTCTCCCTTAAATGTTATTAATGACTTATATAAAACTAAAAAAATATCAAAACTTTCATATTTGTGTCACAGAGCATTAAAATATCACTTTATATTGCAAACTTTATGATTAGCATAAGAGTAAGTCTGGTAAGTAGTATCAAAAAACAAAAATTCCAGACTTCAGAAATAGGCTAAGTCAAAAAAAAAAAAAAAAAAAAAAAAAATCAAAATTTTTTGAAGCATTTCGTCATAATGGATTTTATTGTTATGTAAGACACATAATGGAGTATAATAATGGCAGAAAAATTATTCCAATATGTTGTTCGCTCAAGAGGTTACGATAGGTTGAAAATCGGTAAAATATGACATTTTCCACATTTCGTCTAATGTAACAAAAAGCACATTGAACTAGCTACAAAAATTTATATATTTTTTAACACTAGAAAGACGGAAGCGGTCATTTGGACCGCAAACGATTTTCAAATACTTAGATCTGCTGCGTTTAATTTTCAAACTCTTTTTCCTTCAGTGACTTTTCCTAACTATTTATTAAGATCTTACAACAGTAATTTTTGTCCTTTAGGATTATTATTATAGTCGCTATAAATGTTTATACCTAGAAAGACCGACAACAGTCATTTTGACCGCTTTGTGAACCTTTCTTTATGCATCCGTTTTCTTCTTTTTTCTCTTATCAGTTGTGTGTACTATGGACTATTGTTAGCTGTCAGGGTGAGTAATGTTCTTCTGAGTTTGAGTAGTATCTGCTGGGTCAGGTTTAATTCTTTGAACTGTTAGGAAAATGCGAAACACCTGCTGGTTTCATGGTTTCAGTTTTCTGCTATCTATACACTACACAGGGGGCAAAGTTGAGAAAGGTAAATTTGAAAAGCATGTGACTGGACACGTGAAATTACTTTGTTTCTAAAAAGAAGTAAATATAAACAGGTGAGTTCCAAAAATGTTTGCTGGAATTGTTTTGTGCACCAAAACATGTGCTTTGCTTGAAGCATTGACGTTTATTTTCTTCGGTGATAATGAAGTGCTCAGTCACATAATTATCTTCATGATGTCAAGAAGAACCGTTGACAAGCAAAACTTATAGGAACATTAACTCCTGAAACAGTTGCAGATTTATATCTAAAAGAGATTACGGTTCGAATGAACAGTGTGACTTATCTGAAGAGAAATATATTCCTTGCGATGAGAATAGTTTGCTTTCATGAGGTTAGTGCAAATATTTTTCGGAGCCTAGATTTGCAGAAAAGGATTGTTCTTCTGAGTTAGAATCAGAAGAAACCTCGCTAATAAAAACTGATGCTCAAAATATAAAAAGTAGTGAAAGAAAAAGGGAAAAGTGCCGACGCCGAAAAAAAGGGGCAAATTTCAAAAACAGAACTCCTATTTCTTCAATTTCCTCCAAGTCCCCTTCACTGATCAATTTTGCTGCATATAAATAAGTATCTACCTCAGAAAAAAGATTAAAATAGTGTGAAATTAAATTATGCGGAAATAAAACTACGAGCATTTGTTCTAATTGCCAAAAAAAAAAAAAAAAAAAGAAAAAAGAAAAAAGCTGTTAATGGCTAATATACAGGTGACGCGTTAACATATTAAGTATTGCGAAATACTGTAAAATAGTAATGCACGGTATCTTGCGATATTAAGATATTTTTAATCCAACACATGCATGGTTGATTATAGTACATGTTAGTTATTACATGCTATAAAAATGTCCTCTTTTTTGTACAAATTTGCTCTTTCTCAATGCCAATGGTGTAAAGCATGTGTATTTCGCTTGATCGAACATAAAATTAAAAAAAAGCTATCCGAGACTCATTTGCAGACTATATTACGATTAAATAGTTAAATTAAACTCTGAAATGTTGAAACAAATCTTTTCTATGGATAAAAATCTCGAAAGGAGGAAATTTCCTATCTATTAAGTACGGCGGTCAATGTGACCGCTGCTCGTCTTTCTAGGTATACGTAAAACGCCGTCTTTCTAGTGTTAAAATGCTTATACTTGCTTTTCCAATGACACTGATTTTGCCGTAGCAACTGAAAGCTGCAAGCTGCTTTTAGACCTCAAAAATGCTAAAAAAACGTCAAAAATGCCGCTTTTTGGTGACCTTTATTGACCTTGGTCCATCTAGTTGCGACAAATTTAACGTTTATTACATTAAGTTAAGTATTCATACATAAAAACAATTTGGCGGTTAACTGTTTTCGGAAAGAATTGTGGCACATAGCAATTTCGATGTCTCAAAAATCCGCTCAATTTTTAATGCCGCACACAAGTCTTTAGGGGCCCACGGAAACTGAACAACTCGACGAAAAAAAATTCTAGATTTGATCTTCTAATAAGATGAATAACAGTTGGTATTTTTTTGAAAAAAATCCCAAGATGGTATGAATCACCTCATAATGCTAGGCGTGATAGTTTCTCAGATTCCTACTCTTAAACGTCACACAAAAAAGATAGATCAAATTTATTATACAGGTATCCCTCGTAGAACACGGTTAATTCCTTCCGTGTAGTACCGAAACCGTGTTATACGAGACTTTTTCATAAATGTTTTTTTACTCATTTTTTATCCTAATTAATCACGTACATATCATAAATCATGTCAATGTGTACAGTGTTATATCGAAACCATGTTCCGTGTTATATCGAAACCGTGTTATACGAAACCTTGAAATAATGTAAATCAAGGAATGTGTACTGTCATATCGAAACCAAGTCATAAGGTGCAAATTTTATAATAGGGGAGACTGGGGATACTTGATCTCCACTTTAGTTTTCAATTTTTTTCTCTGCTGCAATTTATCAGTTTTTTTTTTTTTTTAAAGTACGTGAACAAAGGTAATTTTTTCCACAATCTGACAGTATTTTTTTAGTTGAAATTAAACAGATAGTTTTGGTAAAATAGTTTTTTTCCAAAATTTCATAAAGGGATCATATATCCCCACATCAAAGGATACATGATCCTTTCATGGGGGATACTTGATCCCACTGCGGAAATACATAGACTTTTCGTTAGATCGGCAATTTATTAATGGATTTTAGTTTTTTATATAATGTTTCTAAAAAATAACATTTCCAATTTTCTTTATTAAATTATAATAAAGTGAACACAAAATAACATAGTTTCGAATTTCACTAGACATTAGTAAAAAAATGTACACAACTTTCATGAACTTATGATACTTTTGATCAGTTACTTACTTTCCAATACAGTTGTGAACAATTCTATATTTTATAAAAAAAACTAGTAATTTTTTAAAAGTAGGGTAATGAAGCTAAAATTGCAACAAATAAAAAAATAGGATGACAAGCATAAAAATCATCTTATTTGCTTCTTGTCTTGCGATAATAAAATTGAGAGTTTCATCAATTAAATTAAATTTTAAAAAGAGGGAGGAAAAATGTAAGTATAAGTATACTTATAAAAAAGAAAACCTAGCTTATATGTTTTCAAAACCTGAAAGGTAAAATGCAAACAATTTGTTTGTTGTAGTTCTTAAAGTTCCGCTCAACCCAACTGGATGTTTGCTGCTTAACACATTTTGTCAAATTTTCAGAAAAAATAGATTGATTAAGCACAGATTACCTTTTCGCTTCAGAAAAGTTATTTGAAACTCTAGAAATTCAACTTTGCATTCTATCCACTATTAGTTCTACATAATAGACAACTCATTTTTTGTTGTAAATCTAACTATAGCAAAATCTTTTTTTTTTCTATCAAACGAAGAATTGACATCTATTTCAACTTGTTCAAGCTCATTTGGCTGATCAGAACATAACTTATCAGTCGAGTTAGTTTATGATTAGATACTTGAGGTGCTTGTGGGTTACAAATGCGAACTGATATTTTAATTGTTTAGCATACAGTGGCTCCCAAAAGTGTTCGTACACTTTGAAATTTTTTAGTAAAACCAAAATAACGCGAAACTGAATTCGAATATGAAGTCCAATATTTTTTCACATCACTCCTATGCCATTCCAAATACAACCCAGTAGTTTTTTTTTTTTTTAAATTGACGGATCTTCTTTTTGAAATGGGTCAAAAAACGAAGAGACAGAGAAATAACACGCCAAAAAAGTCATCGTGCAGTCAAATATTTTCGAATAAATTCATGATTAAAAGTATCATATTCCGTTTATTTAATATTTTTGCATTGTGTTGACCCTTAAAAATCATTTGGCTTTAATTTTTTTGTTTATTTATTCCTTAATATTGTGCTTATTACTTTAAAATGGATGGTATTCGTAAAAAACAACAAACACCATTCGAAATTTGATTTTTTTTATTCACGGTAGCGGTAAATTGGTTTAAAATGTCTCAAAATTAGATATATTATACCATTACATAGTAAAGTGCCAGATAAAATGCTTTAAAGAAAAGAGTCGGACCGAAAACAAGGTAAGAAAAGGTCAACTGGCAAAGTTGACAAAGCGTGATCGGAGATTTAAAGTTAAAAAAATTATGAAAAATACACATTTGAGTGCTGTAAATGTTTCTACAGGGTTAAATGAAAGAATTTACATTTAATTTTCACCTAAAATTGTTCACCAAGTTCTCTGATTAGCTGGATTAAGTGGGACCTCTTCTCGCTGAAATTTTCTTGGTCGTGCGAAAAACAGAAAGCTTACCCTTTTCGTCGCAAAATCAATGATAAATAAGCTCAAAAATTTTTACAATTACGTCTTACTTACATATAAAAATAAATTCAACAATTTTTTTTAAATTGTTGTATAATTGTAAGTAGAAGGAAAAATTTGGAACTTAATCTTAAGAACTTAGTTGGATTAGTTAATTAGGACGGTGGAGGTGTAATAGTGTGAGGGTGCATATCAGCATCAGGACTTGGTAGTTTGGATTTTTTTTGATGAAATAATGAATCATGCCGTTCCTTTAAATATTTTAAAACCCAATTATGAACTCTTACCCAAAAATTTGGTTATTGGAAACAACTTTGTTTTTTATCAAAACAACGATAAAAAGCAGACGGTATCCAACGTTTGCGTCTAGTGCCTCGAAAATTGTCCTAAAGTTTAGAAAATATCCCCTCAATCTCCAGATTTGAACTTAATGCAACATATTTAGAGATATTTGGAGGCTAGATTACGAAAATACAGCTTTGAAACGAAAATAGAGCTAGAAACAGTAAGACTCAAAGTGTTGTTGAACACTTACTCAGAAATTACGCAAAAAAAGAAAGAAAAAAGAATGAAATTTATTCCCAGGCGTTTAAAAGGTGTTGTTGATACTGCATGATAATCTACTAAATAATAACTTAATAAAAAGTTAGATTATTCAATAATATATAGACATTTTTTAAAGTGTACTAAGACTTTTGTGAGATAAAATTTCCGGCACTTTTTGGCTTTTTATTTTTAAAAAATTAAGTTTTAATATTTTTAAAAAACTTTTCATGTGGTTTTGTTAAAAATTGATCATAGATTTTATAATTAAATACCTGTTCCGAAATATTTATTCTAACCAATGGATAGCGGCCAATTTCGCTGAAAGTCGTAGGTGTACGAACACTTTTGGGAGCCACTGTATTTACTGTAGTGATTGTTTAAATCCGTCACTCAAACTATGATAAATTTTATCATGTTAGCATGGTTTTGAATGTTAAAGTTAATGTCAACTAAGTAAACAAAATTTATATTGTTTTCATTGTGTTTAAATTGTTATATGGATACTTGAGCCCTGGGGTCATGTATCCCTCTAAACGAGGGAATCAAGTATCCCTAATATGTTATTTTTACAAACATACTTGTTCTATTATTAACAAGCAGTGGCAATTTACTAAAAATATGTCTTATTTATTAAAGACTGTCTATACTTTAACATTAAACTTCCGAATTTTTTTGAGTTGTATTTTACGGATAATGTAAACTTCGGAATGCTTTTCTAAAAAAAAAGTTTCCCTTGATACATTCCGACGATCATTTCTTGAGCGAAAACAAAATGTTGCTAGTTTGTATGTAAAATTATAATTTTAATAAAATTGTCAGGTTTCAAATCTCAACTTACGGTTTTTGATACATTTTTGACTATGGGATTATGATCATGTATCCCAAGGAATCAACTATCCCCAGTCTCCTCTAGATGAAATTTCGGCTCAAAAGAACATATAAACGAAATCTGGAAACCAGAACATACAAAGACCCACTGATTTAAAAATAAGAGTTGTTATAAATGATAAAACTTAATCATTTTACATACTTTAAATTAAAACTGTTATGCACAACAGGAAGAAACTTAATCCATTTTTCTTTCTATACTAAGAACAAAACGCATTCCATAAGAAAAAATATCTGCGCTTTACTAAGTAGCAATAAAGTTCGTCTGAGCTACAAACAACAAAACAAAATTTAAAATTCGCAACTCCAGCGCTCGAATACGCTACCTTGCGGTGATTTACAAAACTGCCGAAAAAACTAAAACATTGCCACATTGCGTTCCACGTAAGTCTGTTGACTTAAACTTGGGCAGATTGTTCTGAGTATTTATTAACGCAATCGATGTGTCTTGGATTGCTTTCAGCAACAGAAAGTGTTCGAGCTCCTCAAAATAATGTTAGTTTTCATTATTTCCCTCTAAAAAGTGATTTGATTGAGAAATGGTGAAAGCGCGTTAACACCAGAAAACTCTGGATTAGCAAACTTGGATAACGTTATACCAGGTAAAAATTTTATTGTTTTGTGTGAATTTGTAAGAATATGGTTTTTTTTTAAATCTTAAATTAATTTAACAAACCATATTTTACAGCAGCATTTTGTTGGAATAGACAGTATGCAAAATTTTTTCGTGAATATATTATCGTAGAACGAAATGAAAAATGTTTAACCGAGAAAGAATTTATTTTGTTGCTTTTATCCTCAGCTGAAAGGTTTCGCCAAATTTGTTTAGGGTTATAGTTTTAGTATTGTGCGAGCTAAGTATCCTTGGCGAGATTTCGCGTTTTTAGTTAAACCATTTTTAATTTTTATCATGAGTGGAATAAAATGGTAGTAAGATTACAGAATTCGATAAGTGAAAAGAAATAATGGTCAATCAACTGAAAAGAAAACTACCACCATATATCCGTGAGAATTTTGTTGATGATTCGCATAACATGCCACAATTAAATCGTAGCTCAGAAATTAGAAAAATCGAAACAGAAAAATTTTCAATTAACCGATTCGGGAATTCGAGAGAAATAACTCAGCTACAAATGCAAAACAATAAGCGCTAGCCAAGCAAGGCAAAAAAGTATCATCTTCTTTCGATAATAATTTGTAATGTCATATTGAATTTTCTAGCATTATTTATTATTCTTGTCAGGCCACAATTATTATTTAGTTTTATCAAGAATTGATAAATATCGAATTCAACATCGTGGAAATAGCTGCTTAGAACTACGAACTACGTAGTTTGCATTAATCTTTGACGTTTAGTAATGCTTCTTGAATTCTCATTTCTTTCTACGTGGGCCAGAATATCCACAAGACTTTGAAAATTAATTTAAAAAGAATAAAGCGAAAAAATCATGCATACGAACAAAATTTACTAGACTTATTTCCATTTTCTTCGTTACCACATGCGTTTGTTTTAGTTTTTTCGTTCGCCATTAGTCAGTGACTGCAGTGCCCCCTATAGTTCGTTGGAGCTGCGAATAAAATAAATATAATCAGTCTATTTATTTTATTTCATATTTTGTTTCGAGTAAACTTTTCATTTATCGTTTGCCAAATTTAGCTTATGTTTAATCCTAATTCGCAACTCCAGAGCTCGAATACGCTACCTTGCGGTAACTATCAATACTAAAGAAAAAGGTAAAACATTCCATTCCGCATGTTTTATTTGGAGTATATTTTAGGGTTCAGACAGTTTGTGGTGTAATGTAATTTGAGAAGAATCGAAAAGAAAGCTTCCCACAAACACGATGAAAAATTGATGTCATTCACTAAGCGTCAAAGCAAGTTATAAGTTACGGCATTCGTTTGTTTTACCTTTTTCATCCGCCATTAGACAGTGGCTGCAGTGTCCCCTATAGTTTATTGGAGTTGCGAATCTTATTTTCTTACAATGCATTGGAAATAAAATAATATTCACCTGTTTGCTTTTAGAACACTGATGAGAAAAATCAAGTATGTATTTAAAAGTTTAAAGTTAGTGTTATGTGAGAAAACCAAACTTTTGAACCCAAGATAGACATTATTTCGTAAAAGTTACATAAAAACAAAGTAAAAACTTATTACAGTTGTTATCATACATTTTTCAACAGTGTATTGAACACAAGTTGAATTCTTTCTTCTAAAATTCGTGTGACATCAAAACCGTGTAGTTATGAATTAAAGTTTTTGTACCGTGTAACATCGAAACAGTGTTGTAGAAGTACCGTGTTATACGAGGGACGCCTGTATTTCTATATTTTTGTTGAGAATCATAAAAATCAATGCAGCATTTTATTTTTTAAGCACATAAGCAGTGAATTATCTTATTAAAAAGTTTCAATTAAATTAATTAAATGTATTCAACGAAATTTACAGATGTCAAAATAAACAATTTGAATTTAAAAAAAAACAATTGGAGATCGGGACACGATGACGAATTGTTTTTTTTTTAAAACTGTGCTGTGGGGAAGGAACTATGACTTCAATATAAAATCTAAATTTGCAAAAAAAAAAAAAAAAAAAAAACTCTTTAACTAGTATAACTGAAATATGAATAATATTTGATTTTAGGACACACCAAAAACGTCTTATTAAACAATCCATGCTAATATTCATTTGCAAATTGGTACAGCAAAACAACAAAACAGATGTTGAAATTAAAAAAAAAAAAAATGATTGTCTAGCCGGTTTAACATTTTTTTTTCTTTTTAAGAAAACAATGGCAAAACATTTGTTTCGTATCGAAAGTGCAGCGCTTAGACGTTAGATTTTTAGAGATAAAAACATAACTATTTCATGAAATGCTGTTCAGTAAAGTAATTAATTGTTGTACAAAAGTTTCAGCAATGAAAAGTTGAGAATAACACTTGAATTGAAAAAATACTAAAGATCAGAATTTTAAATTACTAAAAAGACGAAATTGCATAAGTTTCATTAAAAAATTGGTTTTAGTAAAAAAAAAAAATAATAAACCTGAAAAAATAACATAACACAAATTATGAAAAATATCTGTTTTACATTTAAAAAAAAATAAAAACAAATATTCGAAAAGCTGTAATAAATAATTAGCAACGTCACAGAGGAATTGTAAGCCAGAGTAGACGAAAAATGTTTTCTCATAATAAATCATGAATAGTAAATGGATAAAATGCATTTGAAGAAAAACCAAGACAATAATGTTGATTGCTGAAGCCAATGCGGGTTTTTCAAAGCAATCGAAGCACTTTGTTTTAACCATCAAACATTGCTTATTGTTTTCGCTTGATTGATATTAATGAAAAGTTATTTTCATTTGTTGGAATTACTTTCTTTTGCAGTCAAGAGACATAAATTAAAGTCTTGTATTCTGAAACTTTTTAGTAAAAGTTCTTTTCTAATTTAATCAAAAGATACCAGTTCAATAGCGGCCATTTTTAACTTAATAAGTAAAAAAGTAAAGTCAATCGGTTAAATAGACAACAAACTGCATTACTACAAATGCGGCTATTTTTGTTACTAAATTGCAATTAATGACTAGTTGCAAGAGTATGCAATATATGGAAAACATTCTGTGTTTTTAATCAACCAATAATAGTCTGAATCTGATAAGTTGACCTCCGATGGGTGGATGTTCAAACGAATTCATTTGTTTAAAAAGGGGCATCTCAATAGCCGCCATTACTAACTCAATTAATTGAAAAGTAGGGTCAGTTCGTTTAAATATAAGGGATAGATCTAAAGAAGCTGATTTCCAACCCTTGCTGCTTGTTTTGATACTAATATATTTCTGTGTGTGTGTGGGGGGGGGGGCAGGCAACATACGAAAGACATTCTGTGCGTTCAATGTGTTTTCAAACAATCGTGCTCTGAGTAAAATTACTACAAAGTACGTACTTGTACAAATACAAAATAATTAAAAAGAGTTAAAGAACTCTGCACACAGCTGTTTCGAGGTTATAAAGGCAAACCCTTTCATCACTGCAAGATAAACGAGCTGATGCGTGCAACACATGACTTCCTTTTACTCCAATTTAATGTCATTTCCCCATTACTGGCAATTTTAATGTGATTCAATAGTTTGCTCTCTAAATATCACCATCAATGGCCAAATTAAAACAGATTTTTAAAAAATCGCCAAATTTGTCGCCAAGTTGGCGACCAAACTTAGCGACCAAAAGACTGGCGATATATCGCCAAGTGTCCGCCAATATATAACACCACTTGAGTTTACATCGAAATTAACAATAATCCCCCCCCCCCAAAGGGGCAAAAGACCCATTTAGAAACACCCGAATGCAACCAAAAGGGAGAGGTGCACAACTCCGACCACACAAGGAGTCTACGTACCAAATTTCAACTTTCTAGGACTTACCGTTCTTAAGTTATGCGACATACATACGTCACGAGAAAATTAGTTGTAATTAACTCGAGAATCGTCATTATGGATATTTCACGTGTCTATACGTTCTTAGGCACTTATCCACGTGCGGTCGAGTCGAAAAAAAAAACTCAGTATTCATTCGGGGGTGAGTAAAATTGAAATTAAGATCGATTTTTGAGTGAAATTTTTTTCGCGAATACAATACTTCCTTTTTTTGTAAAAGTAAAAGTGGATCACAAAATTCTGACAACGGGCAATTCAACCGTAATAACTTCGAAACAGCTGTTAGCAGATGTTTTCTTAAACTCATTTCAATTGCTTTTATTTGTACAAGTTTACACGTTGTCGTATTTTTACTCATTTCATTGTAAAAAAATTCTAACCGTATACTGGTTCTAATAAGATGTCGTCAGATTAATTGAAGCTTAAACGAATTCATTTGTTGAAATAGGTTGAAATAAACCGGTTTACACAACACTAACGATTACACAGGACAAAAAAAAAAAAAAAAAAAAAAAAAAAAAAAAAAAAAAAAAAAGCTTGATGCCTCGAGATTTAGAGCGGATTTTTGCTACATTTCAGGCACTCATATCACCTCATCGTATCACACAGTATTTTCTTTAGTTTTCATTAAAGAAAAAATTAATCCTTTGAGTAAATAGCAGACTTCAACTAAAAAAAAGGAAAACACTTATGATGTGAAACAATTTTAATACAATTTTTATCCAAAGTAAAGAAACGTCGCAATTGCTTAACTAAATTCAAAAAATCGGTAAACATGTAACAACTTACGCATTAAAACACATACGTCAAAAAGCTTCGGTTTCCTAAAAAGCATTTTGACATCAGCAAATTTTAAACCATCTTGAAAAAGGTCAAGAAGGAAATGTCTATTAAAGCAATCACTTAACATCATGCAAATTATAAATTTTTGCTTTTGAATCGTGTTTGACATTGCCTTGTTTATCTTAATACTTACAGAGGAAATTTGAAAGATGTTAATATCAATGCAAGTAAATTTTATCGAACTCAAGGAAATGTGTTTCCTTTTTTTTTTTGCTTTGATTGATTTTTTTTTCTTTATTATTAATATCTTTAACTTATCAATTGAATCATTTAAAAAAAGTTAAAACTTAGAATTTGTTTAT
Source organism: Uloborus diversus (assembly GCF_026930045.1). NCBI lineage: Eukaryota > Metazoa > Arthropoda > Arachnida > Araneae > Uloboridae > Uloborus > Uloborus diversus. Next base: position 38,306,832 of record NC_072737.1, read on the forward strand.
GTGAAATTAAAGTGATGTTGTACATGTAATATTGATTGGTTTTCAATGTTTCTTTTAATGTACGTTTCAACTTATAACTTTATGTGCGCCGTTCAAAGTTTGCGTGCTGATTTCGCTCCCTGAAAGTAAAGACTTTTTTCTTACTCAAACTATGAATTAAACTTGCGATGTACTGGATCCGGATCAGGTAGAAAAAACTTTATGGATCGATTTTAAACAGGTTTCTGGGGCCGGATGAATATCTAGGTTCACCCCACAACCGGGGGGCTGGAGAAGAATTGAGATTTGGGTATTTTTGTACAGTAGTTTTCAAAAATCACAGTAAAGCGTTTGTAGTTTGCAGCGTTTATGACATACGTTGAATAAACATTATTATCCCTTTTGTAAACTATATTAAATAAATAATTTATTTTAACTACTACTTGCATCATGTGCATTTTAATTAAAAAAATGAATGTTATATATTAAGTTATTAAATTAATAATATTAAAAATTAAATGAAAAGTTTAATTAATTTCATTGTATACTTTTGGTGGCGTTGAATTTAAAACAGTTTTATTTTCATCGACACTTTCATGTAAGAAGAGAAGCGACAAAGGAAAAATGTAGACTTTTTATATGCTTAACAATTTACCCCATGCGTTCCTCTTTAGCTGCATGTCTGGGATTTCTTTTTCTCCGAATATTTGACCTGATAAAATGACAACAGATCAGTATAAAAATTTTAACTACGATTATGCTAAAAAAGGATTAACATCGCAAAAAAAGTCAGTTTTCAAATACTTGTAAACATGTGTTTTGAGGTTACTAGAAATTTTTTTTTTTCAATACAAAAATATGTGAGCTTCTGGATGTAAAGACATTCGAGAGAGATAAAAGCTTTTGCATCGCATATATCAAGAATTATTACAAATGAGTTTGGATTTTGATGAAAAAACGTATAACTGTGATCGACGTATAGAGAAGAGACGTATAAAGCGTGAGTGGCGCATTTTCTGCTGTTAAAGTACCATAAAATGCAGTACCAAATTTTCAGTACAGTAGACCCTCGTTTAACGCGGGGGTTACTTTCCACGGAAATGCCGCGTAAAACGAAACCGCGTAAATTGAAACCTAATAATAGTGTTAAAATAGGGGTTCGGTTCCGTAGATGGAAAAAAAAATCCATTCTAGCGATAGATAAATATATATAATAAGTTTAATGTGCACTTATTCCAATACATACGCACTACGTGCATAAAGAAAGCATGAACTAACTTAGTGCTTATTAAAAAGAGCTGTTTTTGTTATTCTTTTTACATACAATAAAAAAAAATCTCGGTACTGTTTGACCATCGATTACATGGAAAGGCTAATATCCGGTTTATAGGCGGAAATGGACGCATTTATTAGTTTATAGGGCTGTTAGTTGGTTTGTTTCAGATGTGAACTTTTGCCTCTCGATTATTTAGCCTTAGTTTTGTAAAAATGAAAATTTGCTCACAGCAGCATTTTTTAAATCTAAAGTACATTCGATTCATATTCTCACGGCAAAATTAATTAATTTATTTATTCACAACAAAGTTTTGGTCAACGAACTATTTTGCTTTTACGTTCCTGAACGAAATGAAAGTATTTTATTTTATTTTTGTTGTTCCCATGGTAACTATTTTTGTTTCCCGTTATTTTATTTTTGAGAATGCAATAATGAATAAAGCACTAGTGAAATTATAAAACGCGTGCATAAAAATCCCATCGTCATTTTCCCTTTTTCCCTGCTAGATTCATTCAGATGGAATCGTCATTACTTGGCAGATTGCCAAAATACATACAATCCGTGGTCAAACAGTAGTTCTTTGTGGAGCATTAACGCTTTCATGATCACTCGCTTAATTTCCATGACGAGATCTTCCTTCACCAATAAATCATATCATTTGCCTGTGTAAAGGTATGGTTCAAAGTTTTCAGTGTGAAAACCTTTGGTTGTGTGTCATCGATGTCCTCATTGGTTTTGTTCTCCCTTTGTCACTTCTCAAAGTTCCTCATGTGAACTCCAAATTGTGTGAGTTTAATAACTTTACTTCTGGAACCAATCGCAAACATGTCTCTATTTGCCCAAGCTCGCTTGGTAGCAAGTTAAAAGGCAGTTCATTTTTTGTTATTTACAATTTCAGGAGTTGGGATTTTGAAAGAGGGGAACATTTTATCCGTTTGCAATGCCACATTCGTGGAAAATCGAAACTCAACCGCGTAAAATAAAATAAAAGTGTCAAATCTTAAAACACGTATGATCGAAACCGCGTAAAACGAGGGTCTACTTTACTTATAAGAACTAGAAAATTGCAACTAAGAATATGACGGATGTAAATTGCTTACCTTTGAACAAAGCAACTGCTTGTTATAGTGATACTTTGATATTTGAAATTGTAAACCCCAACTCCAGTGGTTTCAACCCTAAACTTCAGTAGATGGCGTTTATTGTTGACCTCTTTTTCGTTTCTTCATTCCCCTGAAATGACAGTCTTACCAGTAAAACAGTTAAGTTACCAGATCCAGCTCGGCCTTGTCACAATATAAAGCCTTTCCCTGCATGTTAAACAATCCCGAAACATATTATCAAATTATCATGACGTGGCTCGAGTTTCATTGTTGAAACACGCACGTCACTCAGTCATTGGCTATTATATATATGAGGATGTACAATAAGTTTTCCGTTTTTAAGCTTTTGATTGAATTATTATTATGAGGAGATAACATTTCCGGGCTTATTGGCCGTGGTCTAATTGGAGTAGAAATTCCAGACGTTTCGGCTTGCTTTGCTGCAGCCATCACCAGTGGCTTGAGTTTGGTGAGACTTCTCCTCATATTGACGCCGGTCGTGAAAGCCTTAAACAGTATTGAATTATTATTATTATTATTATCAGTATTATTATCTTTTATTATGGTTACGATTAATATTATTATTACTATTATTAATATCATTTAATTACTGTTATTATTATTATTGTTGTTGTTGCAACTGCTGTTGTTTTTATTATTATTGGTAATATTATTGTTATTATTACTACTATTATTATTATTAAGAAGAAAAAAGGAAGTTCCAAAGCAGTTAAACGAACCGTATAGTTAAATGAAAAATGTTTTGAACACGATTTTAAATGTGGATCTTGTTACGCATACTTTCCAAAAGATTCTGGAAAAACAGCGAAAAAGTAGATTAGTGAAATAACGTTATATACTTCACTCTAGCTTGAATTCACAAGAAAAATACAGAAAAGCGGTACACCCCTAAAATTCTCAGTAAATTTTTTGATTCGATCCAATAAATCCAATTCTTTTACATTTTTCAAAAAAAAAAAAAAAAAGCTCAAAACAAACGAGGCATGAAATATTGTTTGAAAACCAGAAATTCTATTTGGAAAAGAACTAAATGTTTTCATCTCGAAACTTCATGCATGTTTTATGTGAAATACATACCAATTTATGCATTTCTACAGACGTAATAAAGGAAAATATTTATTTAGGTGCGTTTACTTTTTTCTTTCTCTTTCAGAAACTATTTAGATCAATCGATATGAAATAAACGACACATCTACAAGAAGATACATATGTGTTTTCATTTTTAATGCAATATGACTATCAAATATCTCTATTTGCATAATAAGCAACAAATAAAGGAAAAGGAAGCAGAAAAGAAAACCTTTTCAGTCATTTTGAAAGGAGGAAAAGGTTAGTATAAAGTGCAATGGGTGTTATTATTTTTTTTATTAAAGATTGTACAGCGATATTATGATGTTTTCTCTTTCAAAAAGAAAGGTTTCCTTGTTATTTTCTGTGAAACTAGTGTTTATATTTATCGGTGATGATTTTACTGACTTTATTTTCCGTATGTACCGTTCTTTTGTTTTTTATAACCTTCAAAAAAAGATAATATAAATTCATATATATATATATATATATATATATTGACAGATGATGAGCAGTTTTCATAATTTACTTAATTTGATAGAAGGATGTCCAACTTTAGTTCCGTGTCTCTTTTTGGATAGGTTTTGAACCTTATAAAAACACATTTTGGGTAGAAAATCAGTAATTTGTACGTATATTGACAAATAAAATGGAGTGACAAAAAATCCCCCCCCTCACCCCTGTTCCTTTAGGCCTTTAGAATTTTTTTTACGGGGGACGAAATTTACAGCATGGTATCTTGCACCATAAATGACATATGGCACACTCAGAAATGATTATAGAAGTAAAAGGGTAGGGGGGGGGGCACATCGAGAAAGGGGTCAAAGTTTGAGCAGTTTACCTTTGCTAGCTTCAGACCAAATAAATGGTCTCATACGAAGCGCATTTTTTTTTTTTAAAGAAATTGATAGCCATAAAGCATACAGGATCGTGATTTTTTTGATGATCAAAATCAAAAAGGTCGGTTTTTTTTTGGTTTAAATCAGATTTTTTTTTACATCTTCAAAAATGTGTAGATATTAACTACTTTACATTTATAAACATAATATATTTCATACAATTGATGAATCCATTCAGTTTACTTTTAAAATTAAGATAAGTTCTCTAACTATTCAAAAAAAAAAAAAATTAAGATTTATGAATGCGTCATAATGCTTAAATAAGATGTGATTGTGTTTTATGCTTTGCTTAAAGATATGGTTTCCATCACCATGTACATTTTTAGAGTAAAATACTATATTGAACATTTACTTTTCTTCACTATATTAGTCATGGTGTAAAAGAAAAACTGCAAATTTTTATATTGTTCTAAACTGTAATTTTGGAATAAAAGCAATACTGCAAGAGTGAAAATCCGTTACACACACAGGGAGAGGGATCTACGTAGTGTTGTCTGTTGAAATTAAGATAGTATACAGTGTAGTTAAATATAGTGCAATACATTCTAAAAATGCCAAATTAATTTGTAAAAATAAAATCAACTGATGTTAATTAATGATTTTGTTAAAAAATCAATTGACTTGAAACAATGATTTAATAAAAAAAAATACTTGATTTAAATCAATTGATTAAAATAAATGATTTAATAAAAAAATACTTGATTTAAATCAATTGATTAAAATAAATGTTTTAATAAAAAATACTTGATTTAAATCAATTGATTATAATCAATGATTTAATAAAAAAAATACTTGATTTAAATCAATTGATTAAAATCAATGATTTAATAAAAAAAATACTTGATTTAAATCAATTGATTAAAATCAATGATTTAATAAAAAAATTACTTGATTTAAATCAATTGACTTAAATCAATGATTTAATAAAAAAAATACTTGATTTAAATCAATAGATTAAAATCAATGATTTAATTAAAAAAATACTTGATTTAAATTAATTGATTAAAATCAATGATTTAATTAAAAAAATACTTGATTTAAATCAATTGACTGATGAACTTGCAAAAGTTGGAGCCAATTGAATCATAAATGAGCAAGATATTAGACCACTTACCTTATGAAGTTTTTTGATCGTCTACGTAATGATGATCTGGTACGCTAGTTGTACTCGCACGGCGATGCCCGTACTAAGAATTGAAAGGAAGCCCGTTGGACAAAAAAATTTCGCCCCCCCCCCCCTTTCTGGTGTGAAATAATCATTTTTCTTCATCTAAAATGAGTACACACCTTTTCCAAAAACCTATTAAAGTCTTTTTGGAATTTAAAACTATTCACGTAAAAAGATAAACAGTAGTTTTAAAACTCAAAATAATCCTCACTGTATAGTTCAAGCTTAACGCGCCAAGAAACCACGCTACCGTAACCCTGACCTTTAGCGAGTGAAGCGTTTTTTCTTCTACAATTTAAAATGTTTCGCAAAATAGACAATACTATAATAAAAACGTTTTAAAGGACAATCGCAATTGAATAATACGACAAATCAACTGATTCACTTAGATAAGTAACTATCTTCAACTATAAGAACAAAAACAAAGTTGAAGAAATAAGGATAACAAAACCCAACAGAAAAAATCCTACAAAATCAAATTATGTACCTGAATATCGAGAAAAAAAAACCGGATTCAAACATCAGTTCACATCAATAGTGTAGCTGTCCACAGTATCGGCCAGCGCCTTTTTGGTGAGTTAACCTACCCCGCCCTCTGTTAGGAATTCATAGGACTAAACATACCTCGCCATCTATTCGGCACCCTTCGATTTTTCCTACGACACCCCAGGGCGCCGCGGCACCCCGTTTGAGAACCCCTGTCCTATAGTGTTCCTCAATAAATGAACTATTCAACACAAAAATAATTTTTCAATTCGAACCAGTAGTTCCTGAGATTAGCGCATTCAAACAAACAAACTCTTTAGTTTTATGTCATTAGTATAGATTTAGAAGACCAAGCAAAATATGGATTTAAAGTAAAGTAGATTTAAAAAAAAAACTTTAAAACACAACCGAGGAAATGAAAAATATCACTCAAATAATAATAAGTCACGATAAAAATAATAGTAATATAAATAACACAAAGCAAAACTCCTTCCCTAAGTAAAATAAAAGTATTATCTCCCATCACTATATTAGCCGCAACAATGCTCAACAAATCTTACTTATTTTCAATTGGCAGCATACGTTTATTAGATAATAAAAAGAGAAATCTTTGAAAGTATTTGTAGATCCTTATAGCTGTCTATAAATAGTCCTTCATATGCTGCCATTATAAATGAACGCTAAATTGTTCCTTATTTGTTTTAAATGATTCAGAAACAATTTATGAAAGTAAAAAATAAATAAAAAACCTCCATATCTACTGATTGGAATGATAATATTTCATTTTTAACTTAGTACTACAATTTATTTTAAAATATACGTATCCAAGAAACTTAGCTTTTAAATATATCATTATTCTTTCACTGGGACGCATTCCAAGAACCTCAATATTAAGTCCAGCCTCGCTTCGCTAATGGCTAGTCAGCGTATTGAAAGTGAATCTAGTACATTCGTCGAAATCTTAAAAGAGAATATCACCCAAAGCGTCATCAGCATGGGCAACAGAATGGAAAATAGTTATATCACAACCATCATAAAAATAATTCATATAAGCATTAATCATAAATTTCTGCAGAATAAGCCTGGCTAGAATAAATAGTAATATGCGATGGGAAGAAACTCATACATCAATTTTATTTTGAAATTATGCAGTAGTTTCAATGACAATATCTGAAGAAAAAAAAAACTGTTTAACTTATGAAGATAATTGTTAAATCGTATCAATTAATCGTATCAATTAAAATGTGAGAACATTCTTATAAATTGCAACTGAAGTGAATTGTTTAAATTCTGAAGATCAACTGAATATAATTATTTGCATTCTGAGGATAATCGTTTAAGTAACAGCAACTGAAGATAGTTGTTTAAATACTGAAGATAATCGTTTAAATTACTACAAAAGTAGAGATTGAACTCTGAAGGTAAGCTTTTAAATTGCAGAACAATAAATAACTGTTTGGATACCAAAGAAAATCACACCTTTTTAGACATAATCATTTTTACTGATTAAATAGTTCTCTTTTCATCGTTTCTTATGAAGTTGTAGTAGAAGTAGTGCTGAATTTGTAAAATAAGGGAATACAGAATAAAGATAATTGCTTCAAGCAGTTTAAACGAACGATATTTTTACTATAAAGAATAAAAGAGTTCCGAGTTCAGGGAGGGGAAATAGGAAATAAAGATTGGAGAGTGGAGTTAAATTAAGCAGTTGTAATTTTGTTGATTGACCTTGCTGCTGAGATAAAAAAATAAGTTAAAATATACAATTATTACATAGTTTTATTCACTGTGGTGCAAATCTGCAAATATTAAGAAAGAAAAAGTCTTGAGAATTACTCTAACTAAATAAAAAAAAAAATCTGCAAACCATAGTGAAGAAATTTTTAACGAAATAAATGAAAGATGGTTGACACACACACACACGTTTAATAATATTGCCTTTTCATTTGCCACAACGCAAACAAATCGTTAGATGATATGAGCGATTAATGCGACAATATCCCAATCCACTTTACACATCAGACATCATCGTCATAGCAACACGCTATAAGAGGAATAATTTTGGTAATAAAGATATTTGCCTCATTTTGAAATATTGTTTTAAAAACCGCCGACGTCGTAACTTTCGCCAAAAAAAAACCCGCATAACTTCCTCTTTTCATAACGTTTTGAAGTTCATAAGCTTCGTGGTTGAATACTTTTTTTTTAAAATTAAATACCTTAAGAAATTTTTTGAAAATAGTCAATATTGAAATTTCGGTGTCATTTTAATATGGAAAAGTACAATTTCCAAATTATTTGTTTATGACTATTTTTAAAACAAACTTTGACTTTAGGGAATAAGTACCACAATAACTCTCAAAAGGTTGAGGCTTTAGAGGTATTGAACCTCAAAATTGAACCAAGAAGAAAATATTAAATAATTCGGAAAAATCAGATGATGAACAGGTTGAAAACACACTTATTTTTAACTAGAAGTCAGCGATTTATAAATTTTACGTTACCTTTTTTATTTATTCCGTTAGAATTCCCATTATATAAATCTACTGCATAATCTGTAGTAGATTGATTCCGAAGTATCACGGTTGCTAATGTAGTTACGTTTAGTCACTAAATACAAGTCAAATTATTTTAAAATCTATTTCTTTTTAACGTTTCTAGAGATTATTTTTCAAATTTCATCATAATCTCATCATAATATTCAACTACACGTCGATTCTTTTTCAACTGATGAAGTATCTGTTTTCTCTGTGTTTCTTTAATACCACATTTACAACATAAAATCTTCAGAAATTATACTTTATTTTATTTTTGAATGAATTTCGTAAATATCACTTATGCTTTCAAAGGAAAAAACTTGCCTTGTTTGCTTCATTTACAAAAAAAAAAAAAAAAAAAAAAAAAAAAAAAAACTTTTCCGTCTGTTAGAGGCATAAGCATGGTTATTTGTGCATTTTAGAATAAATGCTCTACACTTAAAATTTCTAAAGTAAGCTTCAAATTTTGAGACATTTTGCGATTTGTTTAGCGATTTTTGTAACTGTTGTATACTTAGAAACATTTAGGAATTACTACTGTATTCCGAGACTTTATAATACTGCGTAGTATGTGAGTGATGTATGTGAGTATGTATGTGAGTCTTGTTCTTAGTATTCGCATCTTAAAACTGTAATACAACTCATACAAAATTAAGCAATTTTTTATGCTTTAGAGGCTTTGTTTTCAAGCTTAGTTGAATTTTACGTAGATCAGAATGCTTGGTCATCGTACTAAATAGATTGTATTTGTTCTTGGCTTAAGTTGATAAATTTGAACTATTTTTTCGTGAAACAATAGAAGAACAAAAAAACAAAAGAACTCAATACGAAAAATAATTTGAGTATCTCATCTGTCAAAAGTACTCCTTTTAGTTCTTGAAGGTGATAGAATGAGCAAAAGAAATTAACTTGGAGCGAGGAAAATTTTTTATTTTAAAAACGTTTACTTTTTAATTATTTAAAAAAATCCCTATTTTTCAAATAGGCGTGGTTTTCATGACGTAGCAAATGATGAACTTTGGCGCGCAATCCACTGGCGTGCTGAATGCTTACGATCACTGTCTACCACGTTTCCAGATTATGATAATTAAGAAGCGAGTTAAATATTGCTCTCTACGCTTGATATCAACCATATCGTTGCCAGTATATGTGTGTAAATAAAATAACTAAATATTGCGCTCTGCACTAATGGCATCAGTGAATGGCATCTCATCACTTGTAATGTCATGCACAGATGCGTAAAAATGAAATTTAATCTGAGCACAGATTAAAATAATTGTTAAAAAGTAATTAACTTTGTCAAATCCTATGTTTTTGCTCTTTCAGAAAAAAATGCTTTCAAAATTTTTAAAACGAACCCATTACCGAACACCTTACAAGACAGTTAAAAGAAAACAATAAAAATTGACTTTTGCACAATTTGCGTCAAAGTATTCAAATAATGGTTAAATCTAAGATGCTCTTTCAGAAAAAAAAAAAAAAAAATCGGAAACGACCCCATTAGTGAAAGTAGTTAACGATGTACCAATTAATAATGAATGATTAATAGTATATAAAGACAGATGATACATTGTTAATAGTAAAAATATGAATTTTATGACGTTATAATTTTTTCTTAGTAATGATACTACAAACGACCAAGAAATTATTTATTAAAAGACCGCAAGCGCTTAATCAACATTCATCACTTCAGATGAGTGATATTTCTTCTTTTGGAAGTAGCACATTTTATTCGAAACACTGCATCTGCAGATGACTCGCTCAGTTGGTCCATTTGTCTTCTTTTGGAGGATTTCCAGAAACAATACAGACACTGAATGCAAGCCACGATTCTGTAGATGGTGGGACATCCTATTCCAAAGTAACTCTTGGTCGTTCATCAAGATTTTTACGGATATGACAACAGCTGGTGAAGACGTCGCCTCTGAAGTGGTATCAAAACTATGGGTAAGGATTATGTCCAAGCTGTCCATGTGCTGAGGCTTAAGAAACAAGGGTAATGCATGTAACAAAAGAAGTTACAGACATGGACTTCAGATATTTGGAAGTAACTCAAAGATTTTGATTAGTTTTTCTTGTCTGTGTTGGACTTCTTTCATTCTTATTGTTAAAACATTAATATTATTTTCAGTTCAAGTAAAGTAACTGGAGCTTTTGCAGAAGAAATATGAGTGCTTAAAGTGGTACTATTGTCTAACTTCTTTTGTATGGAATAACTCAAAAAATAAATAAATAAATGAAATAAATAAAAAGTGCGTAGAACTACAGCTTCGATTTTTTTTGTGTAGCCATTGATTGGTATTTGAATTTGAATCATATATATTATACAGAGTGTTCCGTTTTAACCTGCAAGACCTTTATTTTCGCAATCGTTAGTCCTAGATATATACTTCCAATTGCAAAAATGTTCAAAATCAGATGCAGCGTTAAGATATTGAAAGTTTGAAGCAAAAATAAAAATGAGTCAAAAAATAAAAAAATTAACATTTTATACGGGCTCTAAGTCCCCTAACTAATATTTAGAGAAATAATCTCCATTAAAAACTATTACTGACACAAAAAACTTTACATTTGTGCTACCAAAACTAAAGGAGATATTCCATTTCATAGTTTTAAGGGACCATACAGAAGATGAGATTGGAACTTAGGGCCCTTTCAGAAGAATGGCAGGTCGTCTTAAGTAAGAAAAACAAGGTACTAGTTATATTTTTTATTGCGATTGAAAAATAAATGCAAATGTTAAGCCGTAATGCGCAAAAACACGCTACAAAATCTCGAACAATTTGAAAACCACTCTATACACACATATAATTTTAAATACTTGTTAACTGCTATATTTTCCCCCCAAAAGATGTTATTGACGTCGAGTGAAAAGTGGTGTAAGTCACAAAACGCCGCATATATTATCTCGGCGAATATTGGTCACAGAAATGTCAAGTTTTTTGTGTCAGTAATACTTTTTAATGGAGATTATTTCGCTAAATATCTCTTAGGGGACCTAGGGCCCGTATAAAAAGTTACATTTTATATTTTTTGACTTTTTTTTATCTTCCCTTAATATTTTCAGTATCTTAACCCTGCATCTGATTTTGAACATTTTTGCAATTGCAAGTATACACAAGGACTTACGGTTGCGAAAATAAAGGTTAAAACGGAACAGGTTAAAACGGAACACCCTGCATATGAGCTTTCTAAAAAGCACTTATAGAATGTTGCACGGTACATGCGTGAAGTGGTGAAATATTTAGTTAAAGTTTTTTATTTTTTTTTTTTGTGTGTGTAAAGAACTGAAACCTGAATTAAAGTTTCTTTCCCAAAAATTATATATATATATATATATATATATATATATATATATATATATATATATATATATATATATATATATATATATATATATATATATATATATATATATATATATATATATATATATATTTTAAATACTGATCAGCATGCAGGGGTAGATACAGACTAATTTTAGGCGGTGAGCATGCTGTGGAATGCCTCCCCTCCCTTACGAACGAACCTACGGAGTGAATGGTAAAAAAGTGTGAGATTGCGTGGTTCCCAATAAAAAGCCCCGAATTGTTCAGAAATAATGCACTTGAAAGGTCAAAAACTTACTAATCAATTTCGTAAGCAATGAAAATAATTAAGGTGAACGCACTAGTAGTGGCCACAGTAAAGCATGTTTTGTCTTTTTTAAACTGTGGGTTTACAATATTAATTCCATATTTAAAACTCAATAAGCGTATCATAGCGCAGCTATTCCTTAATCGTCCCATTTTCTAAAAATGCCAGAATTTTAATTTTTTTCAGTTTTTTATCCATTTTTTCCCCAAACATCAAATTTGATCCATTAGTGGCCACTCCAAAATCTGAGATTTTCAGTAGTGGCCATCTGGTATCCTTTCCTTGGAATTTACATTACTTACTTGAAATTGAAATAACTGATGAATAAAAATGATTCAATATGATAGTTTTATTAGGTGCCAATATAATAATTACATTTTTATTGAACATTTCTCTCTTCAAAGTACATAGGTACTTTGGATAAAATAAAAAGTTTTTAGTAGAAAATTTACGTTTGTATTTTTTTTTTGTACACTAATGTAAAAAATAAAGTAAAAAAATGTATGTAATTTTTAGGTATTATACATGTAAACTTTGGTAAGTATGAACTGAAAAATTACTATCACTTCAAAAGCATTGATAATAAAACAGTAAGTAAGCACATATCATTCAATGTGATTCAGGGACAATTTGTTTCCTACAATTTACTAAGGCACATCAATGGATACAGGAAATTGGTAAAATAAGTTTTCTATACTACTATCCAGGTCCGCGCACCTGGAAAGTCATGGATTTCGGCTATGATCGAAAATGGTCATGGAAAGTCATGATTTTCGGCAAAAAATGCTCAAAAATCATTGAAATTGGCAATTGGTCATGAATTTTGAGTTCAAGAACATGCATGTTTATCGAATTCTACACGTTAGATTGAACATACACATCCTAGCCATTTTTTACGCTATTACGCGTCAATCTCAATTTTTCACACATTTCGAAATCCGATTGCATCCGCTTCTTTAATACTCGCTCGTTTTTCTTTTCTATATGATTTTACCATTTGGACATTTTTAATTATGTATTTAGCATTATTTTTTAAACCTCTTTATAGGTCTAATTTTGAGTACAGGTCTTTTAGACTTCTAATTTTGCCGATCGCATTCAATGCAAAAATTTTAAGTCATCCGTGTTGATTCAAGAGACTCATAAAAATTATCATTAATTCTTAGCTACGTCTTAAGTTATTTTAGATTTTAGTAAATAAAATTGGTCTGAAGAATTAATTACGGATGTTTTAGATATAGATTAAATACAGAAATCAGGGAATTTTCGAAGGTAAAATTTTTAAAAAGTCCGTAAATGTTACATATTTCACAAATTCAGCAATTTCACAATATTAGTAACCTATCCTAAAACTTTGGCAGCAAACATCTGATAATGTCTGGTAAAGTAATTTGTAAGTACTTTAATTTCATATTTTATTTTTTCTCTAATTTATCTTATTTATTGTAAACATAATTTTAGTAACTACTAAATTATTGCTTGTCACATATTTTAGAAAACTACTAGTAGTACAATGCTCGTATTTTGTTATTCGGTAAAGTTTGAAGTTTTATCCGGTAAACTGGTAATTTCCCCCTTCCTAAAAATTTGAATTTTTGGCGCCCCTGACTATTAGCAGTCTTGAATAAATATTAATACATAGAATATTAATTGCAAAACACACACTTACTGACATGATTTAATGACTTCCAAAAGAAAAATAGTTCCATAAACAAGTTTTATAACTGAAAATTTTATATATCATAGCTTTTACTAATTTTACTGTGTGTGACTTACTTCTAATAAGTGTTTTATCTTAAGAAAATTTGTATTTCGAAGAAATGATTGCTTAAATCAAAGAAATTAAAAATTATCTGCTTTGATGAGAAAAGCATTAAGCGCGATCAAGCATTATGCCCTTCCCCCTCCATTCTACTGAAAACCCACCTAATCCTGAATTAAACACTAAGTTAACTATACGCGAAATTAGTCTTTAAAACTAAACCTACTCAGTAACGTTAGGTAGTAGTTTATAGGAGGTCCCGACTTCAAAAGGTTATTGAAAATTAAGAGATCGTATATGATTAGTTAGGTATTTAAAATAATTCATCGTATATTAATTTAAATCAGTGTTTATTTTATAATTCGGTGTTTAGTTTAGTTGATTTTTGTACTGGAATTGTAAAATAAATTTCATTTCTATGTTTGGATGGGAAATAGAATATAAGTGTATCAGTTATTCTTTGCTTTTTAGTTCCTGAGTATTTTTTGAAGGCGTTTTTTTTTTTATTTGAAATTAATTTATTTTTTGCTTTTTAGTGGTGTAAGAAGCACGGCGAGCGTCTCGGAGACTTCCGACGACTGTAAAGAAAGGTTTTTTCAAATGCGTAACTGTGTACAAAAAAAAATGTCTTCAACATTTGTTCAACTTTATCAGTTTGCTTTCCGAAAGCAAATGCACGAGTCACTAAAAAAAAAAAACGAACTCGCTTTAAGTTTAAATTTGTAAAATTGTAAATTTTAGAACTGTAATATTGTAAACTGTAATTTATGTTTCGCAATTAGTGTCATGTAACTCGTGATAAAAGTCGCATGTTTCTTCACGTGGTCCTACTATAAATGAGGATTAAAAATTCCACTAGAATGAATTTTATGCTTGCTTCAGAGAATCCTTAATTCAAAATTTTCACTATCATTACTCTTAATAATATATAATTTAGTACTTTCTTTAACTATAGGTAAAGAAAGTATAGACCTTTGTTTTATGGCGTTTGTTTATCAATGGGTTTTATATTTAACCGTTTGGGAGGGAAATTGCTTGAAATTTATTGTTTTACCCTTAACTTTTCCCTAAAGAACAAATAGGGTAAATCAAAGATTTAGAACCTAAGTTAGACTACCCCTAAACAAAACCACCACTAAACAAAAAAAAAAAAAGCATAAAAACCGGTTCACTAAGTGAGACGATATGCAAAGTTAATAAAGTACAAATCGATTTAAATGTGAGTATGATATTTGAAGAGTTCCTTCAATTTCATCAAATCTGAACTTGATTAACATTAGACCGCCGAGGAACTATGCTGTTTCAAACAAAAAAAGACTTTTCCTTATCATTACAGGCAGGGGCGTGCACAGAAATTTTGAGTCCATCACAAATGACTTTTCCGGGTCCCTCTCCATATTGTTTACACCTACATTTCACCGTTAGTTACAAAAATATTGGGCCCCCTTCAGGCTCGGGCCCGGGCCAACAGGTGTCCCTCCCCCCTCCCTGTGCACGCCCCTGGGTACAGATGTCTTCGAGTATTTATGGAACGTTGTACAAAGGAAAAACAAATCCGACGAGTTCAGAATCTCCTTTTTTTGAAGTCTGCTAATTAATGTAACCGTAATTTCAAACTGAACTGGAGGCATCGTGAAATAGTAAATCTAGAATATTGGTCAAACTTCAGAAATCATACACAGTTATAATGTATATTATTAAAGAATATAAATTAAATGTTGGGGGAGGGGTGTTCTGTATTCAATTCCCCCTCAATTGAACACTAAATATATTTAAAAATTGGAATAGTAGATAAAGAACTTTATATTTTAGTGCCTAAATAAAGTTATTTATTAGTAAATAAAATATTAAGGTAGTTGATTCAACTATTAAAGTAGCAAAATATATTTAGTTTACTGCTTTGCTACGCAGTAATAAATACATTAGTAACATCTATAATAAAAAATTATCATGCGGCGCAGCGTTGAGAAAATTAATCATCCATGTGCCGCGAGAATTAAATATCGTTCAAGAGAAAGCCAAAACCTTAGGTGTGAAAATACACCGATCACAGCAACACCACGTGACCATGACGTATGAAATTTAAAGTTTCTTGGATTGCTCCGGGACCCCTTATTAGATCCAGACCAAATTACAATAGGACCATCTGGGAAGTATACCCTTCCAAAAAAAAAAAAAAAATTCAAATCGGTCCAGTAGTGTTGGAATAATTCGAAAACACACATAAAAAGCCGCAATAGGAAATCATAACCTCCTTTTTTGATGTCGGTTAAAAATTAAATGTCAAGAACCTTTCGTCTTAGTGTCTTAAAATGTATTACGTTTTGTTCTAAGTCAAGATTTTAAGTAATTTTTTGTTCCGTTACAAACAGTAAACGAAAAAGGGAAACGTCTTTTTACTTCATCTTACTTATCTTTTAAAATGTAGATTTTTGTTTGGCACAGGATCTCGCTATGTGGCCATTCTTAAGAATCAGACATCTGACGTACAAAAATTGCAAGATTTTGATTCATGGTAGCATAGCAAAATTGATTTGTTTTCTGTATTGATTATCAATCTTATATTTTCTTGGTTGTGCAATTTTCACGCATGCATTTTCTCTTTTTTTTTTCTTTTTGGAGTTTAAAGCTTTGACTTTCTTTTTTTATATAATGCAGTTGACTCTGTGTTCAGCGACGCTCTATTTAATGATTTTCTCTATTTCACAGTTCCGGATTATCCACTGTAGTTTTAAAAACACACTTGATTTAAAGACGCCTTCTATTTAAGGGCGATTTTCTGTGGCCCCTTGCAAGTCGTTAAACAGAGAGTCAATTGTATTTAAATTAAATGTACTTTTATGTACTTATATATATAAAGCAGACGGTGTTTTTTGTTTCTTTCTTTGTCTGTTTGTACCCGATTGCCAGAAGCCCTCATAGCACCTACAGCCCTGAAACTTGGCTCAAAATTCGAACGTGCCCCGAGGGCCTGCACCTCGAAACCCAAATTCTAAATCTGTAACTAGCTTTTTCATAATTAAGTTTTTTATGTGATTTTTAGGCTTTTTTAGTACTTTGTCTCACAGACCCCGAACCAGTTTTGCCAGTCAAATCTTTTTTGTACTATTGTGTAGGGAATTTAATTTTAAATATGATGACCGAAAATAATTTGAAGATGTACTAGATTTTGCATTTTTTATGATTTTTTGAAAAAACCTTTCTTTGCGCTTTTTCCCTGGTGTAATTTGTTCCTAAACTCATCCCGCAAAAAGTATGAGAGATTTCTTTCTGAAAATTAAGTGTGTAATAGTCAAAACATTTCACCCTCTTCAGAAAAATTAGTTTTCACACATACGCAATATTTTTTTTCTTTTAATTTTTTTTTTTTAATTCAGAGCAACACGTATTATCTTCAAGCAAACGTCGGTCGGTCGAAAATACATTCTGTCCTTATGCTGCTGAGGTCATGCTAATGACGTCACAACCTGGATTTCGATTCGATATTGAGTAATCAAATCTGAATCACTATAATGCTTATTCATTTATTTATTTATTTTTGCTATTGCTTACTCCAGCGCTTGCTTTTTTCTTAACTTTTTTTTATTTTGGGATTTTATTTTTTTCTTTGTATCTATTTCACGTCATGTTACATATTTGTGTTCATTTATTTCAATTAAAATAGTGAGGTGTTTTTTTTTTCAAACGCTACTTTTTTCCCACTAGAGGGAACAAGGAGAAAGCTTTTTTTTTTTGTTTCTGTGCTGTTTAATTAAATGAATAAAGTGCACAGTTTTTTGAATGATCTTTGTTTAGATTAGGGAATAGGCGGGGAACACATAACCCAATGGTGTTGCGTTGACGCCTCTGTCAGTAAGAATAATCACAAATATTCACTATAAAACTAATTTTTGTATTGATTGCTGCTTTGGATTTAAGAATAACATTAGATTACTCCTACCCTATTTGTGAAAAACCTTAAGTCGGTTTTTAATTAATATCTCCGGTAATTAAAGTTCTACAAAATCGAGGCCAAGCTAATAACACTTTCGATAAAGTCAGTTTTTGAACGAAAAAAAAAAAAAAACTATCCAAATCGGTTCACTTGTTTAAGAGCTACGATGCCACAAATTGACACACAGATACACACTTTTAAAACTTATTACCCCTTCCTTTTCACGACGGGGGGTATTAATTGGCTTGTGAAACGATACCTTATAATTTATATAGGGAATAAAACTTAATCTAAACGGAATTTAAGTCTTTTATTTAAATATTTAAGAATTTTTGAGTATAGAAAAGATCCGTTTAAAATCCGTCAAAAAAGTAACGGATACGGATATCTGGAACATCATTTGAAACATATTACTATTGTATGGGTTCAGAATAATAACTTTTGTGATTTCTATCCAAAACAAATTCTGATTTTGAGTTTTGGCGGTTAATGCGTTAAAATAAATAGAGACGAAAAAAAAAGAGGTAGATTATATAGGTAGATAGCCGAGAAAGGCGGCAATTTTCGCGTAAAAAGCTGAATGACACAAAACGCAACTGGAAATAGGTTTAGAAAATATTTTTTTCATATTAATATCGAAAAAGACAGATATAGATTAATTAGTACCGCTGCCAAATTTATTTAAACAGCCGCTGTAGGAGTAGAAAGGTGAATGAAAAGTAAGTGAAACAGAAAGGCGAATGGCGTAAAAAGGCAAACCAGCTGGTCACCGCCAGGTAGCTAAAAGTTTTGTACGCATTTTAGTTCAAGAAAAATGATCATTTAACATGGGGGAGGAGGGAGAAAGGGGAGTGGATTTTTTTAAATCCAACGGACTTCCTTTCAATTCTCAGCACGGGAATCACCGTGCGGGAACCTCGAGTAAGTAATAATGATGCTCAACTTTCTAAAACAAAATTAAACTAAAAAAAAAAAGATGACTGCAGATGTGACTGTTTAAAATATTATTTTTTTACACAAATTTAAATACGAAAAGTCAACATAAGTTCAAAGTGAAATATAAACATATGCTCCTGTTTAAAGGAAAATAATTTAGTTTTCGTTTCTCCTCTTTTCCCTCTTGATTCGAAACAGAAAATGAAAAGTTGAAACGTACATCAAAAGATGATGTAAAAAGACTCAAATCAAAAAACATTTTCCTTCTGCATGATATTACACCTTCAAAAATCAGACACTTCAGAGATACTTTTTGCGATTGCCTTTGAGATTAAAATAGTATTCCTCCGATAAAAATTTCTATATTCCGCGAACTGCTGTACATCTACGATATTTATGTGCTGGCGAATAGAACATCAACAGAAAGAAATAGATCCATGGCAATCCTAAATTTTAAGAAAACCGAAATTCTTACTAAATCATGAATTCTAATAACTTTGCTTTCAGGATGGGCAATGCAGAAAATGTCTATAAATTCGCCTCCGAAATCTTAAGCTTGAAGTATGTGAATAGAGGTGAAATTTATAAGAAGTCATAAATAGTTCAAGTGAAAGTTATTACTTACTGCAGAAAAGTATATATTCACTCTAACTGCAAGCAAGCAGTATAGCTCATATATTATATACTTTGTACTGCGTCTATATTCTCTCTGGAATTTTTTAGTGCTGATTTAATAACATATTTTTCTTCTTATTTGACCTCAATTTGGGAAAGAAGTCTCTGCTTGAAAAAAAGCATATGTTTTTCTCTTAGTGATCTATAGTAGTTATACAAAAACATATCAACGAGTAATGTACCTTACTTTAAAAATATACATGCTGCAATAAAAATGTTTTATAAGAAAACATTTGAATATCAAAGCGATATTTCTCGTTACGGGTTACTTTTATGCGTTTCTCAACCACTTAGTAACTGCATGTAATATACACAAATCATTTTTCTGCTACTAACGAGTTAATAATAATAATAAATTGTTATTTTCACGTTTGTATTATTTTGTTTATTTCATGCTTTGTAAGAAATATATTTTGCCGTTTTCATGAAATGATCTTAAGGATAAAAATCTATTATAATCTATGAAGATTTGAAACATAATGATTTCAGAAGTAGTAATAACTAAAAATTACGTCTTAAATTATAAAGCTTATAATCATAGCAGGGACAGTGGTTGAAAAAACTTAACTAATTTGTAATTTACAACAACAATAAAGGAGGTAGAAAAAAAGCATTGTTGCTGATGCTCCCTAAAGTATTAAATGTTTATGTACGAGAGCAAACAAAAAGTCTTTACGCGTATTTTTTATTTGCCCCCCCCCCAAAAAAAAATATTTACAGGTATTTACAAATATTCGTAGTAAACTATGCCACTTACTCTATTTCTCCACATAGTCACCACACTGGTTCAGACATTTGTCCCATCGCGGGACTAAGTTAGAGTTCCCCCTGTGGCAGAACTCTTCCGGCTGCCTGTAGAACCATCGTCAGACCGCGTTCTTGGCTTCTTCGTCACATGTGAATCTCTGTCCTACCAGAACCAGAAACTTTTTCAGTGGAGCGAAAGCGTGAAAATCACTAGGGCGAGGTCTGGACTATATGTGCCCCTGTAAATTGCTATGGGGTTTTGTCCGTTGCTCCATACAAGACGAATAACACTTCGATGCTCATAAGTTGTGGACGTCTGAAGAACAACTGTCATCTTAAATGACGGATAGCAGCTCCACTTTTCCGAGCAAAAAGCAGATACGGCTGGTACGGTTCAAGGAACTGTCACTGTTGGGTGTTAATGTTTGCTTTGTATTCACAGCCGTATTTTGGCTAAAAAAATAGGAGCAAAGACTTTTTTGATTTGCCCTCGTATTATTAGAATTAAGTTGGACTTAGTTGGTACGTTAACTTTATAATTTCATACCTGCCAAGAAAGCAATTTGTCGATTAAGCAAATTTTAGTGGCACTAGAAGTAGAAAAAAAAAGATTGATCTACTCTAAAACTCCATATTTCAAATAAGCGATAAAAATCGGTCTATTTCTGCAATTTTTCAACTAAGGTTATCCAAGCATCACGTAATAAAATAAAAAAACAGTTAGCGAAAAACTGCTAATTTATGCAAACATACGAAAAGGGTACTGATATTTAAGTGACTGACATTGAAAAAAAAGTTTTTCTGTTAATTTACGGGCACAAATGACAATATGAAATGATTTTATCAATGTAGAGAGGATTTCCTTAAAAATTCTTAATAATTGATATTATTTTGTTACTATTATTTCTTGAGTTCTTTTTGTTGTTTAACAATTCCTTATTTTAACCCAGAAGAACTCCTGAGGGGCCCTGAGTCACCCCAATCACTCAAAATCTTAAATTCTCGAGTGTGAGATTCAACGGAGATGAACCCGAGCTTCAGTAGCCTAATTTTTAAATGTTTTCTTTCAAAAGCACCTGCCGATAGGGTAACGCTACCGGTAACAGACAAGAATCCAGTAAAAGACAGTAATAAGTTTGAATTCAAATAATGAGTATTTTGGGCGGGAAAAACTGATGTTGCTGTAGCCCATGAATATGGTGCAACCATCTAGTGCTATCAGAGGGAATTTTATGAGCCAGTTGGTATTTACAAGGCAGTGGTGGAAGGTTATGAGCAGCTACCACGATGTCTGCATCTTCATTTGAATTTAATAAGTCTTTAGTTTTAAAAATAAAGAACTTTTGCACATTTTGAGACAAAAAAGGACTTTCTTTTCTTTTACTCATCCTTTCTACATTTGATATGTTACTAAGTATCATCAGATTTTTCGGTGTCTGTTACTGGGAGGGTCGGACCTTTTTTCTAAGTTGAGCAAATAAAAATAGAGTTAATTAATTCAGAGGATCCAAAAGCAGCCAAACGTCAGATGAGATGTAGCTGCTTGGGATAAAAATAGTTTAAAAAGTATTAACACATTAAAAGGCTCAGAAAATTGAGTTAACCTGAGAGGGATGCCTTAAGCATGTCTGTTACTGGTGCCGTTACCCTAGTTGGTGTTTATACATTCAAACTCACATTCATTTCTTGGAAGGAAATCTGCAACTGGAGATCAAATTCAACTGGGGCCATATCCAAAAAAACTAAATTTATTGTGATAAATGTGAACAATTTACTTGAAAGGACCACTCCAATTATGCCTGTGATAAATTTACACGAAATTTAATACCGGAATGTGTTAGGTGTCTTTTCAGTGGCTTTTTTTATTTCGTTCCTTTTCTCAAATATATTAAGTATTTCTGGGAAACCAGTCGTGGTAATCGATGGAGCGTTTTCAAAATGTTTTTTTTTATCTGAAATAATATGTTTTACAAATTGACAATGAACGTTTGTTAAAACTTACTTGTAATGAATTACATTAAGCAGAGATAGTGGGGTCATACAGGCACCGCACGATCTTTTGTGTGCTGCTTGGCACGAAAGTTTTACCGGGTTAAGTCTTCAACAATTCCCCGAGTTTAGATGTTTTGACAATTTGAGTGCGATACAAATTGGAATAAGATTTTTAAAAATCCGTTGACAATCTGGTAAGGAAAGGCAAGAACAATCATATAGCAAAGAATGTTTGCTATACAGGTATAGCATAGAAGAATATCCTGGTTTTAAAAAATTATATTTCATAAACTATTACACTTAGCATAATTAATGATGCACCCAAAAAAGTTAAACTGTGAAATTCTTTTTTTTTTAACGTACGTAACTACTTAAACGTGAATGTTCCGCACTCGCGCAGCCTGAAATTCCTTCTGGATGGGTTTTTTTCGTCACAACAGTCCTTACATGTGTATTAACTACTGTATTAGGATTGGCAACAATGTTAAAAACAAAAACTCTGGAGGATGTCCCCCCTCTCACTTCTCTGTGCCACTGGCGTTCCGCAACGCTGGATTGGCCTCACAGGTAATGATGACTTACCCTTTATACGTTGGCCCGCCAGATCCCCAAACCTAACCCCATGTGATTTTTTGTACGAAATTTCAACGAAGACAGTGTGTGTTTTTACATCACCATTCCATACAACATTGCAAGCTAAAAACCTAACCTTGAGCCAAAAAACCTAATCAAACCAACCAACATCGCAATAACTGAAAGATCGCATATGTATAGCATTACGAAAAATTGACAGTTATTTATATATCATTTATAGTGCGAAGTGCAATAGTTTATGAAATATAAACTTTTAAAACTGGGATATTCTTTTATGCTAACCCTGTATATCTGCGTGAGAACTCTCGGTTAAAGGTAATTTGTCGTACAAATCTCAAAAAAGTTTCAATAGAAAACTTCGCATCGACAAATTAAATGTTTTTTTTAAATTTACAAAAACACTTTTCCACCAGTAGCATAGTTGTCAAGTTGTTCACTATGTCGTCATCGAAACATCTACCTCAGAGCCAGACTAACGTAAGTCACATTACTGCTGCTTTGCAGGAGAGAGAAAAACTTTCGTCTGGTGCATACAAAGAATTTGTCTGGAGCTCTTTTATGCTGGTAAATAATTATAAAGACTTTTTTTTTGTTATAGAAAGACATTGTGCGAAATAACCTTTTACAAATAAAAAAAGTAAAAACCATTTTTGGACTTACGTTATTCTGGCTCTTAGGTACATATGCTAAGGGCATTAAAAAATATGAGGGAACTAAATTGAAAATGAACACTTTCTGGAAGAATATTTTTGTTACAGGTGTAAGTGAACTTTTGTTCATAGTGTAAAGAACAAAATTGAAGCAACAAGAAATAACGGGAAAACAGGAAGGCGCCTTGCACATCAGTATATAGATTACAAGCAATATCTCTAGTATTTCTGGTAAATAACTGTGCACCTTCAGTTTGTGGAAAAAAAGTAAGTTAAATAATCCAAAAGATTTAGAAACATATTGCGGCTCTGATAAGTTGGGATATGATCTTGAGAATGATTACTTATTTTCAAGGAGTTCTTTTGGCATCGATTTGAATAGGAGTACTTTCGCAAAACTCTTTACGAAGCCTACACATCTTAATTAA
The DNA here is from genome assembly GCF_026930045.1 of Uloborus diversus. NCBI lineage: Eukaryota > Metazoa > Arthropoda > Arachnida > Araneae > Uloboridae > Uloborus > Uloborus diversus. The sequence goes on from NC_072737.1 coordinate 38,330,723, forward strand.
TCGCCAATTACTCTATCATATTACCCCCAAAAGTGGTAATAAGTGGCATCGCCAAGGTCATGGATCAACTTATCAGACTATGTACTGTTGAGAATTGAAAACATCATTTGTGGCATTAAGAAGCAAAGGGATGTAAGTGGAATTTTTAAAGTTTTCAGAAAAAGGCATTTAAAGTTTAGATTCTAGGATTTCACTGATTTTTTTTCTAAATCCCGCTGTATAACAGCACCTTCTAGGTTCTATTCTTGCCCCGAAACAGATGAGATGTTCTCCTATCAATTGTACAGATTACATCGATTTTTTTAATTTCGGCACTTACACCACTTTGCTTTTCACTGCCTCATATCAAAGCAAGTTGCGGTAAGAAATACTCCCAAACTGAAATTTAAATAAAAGTCATTTTACAACTTGTAAACAGCTTTTGCGTTCTTATATACGATGGTTGGGTGCATGGGAAAGTTTCGGTTTAGGAAAATGACACACGTGGTTGAGTAAAAATGAGTTACATTCATAAAATTATCTCCACTTTTCTATTTTTCAAAGCACTTTGAATAGTATAGTAAACAACCTGACAAAAAGTTTCAGTTAAACATTTGTGCTTCTATAGTTAATTTTCCGACAGTTCAAATTTCATCATTATGGTTCGAAAAACGAATACTATGAAATTAATATTCAAAGGAAATCTCTACAATAATAGAAACCCACATGAGTATGTCTTGCACGGTTTAAGAATGAAGATGGTATTTAGAGCATATTTTGTGCCGTTTTGAAAAGAAACCTCACAGAAACACAATGTAATATTGAAAAGGGCTTTGTGTGAACAACATGCATGCACATTGAGTATACAGTGAAGCTGTGATAATTACAAAGATGTCTCTTACGACGTGTTCATTTGTTTACACTCACACGACGTTATCACAACATGTTATATACGTACCTTATGTTAAAGGCAAGACGATAATGATATTTTAGATACTTTAACTTATGTATAAAATTAAATCAATAAACAAAACATAACAAAATTAAAAAAAAAAAATCCAAGAAGCGTGATATTTTTCGTCAGACACGCAAAAATGTTATTAGATATTCGGCAGTAGTTTGAACATGTGACTACTAGCTATTTTGTGTCCAATTTTAAAATTCAGAGAATGATACAGCAACGAAATGATAAAACACAGAGGATTCCAATTAGTGCTTGATATAAAAAAAACCCAATAAATACAACTAGAAACGCAACATTTTTTATGAAACTGCAATTTTTATGTTTCGAGTAAGTAGCTATATAACTTAAAACCACTAGACAAAGTAACATTACACTCCTTAAGAATAAAAGTCAGTCATTTAATGGACAACTGAGATGATTGAACGACCACTAAGTTCAAGTTTTTCCTTGCAAAAGCCTAATGTATATCATAAGTAGGGACAGCTTTTAATTCAACTCCGGGTTATCTAGTTATAAATAAATGATCGTCATAACCACCTCTCGCATCATGGCTCTAAACGAGGGACTTTTATTTTATTAATAGTTTATAGAAGATAAAATCTTTCATTCACATATCTTTTTTTTATTTTCATTTTTCTTCTGAAGTACTGGAAAACTTCCAAGAACTAGTACAGGATAAAGGCTACAGAGCAAAGGCTGTTAACATAGCGAAAAGTACCGCTCCCAGTTTGTTTCAAAACACAATACTCTCCTTTTTCGAAAAATTCTAAACTTGTAAATGACAAACGAGCTGGGATTTTTCCAAATAATTTTGGAGCAGAAAATAATCTGATATATTATATAGATAAACATAGATCCTGAGAGACTCTCTGGAAAAAGGACGCCAAGCCATTTTTTGAAAGAAATATGTCGTAGAAGAATTTATATGAGAAATTATACGGAAGTACTTATGGCAAATATATAATTCGTTTAAAGAGAAAAAAAAAACTTACATTATAAAACAAAAGACAAAATAGCATTATATCTATGTCATTAATGTCACCAAGGAACGTAAGTGTTCGCTATTAATTAAATTCATTTTAAAAAAAAGCGCTGAATAGCTATATTACTTGATAGCAAAATAGAGACATCGTCAGGCACTAACATATTTTCTTTTTTATGTAAACAAAAGCTCAATTCTTCGTATTCATTTTTTTTGTGAAGCACATTTAAACCACGTTTTTGTTGAAATGAACCTTATTTTTTGATCTCTTAACACCATTTATTGAGAAGCGATAAAATGGAGGGCGTGAAGACTTTCATTCGTGAAGGAGCCCCAAGTCACGTGATATATTTCAAAAAAAAAAAAAGAATTGGATGGAATCAGTTTTCTTTCGCTAGTTTCACGCAAAACTTGTCAATAATTCGTCGTTGTTAAGTCACGGGACTTGAGGTCTTTGCCCAATCTTTTGCCTAGCCAATGATTGGACTTTCTCCTTCCATTTACTAATTCCTGCTCTAAGTTTAATGGAAATAGTATTGCTAAACGTAACTTGGCGTTGTAGACCTTCTGCCAACCTCACTTAAACATTTCTCTTTCTTAAAATATGTTTTTTACATTTTATTTGTTTGTCCCTTTTTCATGTTCTTGCTTGAAATACCAGTAACTTGGTTATAATTGGTCACGTTTAAAATACGTAAATAGCAACAAAACTGCAAATAGTCGGATATTTTTTACCAATAAGATATTTTCTTTGCACTAAAAGAGGAGTTTTTTGTAACTTCCAAACACATTTCTGCATATTGTTTACTACTTGTGTATTTAACACGTCGTTTCCAAGTTTTTATGTATAGGTTAGGCACGTTTGCACTAACCACTCCGTGTATTATCGTACATGTAGTGCATTTAGCAGTTAAATAGTTAGATTAAACTTGTTTTCTTCATCATGTTTTTTTTTTTTTTACTTATATGCAGTTCTGGAATTTCACAGAAGAAACTGATTTGCGTTGGGCACATCTTTTGCTGTTGCTGTGGTTCGAACACAGCGTAATGCGAATTTAAAACCTTCTGCAATTAAAAATATTTATTCAACAACATACATGTGATACAATTTAAACAGTTTCTATCGGCGTCATACCAGCAGCGATTAGTGATGAACATAAAAAAAATATTTCCCATATTTCTTTGCAGTGCAGTAATTAAATAGCACTGCTATAAGTGAAGGAAACTTCCCCATGGTTCTCTAGGTGAAAGACATTCTCGTATGATCTTCTGGGTGAAAATAATTTATTCCAGTAGGTGAAATTAATTTTCTCATTGTCGTCTGGGTTAAAATAGGTTTACCGTGATCTTTGGGTGAGAGTACTTTTGCAATGGTCCTTTGGGGGAAAGTTCTTCTCTTGGTTCTATGAGTGAAAGACATTTCCCCATGATTATCTGGATGAAAGTGTGTACTTTTTATATAATCTTCGGGATAAAAGTAATTCCCTCGTGGTCCTATATGTGAAATTAATTTTGTCATGGTCTTCTGAGTTAAAATAATTTTCTCGTGGTCTTCTGAGTTAAAATAATTTTGCCATGGTCCTCTTGGTAAAAGTACTTTCAGAATAGTCTTCTGAGTGAAATTACTTTTCTCATGGTTCTCTGTGAGAAAGTAATTTGCCCATAGTCCTCTGAAGGAAAGTAATTTTCTCGTAGTACTCTGGGTGAAAGTAACTTACTTCCCCATGATTCTATAGGTGAAATTAATTTTCTCATGTTCGTCTGGTTTGAAATAAGTTTATCATGGTCCTTTGGGTAAAAATCCTTTCGCAATGGTTATCCGGGTGAAAGTACTTTTCTCTTGGTTCTCTTGGTAATAGAACTTCTCTCTTTGTCCTTTTGGTGAAAGTACTTCTCTCTTGGTCCTCTTGATGAAAGTACTTCTGTCTTGGTCCTCTTGGTAAAAGTACTTCTCTCTTACTCTTCTTGGTGAAAGTACTTCTTTCTTGGTCTTCTTGGTGAAAAGAAATTTTCCATAGTCTTAAAGGTGAAATGTTTTTTTCTTATGATCCTCTGGGTGAATACAATAATTTCGCCCTTGCCCTTTCGGTGAAAGTGCTTTCGCAAATGATCCTCTCTGTGAAAATGTCTTCCCATGATTCTCTAAGAGAAAAGTTTCCTCATAGTACTATGAAGGAAAATAATTTTCTCACGATGCGGATCTGGGTGAAAGTAATTTCCCCATGGTTTTCCGGAGGACAGCAACTTTCTCATGGTCCTCTGAGTGAAATATATCAAAATTGACAAAATAATAACAAGATAAGCCAAATGGTAGCACATTCACTCGTTATTTTGATTTGAATAACATTGTATTGCTCTGAAGGTCTACGACAAAAATTTCGTGGAACTTTTTCATTCTTAGTACCATATTTATCGCAAATCTCTAACTGACCATTATATTCATTTTGGCAGGCTAGTGCAGAGTAGGAGTGCATTGTCGATGCAATAAATTTGCATTCATTGGAAACTACCGATTTCTTGCTTGGTGACAATCCACAACTGTATGGGCCCCATAGAATTCGTGGCAAAGTTTGGTCAAAATTACATATCCGCTCCTTGTTTGGCGATACCTTACCTTATTTTGTCTCGTTCATCAATTTTTAAACAAAACGAGCTCTTAAACAGCACTAAAATCTCCAGTAAAACAAAACATGGTCCGAAAAATATTTAAAGCAAAAGCAACTCATTAGGTATCAAAACAAGTTCGTATAAAATGTTAAAAAAAAGAAAATCGGCCAACAAAATAAAGCTTTATTAAACGATCCATTAAAATGTTAAGAAATCCGCCAAATAAAAAAGTCAACTTTTAAGAAACTTGAAAAGTTACATTTAAATGCAAAATAATCCCACAACTAATTAATTAATGTTGGATAGTATTATTGACACAAAAGTGAATTTTGCGTTTCGAAAAATGATATAATAGTAAATGTGGTCAGTTCTACTGCCGTTGGCAGTTAAACGGCAGTGTCCACAGAAATGAATTTTTGAGATATTTAAAGAAACGCGTTTGTGATTCAATACTGACAACAGGGGAACGTTGGGATCAGACGCTTTTTTCGTGCTTTTTTTCAGCGAAAACCAAATAAGCATGCTAGCACAATAAAGCAAACGTACAATAGATGACAAAAATGCAAAAAAAAAAAAAAAAAAAAAAAGAATTTTGACATCTTGAATTCAAATTATGTTTTTCGCAATCACGAGTGTGTGTGTTTGTGTGTGGGGGTATGAGTTTCTGTCTGGGGGCAGGTATGAATGTGTGGGTAGTTGTGTATGTGTGTATGTTTTTGTGTGTGTATGTGTGGGTGTCTGTATGTATGCGTGAATGCGTGTGTGTATGTGTTTGTATGTGTGTATGTATGTGTATGTATGTGTATGCATGTGTTTGTGTGTGCGTGTGTGTGTAGGTGTAGTTGTGTATGTATGCGCGTGTGTGTAGGATATGGATGCAACCTGGAGACGGCTTTTGCTAGAGGTGCAGCATTGTGAGGAGCCCGTCGACGGTGATGGTGCGGAGGGTGGCGATGGGAAAAATCAAAGGAACGCCAAAAAACAGTCAAGTGAGAACAATAAGCAATCGTGATTACTCAAAAAAAAAAAAAAAAAAAAAAAAGCCTTTATTTGCCCACGGTAGTATGATTGGATGTATACTTAATCTTTGTTATAACTAATCCCTTGCTTGATTGAAATGTATTAGTTAATGTCACTTTTATATACAGTGCTGACCAAATTATTAGACTAAAGAGTTTTTTTGTTTTTGTACACTACTTCTACTAAAATACTATTTATTTTACTGTTACAGTACATACTGTACACTGATTATTACCTTATTTTAGCATAATTTAGTGTTTACAGGTGGCAGCACTGTCTGCTTTGTTTTTGTTCTTTGTTTATCTACCTACCAGGAACATAACCTCATTCAGCTTAAACAGTTCACTTGTTCTTTTTATTAGTGTGTTCTGTTATACTTAAACTTAGTTTCAGGTAATTAGTGAGTATGTGTATGTGAGTATATATAATAGTGGGTATAAAAATTTTTTTACCTCCTTTTTTAAAAAGTTAAGAAATGGGGCAAACCTTGTGAAAAGTATGCCAAAAAGACTTAAAATGCTCATCAAGAACAAGGGAATGCATACTAAATATTAGATAATTATTTCACGGTTCGTAAATGTGTCTATAGTTATGTAATCAACTTAACAGCTTTTAAAACAGCCTTAGTCTAATAATTTGACCAGCACTGTATTTTAAACTTATATTTTAGATCGATAATAATAATTCGTAGTATTCATGCGCAAGTAATAATATGAGTGTTAATAAAACTAAACACCAGAAACCTTCTATGTCTTTCTATGGCTTTGTTGGTCTTCAACTCCTCAGATGTTTCGAGCTTGATATTTCTAGCTTTTCAATACTCTTTTCGCCAAATGTGCTAGATAATATCACTTTTCTGTTCTGCTAACTCATATTTCAAATTAATAAGCATAATTTGCACTCCTAATGTGTCACTAATAATAACATGATCATTACTGAAAGAAACAAATTATACGGTTCGGATAATTCTCTATGTTCTGACCAGAACGAAGAGGAATAACTTTTGAAACTAAATTCCCAGTTTAATTCCCATCTGGACATTATCCCTTTGCTCCACTGAGCATTTCATTTTATTCACAGAGCCAGTCGACATATAAGTTTTCATCAACCCTATCATTTGTCTTCTTCTTTTGGAGCAATTCCAACTGGAGGGACCAGTATAGTCAGTGAATTCCGTAAAGACTGTAATGGAATACTTTAATTTTTTTAGTCTTGCAGTATAATATAGGATCATTCATCAAGTGAGGACTTGGAAGAGCAACAAGATTTTGTTTTTACCTTCTATAGAAAATATCCAGAAAAACTGTATAACTGTCGGTAGTAAAGCTATGTATGCAGAAAAAAGTTCGATTACAAACTTTAAGTTTTAGTTTTGTAAGCAGCTATTAAAATAACTATATTTTCGATATTATTTTTAGTTTACTGTTTTAGCTCAAAGATTTCGTTTTTTCCGGTTTTATATTTTCTATAAAAAATGTTACTCAGCTTTGTCATTTCTAGATGGCTTGTGAATAGGAAAACTACCCTAAGATAGAAAACAAAAATGAGAAAATAGTATAAATAAACAATTGAAACAAACCGAAATATTAATAAGAATGCAACAATAACAAATTTTGAATTGGCATGTTTTCAAAGCATCATTTTTTTTCCGCCCGTGTTTGTAAACGTTATTGTTTTTTGTATAAATAACGGACTGTCTTGTAATATTTTTATTCCCATTTTATGTAATGAAATGAATACCAATAAAGGGGATCAGTTAAAAATGTATGTCGTAATAATCTAAATTATTATTAAACAATGAATTTTACTTGCAGGGCCACGGAAAACGGCCATTTCGTCCCGCAAGTGACGCATCATATATTTCAATAAAAATAATACTTTAAAGAATTAATGAGCACATTTTTTCTGCTTAAGAGCTTACGAACTTATGTGTGATTTCTTTTGCAAAAAATGTCGTCATTTCCGTTTAAATTTATTACATTATAATGAAATATATGAATCGTTACGTGCGGGACAAAGGGTTGACTTTTTCGTAGAACGGCCCTACAGGAAAAAAGGAACATTGGTGTGTAATATTAAATGTAACATACTGTTTACAAATTGAAATTGAAAATAAAAGAAAGGGAAACAAATAAATTTTTAAGCAAGACAATAAAAATAAATAAATAAATAAATAAATAAATTTTAAAGGAGATGGAGAGAAAAACAGATTTTAAATAAATGCAATCAAATATCAGGTTCAAACGGATATTCTTGATTTAGATATGATTATTGAACAACTATCCATAGCTACTATATCTATGCGTAAAAAGCTAAATAATGTTCCAACAATATTCATAGTTTTTAACAAGTGCGGCGAAAAACATCGAATCTAACATTAAAAAAAACGAGCTGGTGTTCAAATCACATGACTTCCTTTTACTCCAATTTAATGTCATTTTCTCATTATTGGCAGTCTTAATATGAGTCAATAGTTTACTCTAAACATCATCAACAGTGGCCAAATTAAAACAAGATTAGAAAAAAAAAATCGCCAAATTTGTCTCCAAAATGGCGACAAAACTTGGCGATCAACAGACTGGCGATATATCGCCAAGTGTCCGCCAAATTATAATGCCACTTGAGTTTACATCGAAATTAACAATGATTCCCCCCAAAAAGGGGCAAAAGACCCCCTTTAAAGCATCCAAATGCAACCAACAAAAAAAAGGTGCACAACTAGATCCCACTAGTAGTCTACGTACCAAATTTCAAATTTCTAGGACATTCCGTTCTTGAGTAATGCGACATACATACACACATACATACGTACATACAGACGTCACGAGAAAACTCGTTGTAATGAACTCAGGGATCGTCAAAGTGGATATTTCGGGTGTCTGTACGTTCCTAGGCACATATCCACGTGTGGTCGGGTTGAAAAAAAAAAAACTCAACATTTATTTGGGGATGAGCAAAATGGAAATTAAGTCCGATTTTGGGGTAAAATTTTTTCGCGAATGCAATACTTCCTTTTTTGTAAGAAGAAGTAAAAAATAAATAAAGTAATTAAATAAATAAAAAAAAAGGTGGTAAAGAGCGCCGCTGCTTGCCTTGTTGTTGCTCGTTACCTTTGTGCTCCTACATTTATTCGGCAACCGACTTCGGAAACCGACTTAATAATGTAAATCAACTTTTTCGGAAAACTGCGCAGTTTTTTTACTTGATTCTATCTCTTAGAAAGTCATCGTGACATGATACGAATAAACATACGTTTGTTACAAGGACATTTTTTAAAAAGCAGCGGAACGTTAATCGCACTGTGCAAATTAGAAGAATAAGCAATCTTCCTTAGAATGCACGAAAATAAATGCTCTGTTTCTGTATGAAATACTTCTAATAAACGAGCTGATGTGTGCATCACTTGATTTCCTTTTAATCCAAGTTATAGTCATTTTGCCATTATTGGCAATTTTAATGTGATTCAATGGTTTACACTATAATAGTCTAAGTTTATAATAGTCTAAATATCACCAACAGTGGCCAAATTGAAACCAGATTTTTAAAACAATAAAAAAAATCGCCAAATTTGTCGCCAAGTTGACGATCAAAAAACTGGCGATAAATCGCCAAGTGTCCGCTTAATTGTAACACCACTTGAGTTTACATCAAAATCAAGTATGGTTTCCCCCCAAAAGGGAGTAAAGATCCCTTTAGAAACACCCGAATGCAACCAAAAGGGGAGATGCATAACTAGACCCCACTAGGAGTCTACGTACCAAATTTCAACTTTCTAGGACATACCGTTCTTGAGTTATGTGACATACATACGTTTAAGGTCGATTTTTGAAAGAAAATTTTTTCGCGAATACAATACTTCCTTTTTTTTCCTCCTTAGGAAGTAAAAAGTGTATTTTCGATACTATTAGTCACTTATTGAAGAGATGGAGAAAGACAGAGTCGCAACGAACATTCCTTCCCAAAAATTTTAAATACCTTCAAGGTTATGTAAAGCACGTTTGTACGCGAATTGAAAATCAATGTGCGCGCGTTCATATAATTAGTGTTTTTTTCTAAAAAATAATTGGGCTATTTTTCTTTTATTCAGGGACTTTAATTCAAAGGGGCTTGGGGAAAAGTGGAAGAATTTCAGTGGGGAGTGGCGGGAATTGGTGTGTAAAAAAGTAAAACAGTAAAATTACAGTTCAGACAAATTTGTGGCCTGTAGTTTCAGCATTGTCGTCTTATTTTGCAAGGTTTTTAGTATAGTTTTCGTTCATGTAGAAATATGTGTCATAAAATCAAACTATCGACAGAGGCTTCAAAGGGACATTGGGTTTTTTTTTGTCTTAGTTATGACAGAATAATGAGGAACCTCTCAAGAACAAACAGTGACAGCCCTACTATTGATGTTGTGCAAGTGAGTACCTTACATGCCAAACCACCTGCAACATAGATTACCTCAAATTAATTTATATTTCAATCCTTTATTCATAGATTTCATATGCTTAATTTATAATGCGCTGAAAATTTAAGTATTAATGTTAAATTTTGAGTACAAATTTACCTACATACTCATTTAACCTTATTTCATTCATAAATAAATTCATTAACCTAAGGTATCCAAACCAGCCCCTGTTTTGAATTATGATTTTTCTTCTTGTATTGACCACGTGTCATGGTGGCGAGAAGAGAGAGGCGTAACTTCCCATCAGTCTTCAAAGGGAAGCGCCGAACCTGAAAGATTGGGAATCACTGCTCTAGTCAGTAAGTTTGATATATTAAAAGTGTCTAGAGGCTCTTGACAGCAGCCTTTTGAAACTGCGATACTTGAAATTTTTCAAGGATGGAATTCAGCAATATTTTACATTAAAAAAGGGAATAAGCATTGGCGAGAAATAGTGTACTAAATATAGTGCACGCATGTTGGTTAACTCAAGATTTTAAACGTATCACTAATAATCGACTAAACAATGTAGGGTTTATTACAATTCGGCGCGACCGTTTCGGTGCGGCTGTTTCGGCGCGGCCGTTTCGGCGCTGACCGTTTCGGCGCCGGCCGTTTCGGCGCCAGATTTTTGCTTCTGAACTTAATGAATTTCAGAAATTTTAGTTCAAAGAAGGAAAAGATTTCTGGAAGAAGAATGTGAATTTAGCGCTCTAGAAGCTAGTTAAAATTTATTTTAAAATTTACAGCGGGGGAAAAGAGGGGGCATATGTGGTCCACGTATGTTTTACTGCGATAACATAAAAGAAAATATCTTGAAAAATTAGCAAATAATGCCAGTACCAATTCTACCTCTTTGTCGATTTTTTTTTTAAATTAATGCTGAGCCGTTTTGTGTTTCTGTGGTGATTATTTCTTTGTTGTAGCAGCTATTGGAAATAATTTCATAAGTCTTCTTCACGTGAAAACACGTTTCAAACTAACCAAAAAGCTCGACTTAACTATTACAAACCCATGTACGGACATCAAGGTAAATTTAGGGCAATGTTTGATTTTTTTTATTTACAAAAAAATCATTTATTTTTTAAAGTTAGTTCTAAACACTATTATTTTTCTGTAATCAATTTATAAATTTTTTGTAAATTTCTTTTTTTTTTAAAGTTTTATTATTATTATTATTTTTTATTATTGCCTTTTTTTCTGTTACGAAATAATCAGTCGACAGTTTAGTGCTATAGAACAGTTACAGGAACTAAAAAGACACAAAATATTTTATTTTTATTTAAAAAAAGTTTAAAATATTTTTTGTTCATTATATTAGTCTTTATGAAACTTAAAAGCAATAAATAATAATAATCTTTACATAATAAAGTTTTTTCTTGCATATCCTGTATTTAAAGCACACTACACAACTTAACTTTGTAGAGAGCAGTGTTACGTGTGAGTTTCTCAACACGTTAACTTTTTCCAATAAAAAATATAAAAAATTCATCTTATTATTAGTTGATATTTTTTAATTTTTTATAGAAAAGATATTTAAGAAAGTGCACAAATTAATGATCAGCAACGAAAAAAAAAATCAATTTAAATTGAATGAGTTTTTTATTTACATTTCATAGAAAAATGTCAATGCTGTTTCCTAACTTATCTACTTCGAAAAATTATGAAGATGTTTTTAAACTTACATGTTATCAACTAATAATAAAAAAGAAAACAAAATACACCTTTAAAAATATTACTTCAGAAAACTTTTTACAAAACCTTAAAAAACAAAAGATATCTTGAATTTTGAAGCAATGTTTGGCAGATTTACATGCTGACAATTTCGATTTTTGAACAGGTCGTATTGAAATGGACTGCGCCGAAATGGTCGCGCCGAAACGGCCGCGCCGAAACGGCCGCACCGAAATGGGTTTCGCGCCGAAACGGCCGCGCCGAATAGTCCCATTCCGAACAATGTACTAGCTATATTATAGTGATATAATATATCTACTTATTACTATTTAGATAAGTACATGTGATGAATCATGCAGCACTGCATGCATTTAATTGCTCATCTCATTGAATACCGGCTCACGATTTGCAGCCAAGAGGAATGTGAAGACCTGTATATAACAGTCAAATGAACAAACGATTGGCTTGAGAAATTAAATTTTGCTGCAAAATTATTTTTCAACTCTGTTTACTGGAAAAAAATATTTATGACTGTTTTATTGGATACTAGCAAAAATACCCGGCGTTGCCTGGGTCAGTAATAATTATTAGAAAAAATCGTTACTTGCTTTTGTTTTTTGTTTTAAGTAAAAAAATTTAAAACACATCTTTTTGACGTGATTAAAAATCGAGTTTCTTCCTTACCCATAAAACTAAAATAGCAATAAGTATAAAGAACAAAGTAGTATTGATTTAGAAACGAAAGCACTATATTTAAGCATATACAAATTTAAAAAACATGAAATTAATCTTCTCATGTTTAAAAAGATTAATCTGTTGATACTTTTTTTTTAACATGGAGTCTAAAACCTTCTCTGTATGGCTAATTAAGTACGAAGTGATTAAAAAAAAGTAGCTGCGCTCGTAATCCCCTTATACTTGCTTTAGTTATTTCGGGAAATTTCAATCATTGTGGCTCTTGGTGCGATTTTACCGAATTTGCGAAAGTCGTTTCGAGGTACCTTCGATGATGCACCCCCATTCTTTCCTTACTTTGTAAAACGATATGATATTAATTTTCGTTACAGAGATATCGTCGCCAGATGCTGAGATATTTTTGGTCACCATAAAATGGCGCTAAACAGTTTCATCCGAAATGTTACCAAAATAAGTAATAAAATTTGGTGATTGTTTGAAATTGTGCAAAAAGGAAAATTAATGGAAGTTTTTGTGCTGTTTATGGATTTGCCTAATTCAGTTGCTGGATTATTTAACACAGTAAAAAAAAAGTCTTGATTGGCGATATTTTGTTTACATGGTGAAAGCTGAGAAACATTATGACGTAGTCTTCGGCTTCAAAAACAGCAACGTTGAAAAAACTGCCAAATGCATCAGCTACGGAAATCTTTCTGCAAAAATTTTGGCGATCTGCTGGTTGTTTGGATAATGAGTAAGTGTTCAATTAGCATAAATAATAATAAAAACCATTAATTACATTAAAGTTCCGTTTAAATGGAAAATCATCAGCCAAATCATGTATTATTTGCCAATCTTGTGCAAAAATCTTACTTCAAGATTTGACTTGAGAAAAGCCTTGAACAATCACGATAAGCAAAGAAAGTCAACAATACAACAATTGTCGCTATCGACAGGGAGTTGAGATGATACACTAAATACTGTATTGAGTTGAGGAAAGCCTTCGAACATGGATCTAAAAAGCTCATAACTCGTTTTTTATTCTACTTAGAAATTTTGAACAGGTGCCATCTTCAGCAGAAAAATCAGAGCTTTCGATGGACATATAATGTAAATATGTGCAAGTATTTTTTCATCCCAATATTAGAGAATTTATACAAAAATTGTGTTTTATTGCCCCCCTAAGGGGGTTTTGCCCCCCATAACGGGACGAAAACTACCCTATGTGTTATTCTGATGCATAAGCTATATTATTGTAAAGTTTCATCAAAATCCGTTCAGTAGTTTTTGCGTGAAAGAGTAACAAACATCTATACATCCATCCATACATCCATACATCCATACAGACAAACTTTCGCATATATAATATTAGTAAGATCATTTAATGACTTTATAGTAATTCAGTCTGAACATCATTTAAAATAATTTTAAATATAAAAATTAAAGCCTTACATATTACTAAATATACAAAAAACAGCAATTTAAAATTGATTCGTGTTTTGAGCACTTGTACTATGAACAGAAAGCTTATTTTGAGCTAACTAAGATAAAAATATTTTTGAAGGGAAAATTATCTGAGGTCAAAGATCTCAGCGAAGATTATTTTTTGAAAATGTATTAGCAAGATCTCTTGGTTAGTTTCAAGTTCACTGCATTTTTGTTAATTTGCATATGAATTTATCACATTTTACGTATTTCTTTTTTAAATTTGTTTTTAGTAAAAGACGTTTTTTTTTAATAACAGATATATTCAAACGAACGTTTGGATCTAAATTGCACCATCCGCTATGAATTCAAAATAGGTTCTTCGAAAGAGAAGGTTTGGATTAATAAAGAAAGAAATACATACGACATGAACTAAAAAATATCTTCTTTTAGAAGGTGGTTGAAAATAATTTCAGGAAGTTGGCTGCAGTACTTTTCAGGAATCTATTTCTCTATAATCTACTGCACTGTTTCTAATTTGGACTAATCGTTTAAGTAACAGAACATTTTGTACACAATTTAAACATATTTATTAAGAATATTACAAAGGTATGTACTTGTAAACGAACTTAGTTTAGCACATTTAATCTTGGACTAGTCATTTTCTTTTAATTTCAGTAGCATTAAAATAGAAAATGTTTTTCCTTATACTACTCTTGATGTACTATCACGCAAATCTATGTGTTCATGGATTTTTTAATACTCCAATAATTAGTGAAACAATTAAATACATTTCTATAACTTAAAACCTAGTAATACTTCATAAAATCCTTTTGATTTCCGACTGTAATATTGTTAACTTTTTGCCTTTCAATCAACAATTCTTAGATCACATCATTGAGTCCCTAATAACGGCAACCCAGAATAGAAGGGAATTATGTCTTCGAGCTGGACGTATAAAAGGCTATTGAGACAAATTTATATGTTGTTCAGAGTGCATTAGAAGAAGATGGAGGACTTCTGTCATGTTCCATGGGCGATGTCAGTATGAGATAGCGTTTCGGTAATCATTCCGGGTGGATTTAAGTACCCAGTCAAGGTTTATTTCAGGTTTCGATAGAAATACAACAGAAAATGTGTGTTACAAAGTTTACCTTCCGTCTATTATGTTTTTCAGCGTAAATGGAATTGTATTTGTATTTCGATAATGATGAAAGGACTGATTTTCTGAACTTTTTCGCCAGAAAGAAATAGGTATAAAACTTTATTATTAGAGTGAGCAATCATAATTAAATTTTACAAAAATGATTTCTTGATTGTGTGTAGTGGTCCAGTAAGCGAACTATTTAATTTTTACAAATTCATAACAATATTAACAACGGTAGAGCTTGACGCATGGGAGTCAAAACATGTTCATTACTATTTGTAATCAAGGAAAAATAACCTGTTTAACCACTGAACAATAACAAAAGATTTTTGTTAATCACACAGGCTTTTTTCATGTGAAAACATTCTATACTCTGTGCTTCTTTTTAAATATTTATTTGTTACTTCGTACTCTTCAATTATTACTTATCTTTCGTTCATTGTTTTCTGGCTTAATTTTTTCCTCTTTTTTTAAAATTACTTTTATCATATTTTTTCTACTTTTCACTTTTCTGTCATATTTCAAATTACACAGAACTAAGTTACTGTAGCCGTATATCATTTAGATTAAACTTCGTGAAACCTTATTGAAAATACGAACTATTTATTCACTGGATTATGCTTATTATCGTATCGGACTACCATGATTTTTTTTCAAGGCCTGAACTTTTTGCAATATCTGGTTTCAGTTACAAATAAGTAGTAAAAAATTAACAAGTAGCAGCAATGTACAAATATTTGTGAAATATTTGCTTCGATAACTGTTTAATCCTTATGCATCAAATTGTTTCAGAAACTTTTTAAGTATTAAAAATTAAGTATTTCATAAAATGTAAATTTCGAAGCCGAGAATCTTTTATAACCTTTTTTCAGTTTTATTAACTAAACAATTTGAATACTATATCAACATTTCTTCTATAGTCATTACATTCGTTTAAAGAGTAAAACTATTACATATAAATAAAATCCTTAGAAAAAATGTTTTAAGGATTTATTGGAGAGGTTTATTTGGGGGGGGGGGGAATAAATCATATTTCCTTTTGAATAATAATTATTTCTGCTATTTGAACGACTTCTAATGAATATTTATATATGTTTTCTTCCTTAATGCTTTGCGGCAAAAGCGAAGGGAAATTTCTTTTTTATGCAAAATAATTAAGAAGGTTTTTTTTTCTCATTAAACAAAAATAGATTTCTTACTTTTAAGCGAAAGATAATATTCAAGATTTTAATGGTTTAAATACTTGAAACTAAATAGTGCACGGCAAAAAGTGTTAAAAAAGGCATCTTTTGATTGACAGTGTGAATTAAAAGTGCATGATATATAAAATTTGATAGAACATTGAACGACAATATCAATGAACTTTTAATATAAGAAAGGAAACTTTTCTAAAAACTCAAAAGTATTTTGATTTACAGCAGTCAGAGTTCGTAGCTTTTTTAGTATAAATTTTGTAATTAATAATTGGCTGAAATGCTGGATGATTTACCCCAGTAATGGCGATTGAATGGGAAAGAAGGCAATTATTTTCAAAGATATATTTTCAATTATTTTAAGTTATTTCCATACATGCTCTTGCATTTTTTACCAAATGAGAAGAAAAAATGGGATCAAAGATACTAGCTAATTGGGCAAAAGCAATTGGGAATGACATATGTTTGTTTATATATGAGATGCTGCCATATAGAAGTCAATTAAACAGCTTTAAAAAATGCACCCATAACTTGTACATTTTAAATTTTCTGTAATGATAGATGTTTTTCAGAGGAATCGTTGGTTGTAACAATAATGGAAACATAAATATTTAATTAATTCTGTCAGTTAATTCAAGTCCTTTGATTAAATAAGCTAGCATTTTTTAAAATGGCAATTTACAGTAAGTTCCATCCAGAGTCTAACAGGAAAAAGAAATAAACAACATTTTAACTCACAAAATTAGAAAACTACTGCTTACACGTGTTTCAGGGTTTCAATAAACGTCTTTTTTAATGCAAAATGGTGAAAATTTGCCTTTACATCCAAAAACTCACTGATTTATTTGAATCGAACTATTCTTTCAAACGTTATAAGAGGAACAGACATACAGACCGATAGACACGCATTTTTACAGTCTCAAAACATTGATTTCCAATTTTCTATTTCTTAATATTTACCTTATATTTGTATTTCTTTTTGATATTTTTAGTGACATTTTTACTATGCATTAAGCTTTTTTTTTTTTTTTTTCATGCTTTCTTCTTTTTTTTAAAAACTTTTACGGGGAAGTAGGCTGAAATTGGAACATGAATGATATCGTATTATTTAAAAACAATTAAGAAGAACATAGGTTCGTATATAAAGGTAAATTAAGCAATGTTAAAAATGCGCATATTTATAAAAAATAAATAAATCAGAAACATATTTCGGAGTTGCAATGAACGCCTGTTTCAACACAAAAAAAAAAAAAAAAAAAACAAAAAAACGTGAGCTTAAAGACATAAAAGAAATTCTGAAGAAGCAGCGAGGCGGAAGAAAATGCCATTCGCATCGTAAAAACCTTGAACAAGGAACCAGTAAAAAAAGTCACAAACAATCAATTTAAGAAAAATTAAACTAAAATTGGTTTTTAAATTTATCATTAATTGTTTGATTACTCTTTTGTTTTTACTATTAAAATTAGTAAATTTATTCCAGCTCAAAGGTTTTCTCTGATTTCTTTATGCCCTCATGCTAACAATTTTTTTTATTAAAAAGATATTTCTAGTAATCCCGAAACACTTGACTGAAGTTTTTAATTATCTTTTTTTTTTGCATTTTAAGAGTTGTAAAATGTACTTTTACATTTTAACACAACGATACCTTTTTTTCTTTTTCTTTTTTTTTACATAGGCTTGTAAATTTTAAATTAAAACTGATAATATACTACACCAGACACCCTACAGACCGCTAGTAAGCAGCATTTGTTGAATGTTCTTTACATGGCATCAAACATGTTCTCACCTAAATTTTGAATAGGAAGTCATTAAAAATAAGAGTTAAAAAAAAAGGAATTTTTTTGAAGCAAGTAGCGATTTAATTTAGGTATAGTTGTAATCAAAATAACTCAGCATCTTTTGCACTAATTTTAGCTATGCACGCCAAAATCGAAGTGCCCTTATGGCGCACTAAGAGACGGACCCCCCCCCCCACCTCGAGCTATAATTAACTTAAAGTGGGACCAAGTGTAACTGGAGATTATCTATGAAATACCAATTATATCTTTTACTGACTAAGTATGAATCGCCGGTATTCTATCGAATGCTTAGGCATTGTATATATATTCAGACTATTTAAAGCAAAGTATGAAATATGAATATTATTCATTACATACTTTCTCTAACCATTGTATATATTACATACGCGTTCTATAGAATAACAAATGCTATTAAGGCAAAGTGTAAAATTGGACCTGGCAAGATTTTTATGATTGACGTGTATGTCACAAAAAATCAAATATTATTCTAAAAAAATACTAAGAGTGGCATTAAAAAATAGTTCAAAATAATAAAAGAAATATTAAAGCTTTACATAACAAGTTTTGATTAAAATTCGCCTACTTACGCAATGTGATATTCCTCGGAAAGGTATTGCATACACAATCGAACAATGTAACAAGATGACAGTATTGCAATCGGAGATGAATTCTGAACTTTGCCGGTTTCTCATTTTGAATTATATCTATAGAACTCCCAGAAAATCAGTTAAATATGGACATTTTTCCAGCATTGCCGACCAGTTATAGGCCTTTTATATCATATAGTGGTACCTGCACGGCTCTGCCCGTAGTAGTAAATTAAAAGGTTATTTGGTTCGCCTGTATATTTACAAATAATGGATGATGAATTTCTCGCCAATTTGCCCTGCTCGCCCATGTTACAGTTCCACGTTATGATAATTCCACGTAATTTACTCGTCCACGTTATGATAATTTCCTCGGTAAAATGTTCTTAAAATCGGAATAGAAAGAGAGCAAAATCGAATTTTCGAAAAATCGCTTCGAGGTTCTCCCAACTATGCTGCGAACTTATTTTGTGCCAAATTTCATAAAAATCGGCCGAACGCTCTAGGCGCTATGCGCATAACAGACATCCAGACAGAGATCCAGAGACACAGAGATCCAGACTTTCAGCTTTTTTATTAGTAAAGATCACACTCCATGCCTACCACTATTTCAGGTTTAACCGGTTAAATGAAACCTGGAGATAGACTTTTTTTTAATTCAGACCAGAAGCCATGAAATCTCGGTCCAGCACCCCACAGTGGTATTAATTCATTTGGAAAACTTTGTGACCATGACATTTTAACGTGTCCCGGTCACCATTATTGAACACGGAGGATCTTCGACTGGCTAGAACTGAACCCAGGTCTGTTCGGTTATGAGTCCAACGCCTTGCCGATGAGGGAAAAACGGCCTGCTAGGCACAATATATAATGCTTAGACATTCCATAGAATGCCTTATTTTTAACTTTACCGGTAACATATTAACGTGGCTCTCCGCACAAAATCCTTTGATTTCAAACTTAAGGATGCTGGGAATCACAGCAATTTGCAAAGTTATTTTTAAAATGTGATTAATTCATAAATGTGGCAAGACTGAGTTATTGTTAAATAGAGCGTTATTCCAAAAGGTGCAGAAAAAACATTATGCCCAAAATAAAATGTGTAGATGATGCAAGTAGTTTTAAAATTTCGAAATAATGTGGTTGTGTGTTCTGATAAAAAGTATTTGAAGTGAGTACTGATCATAAAAATGTATATTTCCAATCTTGAAATCCCTATTGTGTATAAAAAACGACTGGATAAAATAAGTACTTCTTATCATGACTGACTTTATTAGACTGAAATGGAAGTTAGTATATATGCTTCAGTACAATGCAAAGTTTTAAACACTTTATCTGCAGTAGCGTTCAAGTTTCTTTCTCGTTTTTTTTTTTTTTTTTTGCTTTTGAAAGCGTTAGTGGATGTTCAGTAATTTCATATTGATACCAGTGGCGGCACTACGAGGGGGGGAGGAGGACTGTCACCTGTCTGGGGGGTGACACCCTAAGTGGAATTCCAAGTTTTTCAAATTCCACTTTGGAATAAAATGAATGGAAAAATATGAAGCTAAAATGCATTTTTAAGACTATAAATTTGAAAATTGTCCGGGGGAAAACCCCCCGGACCTCCCTTTTTCGAAACCGCACATAATGGAGTGAATACTGTTCTCAGGATTAGATTTATGATGTCAATACTTAGACCTAAATAGTAACTTTTTCTTATATCAAAAAGTTAAAACCCCATTATCTTTCCCTGTATTTAAGATACGTTTGAAATAATTAAGGGGCTATCTTAACATACAAACATACACCCCCTTACTTTTTTGACTTTTCGACGTCTTCCACGTATGCATCTAGGGCAAGTTTTATAGAAAAAGCCTTCATAGTTCTTATTTGTGTTTTGTAGCCCACTTAAAATTTTCTTTATAACACAAATGTAGTATTGATTCCATGTTTACATAGACCATTAAAAGTTTTTTTTTTTTTAATATTGAGTTTGTTTGGGGGTTGGTTGATTTGACACCACAAATTTCCGCTCCGGGTGTCCAACATGCTAGTTTTACTTCACTGTTGATATTGTTTATATTCATACTATATAGAACTTCGTCATTAAATCGAAGACCCAATAGTGTGTAACTCAGCTAATCTTAAAGGGAGAGAAATTTCAAGCGAATATGTCTATTGTAACAATCCTGTATTATGATGGGTTGAGCAGGGCCGTCTAAGTTTCTTTTGCTAAAGGAACCATATACACGCTCACTCGGATTGTGAGTTCATAAATTAATTAAAAAATACTTAGCTAAATACTTTTAAAATTTATTTTAAAATACTAACTAGAAGTACAAAAATGAATAAATTGTATTTGAAATAGAATGATCTCTGAGTCATAAAGAATATGAGGCTGTTACATGGCTCTAATTACAGGGTGACAAGAAATAACTTACACACATAATGCACCTTAAC
Source organism: Uloborus diversus (assembly GCF_026930045.1). Lineage (NCBI taxonomy): Eukaryota > Metazoa > Arthropoda > Arachnida > Araneae > Uloboridae > Uloborus > Uloborus diversus. Next base: position 38,351,643 of record NC_072737.1, read on the forward strand.
ATTAATGCTAAGGAAAATATTACGACCAAATTTCAAAACAAATATGAATACATTATTTCGTTTAATATATTTACAAATTTTCAAAGCGGCTACCTTTAGCCTTAATAGAGAGCTTTAAAAGTGTCTCAAAATTTTCGGCTAGTGGCCGCAACACACTTACTAATATTTTATCCCGTTACTTGCATAAGAATTTCTTTAGGGATGCCGAACTTTTATGAGGTTTAGCACCCACCCTTGTCTCCACGATGGATCAATTAGAATAATCCATTGGGTTTAAATCTGATACAGTGTCTATTCTTGAGCTCCAGTGAAGTCCGGAAAATGTGTCTTGCACCAATCTTGAGTACTTTTGTGTGGAATCCTCTTGAAAGGTCCATCTTTTTTTTGCAAAGAACTTTTGCGACCAAGGTAAGATAACATCTTTCAAAATGCGTTTGCGATATTTTCTTGACTAATTTTATCCCCTGATCAACAAAAACAAGTGATATTTTCCCACTAGCATATTTTCCCACCCTAAACCATTGGATTGGATCATTGACGCAGTTCAACAGTGCAAGAAGGTCCTGGAGACAAGGTTGTGTGCTAAACTTCCAAAAAAATTTGGCATCCCTAAAGAAGTCCTTATGCGAAGGATGTGATAAAATATCAGTAAGTGAGTTGCGACCCAGAGCCGAAAATTTTGTTATACGTTTAAAGCTATATATTCATTCTAAAGTTAGCCACTTTGAAAATTTGTAAATATGTGAAACGAAATAATGTATTCATATTCCTTTTGAAGTTCGTTCGTAATATTTTCATTAGCATTAAAGTATGTGTAGGTGTATGTGTTTGTTAGTGTGCATGTTTGTGTGTATGTTTTTGTTACTGTGCGTGTATGTGTGTATGTGTTTGTTAGTGTGCATGTATGTGTGTGTGTGTGTGCGTATGTGTGTGCGTATGTGTGTGTAGATGTGTGTATGTATGCGTGTGTGTGTAGGTTATGGACGCAACCTGGAGACGGTTTTCGCTAAAGGAGCAGCATCGTGAGGCGGCCGGCCGATGGTGGTGCTGCAGAGGGAGGCGGGGGGAAAATAAAATTATAGGACATCAAAACAGGCAAGTGAGAACAATAAACTATCGTGATTGTTCAAAAATCCGTTTAGTAAGTTCGAATTCACACTACAGTAAAACGAAAAGCGAGGTAAAAATTAAAAAAAATATCGTAATAATTAGTTATAATTAAGAAAAAAAAAACCTTTGCTATTGTGGAACTTGTTTGTAAGAATCTTCGGTATTTCCAGACTGTTTTTTAAAGGAAAACGTAACTAAAATTAAAAAGAAAAAAATATTCTTTGCGTTTTTTACATTGAAAGCATGTAATATAGTTCATGTTCTAAAATACACTTTATTTTGTGTTGATTACAATGGAAAACCTTACTTCCTGTATTAACACGGTTTTATAATTCCCACATTTTTTTACTAACCTAGAGTAACGGATAAGATAAGGTAAGATGAATCAACAAACACACACATACATAACAAACTGTAAGCAAAATAAAATAAAGTTACACATGCAACGTAAATTACAAGAAACAATCACAAACACTAAGAAATTCTAGATTATAGTTCAATATGAGTAAGTAGTACTAAAGAGCGCCAATGGAGCTGTCCGCAGTGTTATTAATCAATATAATTTGGAGTACAAACACATAAATATGTATTGAACAGTAAAATATTTATATTAAAATAATATTTTAATATACACAAGTAGTAAATATTTAACATAACACAGTAGTTAGTCTGTTTGACTCCAAAAAAAAAAAACTAAATTCATTTTTATTGTTAATAAATTAAATACTTCAGCTGAATGGATTGCATTTCATCACTGCATGATTCATTTTTCCATAACATTGTTAATTTTTATAATTTCCTATTTTATAAGCATAATCGCTCCCTTTCTCCATTAGCTAGATTAACAAGATATCCCTGTGCTAAAATAATTGATGGTTAAATTTCCCTAATTCTTGCTCTTTTTACAAACGAAAAAAAAAATGGACTGAAATACTCTTGTAAAAGAATGGATGAATTCTCCCACATAAGAACGATATTAATTTCTTTAAAGCAACTCTGAAAAATGAATTTTCATGAGCTTTCTAATCTATCACTTCTTTCTGGAACTTCTCCAAGTCAGCTATCTAAAGCCACTGTAATCTGCAGCCCAACTGCGGACCCGACAGAGCAAGGTTTAATTTTCACAATATGTATCAAAAAAGACCGGGTCATTCATCAAGGGTTTGTTGGGCAGATGACGCACCGGGCTGGAAAGAACGTTTTAAGATGAATAGTATAAAACGAAAATTATGTGTCGTTTATCTTCGCTAAATTCAATGCGTTGGTGTCTCTGTAGTATTGTTATATTTAAAGAATAAATAAGCAAATAAACTTTTAATTTAATTTGCATTAAAATAATTAAAAAAATATTCGTATTATGGTAAAATAGTTTTGCCACTTTTTCTCCCAAAATTAAATAGTGAAATGAATTTTTAAATGCGATAGATTAATGTCTAGACGAGACTTATGAATCTTTTTAATTTAATTATTAAATATGTTGAGCTGCTAGAGCAGATGGAAAAATTCAGGCTTTAGAAGAGGGGTTTAAGGATTTTATGATTAAGATTTTGTGCCTTTTTTAGGTACAGAAAAAGATAAATATTTGAAAAATATTTTGAGTTAAATAAAAGGGTGGTATCCTTCAGTCAAAAGTACTACTTTAAGTCACTGAAATTGAGAGAATAAGAAAAAAATAAGTTAACGCAAGTTTACGCAAACGACTTGGATTAAAAAATATTTTTTTAACAGTTAAAAACACAAACTGAGCAACAACTGAATATACCAATTTTAGCTCAATTAAATGCTTCTTAAAACCGCAATGTCAAAAATTTCCTAACTTAAACATAAAATTTAGAAAATTCATCGAAAAAAATCCGCATAAACTTGTCCCGGTCTACGCTATCACAACAATAAAAAACAACAAAAGACAGAATAGTTTGTTTGAGTTTTATAATTTGGCCATCCTCTGTATATATTTTTTATTATATTAATAGTGAGTATGAAATTCAAGTTTTACTAAATTCGGGAAAGCTTTCCGTAGAACTTCGCATTTATGTATTAATGTACTAAGAAAATGTTTTTTAAAAGATGGCAAAAATTTGAAATCATTCAAGCTGAATGCTTTCTTAATTTTTTGTGTCACGCACAGTATTAGAATTTGTTCTCTGAAGAAAATCTCGCGTGCTTAGAAATCAGAAACTTTGCAGCCAATAGCACGAGAATAGCTTGGGATAGTCTACCCGTGTTCGTTTTTCTGCAGCTGAATTATTCACAATGTATAACTTTCATCGCGTGATAAAGACTATTTATGATAGAAATCGCAAAACGAACTTCTATTTGATTTATCTTCCAAAAAGTTATTAAGTACCGAATTATTCACCAGCAACATTTAACTTTTTACCACCAATATTAAAAATTAATTCTGTAAAAGTTGAGAACTTTTCTCATCTCCAACTTATTTATTTCTATTTTTAATTTTGTTTTGATGTGATATTTAGTGTGGTTGCAATTTATTTTTTTTTTTTTTTTTGTTGTTGTTGTTTAAAAACGGTAAATATCATCATGATCATCAGATTGTTCAGTCAAAAAATTAAGTATTAACTGTATTTGCATATGGAGTCAAGATGTGTGAGCAAAACATAGTTGCCTCACTCAATGACATCGAGATCATTTACGTTGAGAAAGTGTCTCAAAATCTTCTTTTTTCAAATACCATAGAATGTACTGAAATAAATGCTTTTAAACGTAGTTTTAAAATTTCAAAAAAAAAAAAAAAAAGCTAAAAAAATCTAAAAACCTCATTTGTGATTTCTGTTTGGATCTTATAAATTAAGCTAGATGTAGTTTCAGAGTGTTAACTGATACCTGACAAATACAAAATGTTTTAAACATCTTTTTCTTACAATGCATTTTACTGCTGTCTTTTACTTGTTTATCAAAATAGTTTAGGAAATGAAAATTACTCATTTACTTCCGTATTAAAATTGCCTTTTAAGCTTTCACAAAATATTTTTAAATAAAATAATTGTGGTATGATTTCTAACAAAAAAAAAAAAAAAAAAAAAAAACTTTGAAAACAGTTTTTGCTGAAATTTTAAAAATGCATTACATTTTTCTAACAAAGTTTGGTAACATATTTCCTGCTTTTAAACTGAAGCACTTAATTTGAGAAAATAAAACGTATCACCAAGCACAAATTAAAAGCAGCTTGTTCAGCTCCACCTTTTGTGGAAAATTAATTAGGCACCGTGTAAAAATACTCTTTCAGATCAGAACCCCTCTTCCAAAAAAAAAAAAGTTTTTTCCTTTTTTTTTTCCATGATACATTTTGTCGAAAAACAGTGCATGTTGCAAAATTAAAATTACAACGTTAAAGAATCAGGAATTTCAATAAGTATTTTCTTCCAAACAACCGTCAGGATTTTTCCAGTTTTCTATTACACTCGTTTTAACCTCTAAGAGAAAAATTAATACTGTTTGAAATAATTTAAATTTTAGATTGAATTTTCAAAAAATTGCCATTTTTTTGTTCATGATACATATATTAATTTTAAAAAAATAAACTGGATGAAAATTTTTCACCGTTGAAATAGATCTTAAACATTTTCAACTTCACATGGCTTAACGAGTAATCACTCAAACTAATTTTCTTAATTAATTACCATTATACATATGGTGGACTGAAAAACTTGAAATTATGCAGATTACTTAGATTTAGTAAAGAAAATGTGGGACTCCCTAACACAGACTTGAATTTTAGAGACTTTTAGAAAAAAAATCAAATAAGGAGAATGTTTACAAACTACTCAAAATTACTTAATACAGAATGGTAAAAATTAACGGCTAACCTTAGTGCGGGTATTTTGTAACTTCCTAACACTAATTACTACATAAAATTTTAAGCCTGTGAACTAATTTTTTCAACTCTGGCAAGGTAACATAACTTTAAGAAATTTCTAAAAATAATCCTCAAATGCGAATAATACGTAACAAAATAATTTAATACCTAATATGCGGCAAAACTTCTTATTTTGAAGACAACTTTAAGGGCTGCATTACAGTGGTCATTCCAGTCCTAAATATCATCACACTATAAATTTAATAGTTAAAGTTTAGCTGTGCTTGATAAGGGTTTGTACTTTAAAGCCTGACTAGCGTGAGTAATATTATCACTACTTTTCAGGGAAGTATGAAAAACGTTTGTTTGGCACATACAGCGTTATGGACTCGCGCTTTTTTAACACTGATAAATAATTATAAATGATTTAAGGGAGGGTGACCCAAAGCGGGTAAGTCATCCAAAGCGGGTAGGCATTCGTATGTCGCCGCATGGTGTGCAAGCTGCGATGTATGCGTATGTCGTGTTTACCCGAACACCCCCGAGTTGCATTTAGTCACAGCGAAGCAGCAGTGAAGCGTCATGGCGTAACCAGGCTAAAAATAAGAAAAGGAAAATTAATTTGAATTCTGAAATTTTGAATCCAAATTATGTTTTTCGCAATCACGAACTGAGACAGGACCCTACTCATTGAAGTTATTGTTTCTAGAAACGGTTCCTGTCCCCCCCCCCCCCCAAGCCTGCCTCTCCTCCTGGGCGGTTACGTGTGCATAGTTGTGTGTGTGCGTAGACCTGTGTGTATGCACGTAGGCGTGTGTGAGTGGATGTGTGTGAAGTCGTGCGTGTGTATGTGTGTGAACGTGCGTGTGTGTAGGACATGGACGCCTCCGACCAGGAGATCGGATAGCTCAAAACCGGAGCAGCCGCGCCGCGCCGCCAGCAGAGGACGGTGGGCGGTGGTGCTGCGAAGGCTTCTGGTCCAAGTTCAAAAAGGCACGGACACCAAAATCGGTCAAATGAGAACAATAAGCAATCGTGATTGCTCAAAAAATGATACATATCTAAAAAAAAAAAAAAAAAAAAAAAAAAAAAACTGAGGGCTTGTAACTTGTAACTAGTCGAAGGCCAGTTTTTTTAAACACTTTTATTATTCTTGGCCGAATTGTCACGGAAAAATCTGAGGCTTGTTTTTTCTTATATTTCAGAAACTAGGCCACTCAGAGACTTCGGGATTTCAATAAATGATTTGCTTAAGCTTAAGGTTCAACTTAAAGCTGAAAAAATAAAATTCTAAAATGAAATTATTATTTTGGTTAGGATGGAAAACAACAAATTTCAGGTAATTTCCGCATTAAATGTTTAAATATAAAACCCATTGTTACACATTTTGTTGCCTATGCACAGTAATGTTAATAGTAATCATAATGAAAATTTTGAATCAAGGCTTTTTTGAAGGAAGCATGAAATGTATTCCATGTCTTTGCTCTCAGCTATGCCATTAATCGATAACGGGGCTAAGTAAAGAGACATTTTTGGATCTTGATCACGAGTAACTTGTATGTTTTGAAACTTAAGTTAGTTTGGGAATCCTTTTATATTTAAATAGTTTTGATTAAATTAGCAAACAAATAAATCCTAGAGAGGAACAGAGATTAATATTTAGTGCCAACTGCTTAAAGTTTTACACATGCATAATAGTTTTTTTTTCCTTTTAGTAAGGAGTATTTATATGAAAAAATAAGGTAAAATAATGAGACAAATATTCAGTAAGTTACAGTATATACCTTCCTTGCCTTCAATATTCGAGTTGAACCGAACCATTGCTTCGGTCACTCGTCTGGTCAGTGCTAATTCTGTATTAGCTACCAGTTTGTTTGGCACTCTTGGCTTCCTTAAGACTTAAGAGGTTTTCCCCCTAAAGCTCAGTCACTCCTATGCCGGGCTGATGAGTGCTAATAAGCACGAAACTGCAGTCTTCGGCCGGAATTTACTGAGCTGGCGGTGTATTTCATGAATAAGGTAAATAAATAAGGTAAGGTTTTGAAATATATTTATACTAAAAAGAATAAAATAACAGATTTTTTTAAAAAATACTAAGCATTTTTCATAATGCACTCAAAACGACAAAAAACTTTTCTGGGTCAGAAAGGACATTTTAGGTATTCCTGTAGTTTCAAAAATACGAAGAAAATGACACCACAAACGAAGATAGTGCGGTTCTAGTTATTTCAAACCAAACTTTCCCAATAAGAAAAATAAGCATTATTCAACACTCAAAGTTATGATTGAAAGTTAATGATAAGAGAGAGAGAGATAAGTTCTCTTCCTGACTTGAGCCGTACCTTTCTTTGTTTGTGGGGTCATTTTTTTGGAATTTTTGAAAACTACAAGAATACTTATACTGTCTTTTCTGACCCAGAAAAGTTATTTTGTCCTTTTGAGGTCATTATGAAAAGTGCTGAGTATTTTTTTTTAAATTCTGATATTTTTTAAATACCAATAATATTACGTTATTCTAACACACTTCACCTACAAATTACGATGGTCATTTCGTTTGTTTCTATTTTTGAATTTAAGGTTATATTTATTGAGATAAAAAACGTGCCTTCTGGCAAAGCAGGTAGGGCAAAATTTCTATTTCAATAGGATAAATACAACTTAAAAAAGTTATTTTTTATGTTGGCAATTAGTTAATATATAATTTAATCACTTATTTCTTTATGTTTTACAAACAAATGTGCTGACTTAGATTTTCAGTTTAAATTGGATAAGAATATTTTTTTTTTATAATGTCAGTTAGCTAGTCCATTAATGTAATCATTTATAATTTCATATTTAATTGTCAAATGTACCAAATCACAACTAATGAAGCTTATCCTTTTAGGCCTCCTGGTAGGGCAAGTGTTTGTCAAAATGTTTTTAATGTTTAATAATAAATAAATATTGGGTACGAAATAATGCACGAATCACTTTATTTTGAAGTTCAAGAGCCCTGCTAGGAAATAAAACCGAAATTGTTGAGATATGAATCCAAGAACTAGAACTTTTGAGTGTTCTTCGTTAACCTACCCGTTTCTGGCCACCCTACGTTATTTTTGAAAGTAGAATTTCATTCTAATGGCTCAATTCGGAATTGGATTCTACATAGAGTACAGTAATAACCAGAAAATATCAATTTTTGGACAGATGTCTGATTATTCCCGTGGGCCCCCCTCACCCCCGCAAATACTGTAGAGTACACCTCTCCCTATAACGTGAACACTAAGGTGGTTCAAAAAAACTTTTTTTCAACTAGAGCCCAGGACACCCCTTATTTTTTTACTCTTAGTAATAGTATTATGCTGTAAAAGTTTTAGTTTCTTACTCAAATTTTAAGAGGGTGCTTAGTGACCTCTTAATTTAACAGCCGTAGCATAGAATATGCCACAAATTTAGAAACATTTAATTTCCCCAGCTGTCTTTTTTGTAAATAATTGTTTTATTGCAATGTATATGCATATTACTAGTGTTTATTATAATATGTAGCATTGCTTTTTCAGTTAAATGTATTTTAACCCCCCCCCCCCTTCCCATAGGTATGAAGTTTAGGAGAGGGGGTTGAGCACACTTTTCCAGTTGAAATAGGAAGGCAAAATTCTTCCAGTATTTTACTATCCACAATTCTAAAAATACTGAAGAGTGTTCTGTTATCTTTGAGAAACTTATTTTTTTTACATATGTTTTTGAGCCATCCTAGAAAGCACCCTTCCGAAATGAAATCAAAAACTCTGTCGAATTACCCCCCGCCCCCGCCCGTTAGTCTGGTTCTGAGGTGCCCAAAAAAAAAAACAGTACGAGAGCCCTCTCGCCTTTAAAGTTCATTTCCGTGCATAAATTGCTTACATTTCGTCTAATATGTAGACATTCACACAAAATTGAAAATAAGATAAGAGGAGCTCCCGTGATCTCTAATGCAAATTGAGCTCTAACCGTAAATGTAATTACAGACAAATTTCCTACTGATGATACAGTTTAACATAAAGCCACAATTAAGCATACCAGCGCAAATTGTCGCTATCTGAAGTCAACCGTTATTAGCATATTAATTCAAATCTCACTTACATTTAAATTGTTGTTTAAATGTAAATATGTTTGCATTCAAGTTTAACTAATGAATTACTTGAATCTTTTCGGAGCATATAAACATTAGTGATGATTTAAACTACTATTAACATTCATATCTTGAATAATGGCATATTCCTTCAAAGGTAAAACTCAAAGACGCAGAAGTGGAAATTCTCAGATGTAGGTCATATTCCAACGAGCTGCCTTTTAACTTTCAAGCATTGAATTTATGAAAGCAAATGCAGAATATTAATGGATAGTTAAGGAGTAATTTGTAAAATGCTCATTTTCTCTGTATTTGTATTCAAAATGATAGCACACTTGGAGATCACGTGTTTATGAATACTAACCTTGAAGTTCTTGTTCTAAAATAAACATATGAGGCGGTGAGAAGCAAAGGGATGTAAGTGCCAAAATTTAAAATTTAGAGCTAATCAGTACAAATGGTAGATGAATCTCGCCTCTGTTTTGGTGCAAGAGATAGTACTAGTAGCAGATTTCGGAAATGTTCTACCAGGACACCGGAAGGCCCCCTTCTCCTCTTAACGTAGCAAGTATTTAAAAGGTACACACATCTAAAACAGGGGTAATAAAAATGACACAAACAGATAAATTTCAACATTTTATTTCTTACATGTTTATAATTACAAGTTATGTTAATAAAAAGAAATTGAGCAATATTTACAGACACTTTTCATTCACTAGAACTTTTTTTTTGAGCAATCACGATTGCTTATTGCTTTCATTTGATTGTTTTTGGCGTTCCTTTAATTTTATTTTCCCACCGCCACCCTCTGCAGCATCACCGTCGACCGGGTCCTCACGATGCCGCTCCTATAGCGAAAGCCGTCTCCAGGTTGCATCCATGTCCTACACACACGCGCATACATACACAACTACATACACACACGCACACATACACATATACACACACATACACCTACACCTACACACATACACATACACACACATACACATACACACACGCATACATACACACATACATACACACAACTACTCACACATTCATGCCTGCACACAGACACAAACACATATGCCTACACACACATACACATACTCCCCCACACACACATTCATACACACCACTACCCACACACTTATGCCAGCGCACAGACACAAACACACATGCCTATACACACATACACATACCCTCTACACACAAACACACATACCTCCCACACACAAACACACACGCCTACATACACACACTCGTGATTGCAAAAAACATAATTTGAATTCAAAATGTCAAAATTCAAATTAATTTTTTTAGATTTTTGAAATTTTTTTTGGTTTTAATGTTGTAGTAAAAATCTTCACAAGCTAATCCGATATTAATTTTATCTGTTAATGTTACGAATGATAAACTGATTAGCGTTAATAATCCTACACAATTAATTATTTTTTGACTTTTTTGGTCATCTGTAATTAAATTTATCTTTTACCGGGACATGAATTAAACCAACCGAGACGCCGGGGTTTTGTGTCTGAAAACAGGGACTGTCACGGTCAATCCGGGACGTCTGGCAAGTCTAGCTATACAGCGCGATTTAGAGAAACTTTTAAAGGAAAACCTTCCTAGGAACACATATATCTTCCCGTTATACTCAAATCTTTAAAATGTCCACTTGCATCCCTTTGGCTCCCCACTGTCTCATATGCGTTTTCATTTTATACATATCTTTTTGTGTTATTTTAAAGCATTAAGACGCATTAAATCTTAAATAATCGATTATTTCAGAAAGGACGCAAGTCCAATGGATTTTGGTGGGACTTACGCCCTTTCGAAAATGTTCGATTCAAATATACATCAATGTATTTATTTGTTTTATTTTTAAAACTATTTTGGTGTACTATTTCGACTTTTGCTTAAGGCTAAACAATCAGAAAAAATAAGCAGTAATCTATCAGCTTTTAACGAAAATTGATACGACTATAGAAATAAAGAAAGAAAAAAAAAAGGCACTAACAGCCACAATTTTTTTTTATTTTATGTTTCCATCTATCTTATGTCTATCTATGCTCAGGAGTTTGACTAGGAGTTTTTAAGTAAACAGTTTGTCCGCACCCCTTTCAGACATTTAGTTAAACTTTTAAAATCAAGTCCATTCATTATTTCTTAAAAATGTAACCTTTCTTTTAACATCCGTTGAAAAATTGCTAGTTTTCACATCCTTTCCTAAGAAATTTTACTTCGCTATAAATATTGATGGAATACATATTCCGAAACTTTAATGGCTAAACCAGAAACAAACAGAGCGCAATTCTCGACACTTCTTGGAACTCAACTTTTAAAAGTTGCAACTGATATAGGAGCAACGCACAGCATTTTTCAAATTCCTTCTTCCATTTCAGTGGTACTAATAATAATAATAAAAAGAAAGTTGAAAGAGAAAAACCGTATCAAGATATAGCTTGAATGATTTATGACAAGTTCAAAATGCATCCATTTCAGCATGATTTATTTTTCCTTCCTCGTCTTTTATTAATATTTTTTTTCTATATCTTTCAACGAAAAAGTCATGCTGAAAATATGTATAAAATTTGTATATTTCTCCGTTTTTGGAATGTTCAGTTCTTTTTATATACCTTCTGGAGAAATATTTTGAAAACGTAAACAAAGTATTTTGGAAAACAATGCTCCTTTCTATTCCAACTGTGCCTGGTGAACAATGATACTAACCGGCAAGCCTTTAGGTTGTGTGTCATGTTTTTCAAGTTTTGATAAATGATTCTATGTACTTTCAGCCACGAATCTAGAACTGATCCTTATCTTCCACCATTATCCCGAACTTCTTTAAAAAACGCAAACTTAAAAATTTGCTAAACCTTTCGGAATGCATTTTTAATGTTGCGTTTCTTCCATTTTATTATTTTTTAAAATTTATACTGTGCATTGTTATATCTGAACAACTAAAGATTGAAGACGAAGGTATGGACCTCATTTACGTGAAAACTGTAAAATATCTGGTTCCGAAGCGAAAACCTATATCTTCAAAACCCCTGGTGGCAGCCCAGGAAGTTTTTTTCTTTTATCGACATCATTTTCAGTTTTTGATTTTAGCGTCAGCTACATGCCTTTAATTAATATTGTGGTACTTGTAAAAAAAGTGTTTGTGGTGAAGTTGTAAAAAAGTAAAAAAAATAATTACGTATAAGTCTCAACTACTTTTTTTTATGTATAAATATTCTTTATCAGCGTAAGGCTTTATTAACACCGTGTAGGTCACTAGTCTTAGCAATTGAGAGGCACATATTTTATTATAATTTTATGATATGTGTAACACTCTGCATAACTGTTGCGTTATTTTTATCAAGTAAGCATTTAAATGATGTTATTAAATCCAATTGCGGGTTTTATGTTTTGAATGTGCGGGTTTATAATATGCGAGGGCTCTGAAAGTATGATCCGTTAGCTTTTTGTGTGACGGAAGTGACGTAGTTGTTTTTTAATTGTAGCCAAAAAAAAAAAAAAAAACAATAGTATTTTTTAATATAACTGCTTCTGCTTTTTAATTGTTGCATAAAACAGTGAAAACAACGGTGATTTATAAGTTTAGTTTTGTTAATAAATTTATCAAACTAATTTCAAGGCTGAACTTAAGCAAGCATACATTTGTGGATTTTGTGCACAACTTTTCAAATAATGCATATATTCGAAGATTTCTTTCGTTCAAGTCCAGTGATCTGTTTCGAAGCATGATGAACATTGCTTAGGTTCAGCCTTGAAATAATTTTGCTAACTTTTATTAAGAATTTAACTTTAATATATTTTTAATCGTTTTTGGCAACAATTAAAAATTGGATTTCTTTCCAATCGTGCGTCTTTACGACTCACAATTTTTTTTTTCATGTGTAGGAGAATGTGGGACAAAGTGAAATATCGTGGCAAAGTGAAATAGTGAAATATTTACTCCGCTTTTAGCGCCACTTACCTAGCAATGTATTACCTACGTAGTTATATGTAGTCTATTCCATTCGGGAAAAAATTACCTATGAAAACCAATGCATATAATAATACATGCAATTTTTAAAAAATGATACTCAACTTGTAATATTTTGTTCTAAGTAAAAAATCATTTTGATATTATCAAATCATAAAGTTCTTGTTGTTAACAATTAAAATATTATTTGGGATCTTCTAATATTCGGTGCAGTATTTATTTAGCTAATATTTAGCTGATTTGTATTTTTTTTTTTTTTTTTACAATTAGTCAAGTGCATGCGGGGCAAAGGGAAGGGAGCAAAATGAAATTAGTTCATTTCGTTTCATTCATTTACTAAATTACAAACTTATTCATCAGTTAACTAATTCATTTGCATTACTTCATTTAATAATTCTCTCATTAGTTAATTTATTCGCTTATTTTTTTCACTCTTTCACTGTTTTAATTACTCATTAGTTTTCCTTCATGTATTGATTAATTAATTATGTAATTTATTTGTTTATTTATTCATTATCTTTTTAATTATTAAATTCTCATTTTATTTGCTCCTTAATCTGTTCAAAAATGTTTTTTACGATCAAATAGAAAAGAAAAAAATACATATTTTCTTTTTACTTTGCCCCATGAAAAATTAAACTGAAAAAATTTTCATTTTTTCAAGAAAAGTTTTAATGCTAAAAACAAAAAATAATGTTTCAATGCAAGTTTTATTATAAAATACAATGTTCTTTCTTTATGTACTGCAATTTTTGAAACAAATTTCTAATTTGTTCATTTTGAAAAAAACTCAGTCATCTTAACTGTTCCACTTTGCCCCACAATCTCCTACATTAACCTCTCAAGCATTAAGGTTTTTCATATACAACCCCGATTCCCATGCTGTTGTATCATAATGTCGCAGGTTATTTTACTGGTCAGATAAAATTTTTAAATCAACAAAAGATTGCAAGACACTCTTTTAAATCTTTCGTCATCGTACTGTAGTGAGAAATACAAGTTGAGAAGTTACAAATAATCAATATAATTGTTAAAAAATGTTTGCGAGTTAAACAATATTTCGAGACACTCCTGCTCAAAGATTTCATCCGCATACCACATTTAAGCATTTGAATGAAGATGTTTTGAGCAATAAAAACATTGTCGAACAGACAAAATTGTTACGTGTTTTGAAATTTCTTAAAGGTCATAGTCGTTGGATTAGACTACACTAAAACTTGATTCATCACAAGTAAAAATGTTTTCAAAAGTTCTGTTAGTACTTTACAATAAAATATTATGATTTTAAAATTTATATTTAAGTGTCTTCAAATATCTAAGATACATTGAGTGACAGAAAATCAGACGAAGCAATCACAAAAAACAAGCAATAGAATACGAGGAGAAATGTAAATCAACTTGATTTGTAATTTTTGAGAAGGTAGATCTAGTTGACGAATTGCAACGAAACAACTTCAAAAATACTACATTCAAGATTAATGTCAGTTCTGTTCTGGATTTTAAGAACATGAATTATATTCTAGGAAATGTGATAGGAGAAAAAACGTGAATAATTTGATATAATGCCAAATGCAGTCGTACAACAATGAAATTGAATCACTCAACTGTAAGCAAGTTTTTGGTGCAATATAATGTAAGTAAGTTCAATTAAAGTATAATATAAAGTATCATTTTCCCTCAGAACTAGAAAGATAGTGTCTGATCATTCGAAATAAAATCTACGGAACACGCGTTACGTTTCTCACAAGTGTCTTCACATGTTTCATGCAAGAAAATTTCAAAACGTTCTAAATGCAAATTTTTAAAATCTGAGCTATTTAGTTTCAAAACACTAAGCTACTTATTTTTCAATAGAATTTTAATTAAAGGTGTCCACGATTATTACAACATTTATTGAGATGCTGCTACTGTGTCTAATCTCTGAATGTATATTGTGTGTTTTAAACGTACAGTGGGTGGCCAAATTAATAGGGACACTTATCTTCTCTTATTTTTAAGTTAAGGCTTACTTTTTGAAGAAATAAACCAAGCACCACATTTATTTTAATTTCTGAATTTCTGCTGGTATTATTATTATTGTTTTTTAGAAGTGGCAACACTACCAGCCTGCGTCATTTTACAAATATTTGGGGTTATTCCAGTTTTAGTCTCTAGTGAGAAAAAATAGCTGTGTTGTCATGAGGTTATATTAAGTATTCTAGAAATGTTCCTTCAAAAGTTTTGGTGTCTGCTATCGTTAATACGTAATTAATATCTTCACTTATTAATCATTTATTAATAAAGCAGTGTTGCTACAATTTGAGATTAAATTTCAAATATTTGATTTACATCGTTGCTTAATAGTGTCAAAACTGATTTTTAAGAATGAGGAAAACTTCAAACATGTCTCTTAAAAAGTGCGAAGAAATACAAGCAGTGTTACTTCCCTCCACACTTTGCCAAAACATGCCATTGGAAGTGGATCACTTAGGAAGATGTGGCAGAAAACACACCACTAATGCTCATACCAGCCACAGATAATAATATTTCCCTTAAAAATCGCAGTAGGAGTGTAGTCCGTTTTACTTATGAATGAACAGGGCATTGAAGTTTCCACTAGGACTTTCCGGAGGTAATTGGTTGAAGAGTAAAAAAAAAAACACACGCTGCACCGAGGCTAAGAATAAGCGTTTACAGTGGGTAAAATACCCCCCCCCCCCCGCCAAAAAAAATTGTTTAGGCTTGGAATCGTGTAAGTACTATTTATAAGTAGTGCTATTAACAAATAAAAAATGCTTTTGAACAAATGAATTAATAAATTTAAGGTTTAATAAATAAATGAAAAGATACTGAAACAATAAAAGAAACATTAATTTAATGACAAGAAGATAAATGAGTAAAAGAGTGAATGAATAAAAAAATAAGTGAATGAATGAATAAATAAGTGAATTATTAAATGAAGGAATATAAATGAATTAATTAATGAATGAACACATAAGCGATTCAATAAATAATTGACTAAATAATAATAAATAATAAAAAAAACCTAGTTTAGCCCATCCACCTTGCCCTCATGTACTACACTAAACTAGTAAAAAATATTTAAAATACAAATATGCTTAATAATTACTAAATGAATACTTCATCAATTTTTGGGAGGTCTCAATTAATATTTAAAATGTTTTTAAATGTATAAGAACTTTATCATTTTGTAGTCACAAAAATACTTTTTGACATACTACAAAATATTAAAATAGGAGTATCAATTTCTGAAAATTGTCTGTACTATCATATGCTTTAATCTATGGTGGTCTTTGTTTCTGAATGAAATAGACTACATGTGCTACTATGTAGTTAAACTATTACCAGAGAGGTGGCGCTAAAAATAGAGGAAATACTTCACTATTTCACTTTGCTCCCTCCTTCACTTTGCTCCACATTACCCTACTTTCCCTTCTTTAAACTGTATCCTAAAAGTTGATATCATCGTGTAATGACGGAAGTGTGAAACCTTAGCATATGGTTCCTTTTTTGGCTCAAAAAATAAAACCTTTCCAAATGTGCAGCAATGTACTGTAATGTTCACAGCACTGCTGAGAAACAGCATTTAGTAACATTAGCAGATGATTAATGGCAGCGACTGTGTCAGCAACTTTTGCTGTAAAATTCATAGATTTTACTTCCTTTTACAAAAAGGAAGTATTGTATTCGCGAAAAAATTTTCACTCAAAAATCGGCCTTAATTTCCATTTTTCTCATACCCCGAATGAATGTTGAGTTTTTTTTCCGACCCGACCACCCAGGAACGTACAGACACCAGAAATATCCATTTTGACGACCCTCGAGTTAATTATAACGAATTTTCTCGTGACGTCCTTATGTACGTATGTATGTGCGTATGTATCTCGCATAACTCAAAAACGGTATGTCCTAGAAAGTTGAAGTTTGACACGTAGACTCCTAGTGGGGTCTAGTTGTGCACCTTTTTTGGTTGCAATCGGATGTTCCTAAGGGGGTCTTTTCCCCCCTTTTGGGGGGAAATCACTTGGCGATATGTCGCCAGTCTTTTGGTCGCCAAGTTTTGTCGCCAACTTGGCGATTTTTTTTTTAAAATTTGGTTTCAATTTGGCCACTGTTGGAGATATTTAGAGAGTAAACAATTGAATTACATTAAAATTGCCAATAATGGGGAAATGACATTAAATTGGAGTAAAAGGAAGTCATGTGATGCACAAATCTGCTCGTTTATTTTCAGTGTAACTGAAGAAACTGCGCTTTTTTAAATCTTCGAAAACGGAAGTGCAAAAACTGCATAAAAAAACACACTAAAAGGGTTCAAAAAAAGAACTGTTTTACATTTGCTATATTTTTTTTACTTGTCTTCTCAAAATTATTCGATTCAATATAAAAAGGAAAAAGTTGTACAGCAATCTAGTTTAAATATTTTTAATATAAAACTCCAAAGCTTTCTTATTATAATTTTAACATTAAGAAAACGAACGAACTGCTTTACATGCAATACAATCTAAGAAATGTAATTTGTAGAGAGTAGGATACCTTTAAAGAACAATATGTTAACTATCAAATTACTTATTGCGACATAGGTAAAAAGTAAGTAAATTTACCCAGAAAATAACTTTTAGATGGATTTTTTTCTCATTAAATGTACAGTGTTATAAGATCATTTTTCAACCGATACAAACTTAAACTCAACAGTTGTAAAATAATATCATTCATGTATTCATTTAATTCTTTTAACGAGAATTTAAATAGTTTTAACTTTTGATATTTTCATACTACGTTATTTTCTGAAAACCGACCATTCTTTATTGTTTGTGTTTTCAGCGTCATATAGTCTGCTTTCCATTTACGTGTGTTAAAATATTCAAACATTTCTTCGTTTTTCAATATGAGTTTGCTGGTAATGCTGAAGGAATCGTTTGAATAAGTAAGTAAACAACTCAATAGGAGTGTTGAACATGTTTTCGCAAAAAAGTATATTTTTGCATAGAAAGTATTTTATACGGTTTAATAAACTTGAAAAGATTGTGATATGTTGATACTAATACGCACGTGTTTTGTTTTACATTTTATAAACCAGTAAATGTGTATAAACTTTCGTTTTTTTATTTTTTTTTTTTTAAATAAACATAATGAATACACATATGTTTGCCTTTTATTCGACAGAACCTCAAATTTTACGAACATATACTTACATTTTTGTAGTTTATGCATTTTATTAAAATTAGAAGCACTTGGGGTAAAAACAGTGTACACGTGTCATCAATGTGTAAAGATGACATTGTGATGTTTTTTTTTTTTTAAATTTAGCTATCATTTCATACTTTAGCAAGTTTACAATTAAGAAGTAACTGGATTTAGCTTGTTTTACTACAACATGTGTGACGAAGCAGTCCGCTGTCAAACTGATATCAATGTGACAAGAGGTATGCATATATATATATATATATATATATATATGACTTTTGATTTTTTTTCTAAAATACGATCTAGAAGTCCTGAGAAATTACAAAAAGGTTTAACATTTGTGTTATACAATACTTTTCCTTTAATGAAAATACGACATACTTCACAAGAACTGTTTTCTGATTCGCGAATTGTAAATTAGTACTATTTAAGGAGGACTGCATTTAGCTCGCTTGTACGCAGATTGAAAATATGGCGTCCATTTTGTTATAAATCGATTGGCAATTTTAACTATAATTATCCATTTATATTAAATCAATTTAAATAAAACAAAATGATATTTGATAAGCCAAGAGCTTACCTTCATGTTTTCATGTGTTGTTCACGTTGAGGCTTCTCTCTATAATCATTCAATATTTATTTTTATTGTGTAGTGTTGTCATTGTTACATGCTTGATGCAGTCACTGCTCAGTAATAATTTAACTAATAAAGAAGCTAACAACATTTATTAGCTAACGTATCATCAAATATCTATACGCTACGATGGTTAGAGATAGACTCTGTTTTGCAATGTGGACGCGAACACGGAACAAAAATGAACTAATAAGTTTTGGTTTGGATTTGAGAGTTCGCGTTTCAGTTTACAGTTTTGGTTGGCATTTAGCAAGGTTTCTCTTCAGTTCACTTCTGAGATCACCATTGGAACGATATTTCTAATAATTTCGCATAAGAGCAATTACTTCAACCTTTTTCGAAAGCCAACTAGAGCTGTAATAAAAAAATATGTCGTTTTTGAAAATAAAAATTTACTCATATATAACTTTAAAAAATAAAAGAAAGGAAAGGAAAAAAAAATGCATAAAATGCAAAGTTGTTGCCTACTCTTCTATTTTTTCGTATTCGCTTTGGGATCTTGAATGCGTAAAAACAAAATACTTTGTATTATTAAAGAAAAGAAAAGAAGATGAAAAAAAAGTTTGCAGGAAATTTAAGTCCACATATTAGTAACAGTAGGAGAAAAAAATAACTCTAAAGCAATTTAATGTCATACTTTTCCATCATTTTAAGTAGAAACGAGTTGTTCTGGAATAATTTATTTTTATTACCCTCTGATAAAGCCAGTAAGAAACGTCATTTTAAAGCTCACGTAAAGTGAACGATGAGAATTTGAAAAGAATCCAAAGTAATTTTGTAGAGGAATTACAGCGTTTTTCGTCCAGCTATTTCTTCTAACATTGTCTTTTTAACTGCCTTTTCAGAGTAACAAATTTCTTTGACTTTTTTTTTTTCGCAATCAAATTCGTTTTTAATATTTTTGCAACTGATGAAGATGGCGTATGTAAAAGTCTCAAACCTTGTTCAGGAATTATCAGCTCAACTTTCTTTGTTATTGTCATCTTAAATCTTCTATTGATTTTATTCTTCACCTCTTAAAATGATTTTTCAAATACTTTTCTTTTTTTTAATTCCTTTCAGTGTAGCTCGTTCTGATCGCAAATACTTGAAGAACATTTGTCAACCTAAATATTCAGATTTTGAGAGAACATCACATCCGATGTTAGCGACACAAGTGACTCGGACATCAGTTGCGCTTTAGTGCGCATGCGCACTTTGTCTGGCACAAACGAACATGTCAAGTCTATGGTTAATATGGGTTGTCGGAATAGAGAGTGGTTTTTGCTTAAAATCTGAGTGTTTCCCCTTCTGACCGGAGCGTCCGTCCCTTTAGCTTGTGTTTGAAGGACTATGCATTACAATTGTTTGTAACCAAAAATTTCTTTATAATTCTTTGTTTTTAAATTGATAGAGCGAGGCAACGACAGCAAAAGTTGAGTAAAATTAATTGATTAATAAAAAAGTAATTGCAATATATTGATTTTCAAATATTTCATTTAGTATTTACTTTTGTTCAAACACTATATTACCAATTAGCAAAGTAGATATTTATCTACTATATGTTTCTTTGCAGATATTTGTTATGACATTTTTCTGAAGTCACATCGAATAATTACTCAACTAAATGCATGCTCGGCGTTGCACGGGCTCCCCAAAAAATCAAAGAGATTTCCAGTTGATGTTTTTGTAGAACTTTGACATCAGTTTCTAATGCGTTAAGGAATAAATGAATGCGCGTAATGCAGGGTTTACAAAACACCAGTAAAACATATTTTTGGCAAAAATCTCATTAACGCTACTAATATTTATGAAATATACAAGCTATGAGTATTTTCAATTAGCGCAAAAGATGAAAATATATGCATTATCAACTATAATCTGTGCTCACATTAAACTGAATTACATCTGATAGACTATATCTGAAATATATATGTACAAAAACAATCAGCTTTTTACATAACATGACACATATCGCTTGGATGATTGCGTGAAATTAATGCATCAAGACTTATAAAATATCAATATGCATTAATTTAATACCAAGCCATCAGATTCCAACTAAGCTTTAGCTTAGCTAAGCTATCATTAAAAGCAAACTTTTTTGTTCAACTCTGTTTCATTTAAAGAAATCCAAACAATCTTAATATAACGTGTTCTTTTCACTGTACAAAATGTATTTCAAAAGTAAAAACAGGAAGGAAAAAGAGAGTTATTATAATTAGAAAACTCACCCATTTGAAGGGGAAAAGTCCAAGAAAAATAACACAATTAGTCGCACATCCTAAATGTACCAAAATATGAGACTAGTAATGATAAACTTACACTACAATAAATAAACACAACTGAAGAGAAAACTTTCATATGCTGAAAAGAGTTAAAAACGTAGGCTGTAGAAAATAAAAAAGGGCAGATGATTAATAAGGTTATGTCCGAATAGAGCAACCAATTACACGGTTGGTTGTTTTGATTACGTCAGTCCGGCAGAAACAAAATGTTATTTATTAACACAAATGTAAAATGGCAACAGAAAGAAATAGAAATATTTACTTAGAGTAAAAGAGAAGGGCCGTGGTAGCCCGATCGGTAGAGTGTCGGATTCGGGGCCGGAGGGTCCTGAGTTCGAACCTCGATGGTCGAAGATCCACCGTCATCATTAAAGGGGACTGGGCGACGTTAAATATGCTCGTGGTCTCAATGTCCTCCACGTGAAACGATACCTCTAGGGGTGCTAGAACCAGGTAGCTATTAGCTCCTGCTCTAGTTCTAAATTCTCATTAACCGTTCGATCCGGTGATATGGCTGCCATCTATCGGTATAAAAAATAATGGAGGCAAGGCACTTAGTATGCAGTCCTCGACATAAATACAGTTGTAGTCAGTTGTGACTCGGAATCGAAATTGTAAAAGAGAAACGAAGGTAATTATTTACAATAAATTTCTAAACAAAAAATTGCTTTAAAGAGTAGTTTTAGGATTTATATATTAGAATAAAAGAGAAATCAAACTAATTTAAAATAAAATTCTAAATGGAAATGTTGTTTTAAGATTGGACAGCAGCCGAAAAATTCCCTTTTAAAACAGTTATTAGAACTTTATTTGCTCACATAAAAAATGGCAACAGGAAAGAAATAAAAATTCCTGTATAACGTAATGTTAATTAACGTTTTAATTAATGTATCCGCTAATTAAAGTCGTACAATTACGAGATTGGTCTTATTGTTTTCTTTGGGAAATTTCGAATCGATTGGTACCTGGTTTGACTCTCGACTCGGAGTGATTCTTGAGAAATTCAATCTTCAGATGGACAGACAGACAGACAGACGGACGCGAACAGATTTTAATAGTATGGACTTCGATTTTTAAAAAAAAAAAAATGTTTTATTTTTTTTTTCTTTCACTGTGCATGTTTCTTTTTTAAAATAGCTCATTTTTATGACATAAAGGCAATTTGCTTTTTAAAGAGCGGAAGACAAAGAACGGCGCGACGTTCAATAAGGAGGAAAAAAAGTTTATTCACCAATTTCGTAGAGCATTATAAATCACTTACACGTACAGGCATTCAGATGTTCTACAAAAGCAAGGAACATTTTACAACGGGAATTTATTTGAATTTTTTATATCGTAACACTTTCTTAAATTTGAAATATTCTTCGTGAAATATTTATACGCATCGACCGAAAAATATTTTGTTGCAAATAAAAAACTTTTGTCGCATTTTGGTACTTTCAGCAATCTTTTCTTCTGTTCGAAATTCGTTTCTTTTCATTTGTTTTGACAAGTCCCTTTACTTTGAACTTTTTGTTTTTTGAAAGTCTTAAGCCATATCTTTATTCTAAAAGAAGTCATTGATGTAAGAACAGCTGTGAATATACTGAAACTATGGAGATAATTTTTACTCTTCGCACCAGAAATTTATAAAATGCATTCATGGAAATTTTCATTACGAAATGAACGTTTCTAAAACTGCAACCGAAATTTTTACTGTTATGTCATGTTTCGGAACTGTGTTTACCAAGCAGTTTAAAGATCTGATTATCAATTGAAAATATTTTCGAACTTTTGCAGTGTTTCGCATGTCTTGCAGTTAAGTAAGATACGCAAAGTTATAAAACATTCTGCAACTGTAAGCATATTTCGCACTTAGTATTAACTTATTTTGCTAAAATATGTGTTATATATTGTAAGTTTGACTAAGATAACTTAAAACTGGGTTAATTTTGTGCTTAAATTACAAAAAAAATATAAATTTTGTTTTGCTACCCTTTCTAAATTTTCTTCAAATGTGTTGGTTTTCTTGCCGCAGAGTATGTTCTGTATTTTGGGATTTAGGTACGGTAACTTGCGTATGAGCATTGTGTGTTAGGTCTTTTACATCGTTCAGAGTATTTGCTTCTTCTCAAAAAGCATAAATTTATTTTTAAGCATGTTGTTTGACAAATACGTGATGATTTTTTTAATTGTGTTACAAGGTGTGCCTTAAGTGATGATGCAATTTCAAAAGAAACAAGACGTTATGTTTTGAACCACGTATCGTTTAATTTTCAAGTGATATATACAGGGTGAGGAAGAAAAATTCTTCTGACGTAGCCACGTCGAAAAATTAATTTTATAAAAATCAAATGCTTTATTTTTATACATTTAAGATGTTGTCAATCTTAGCTATGACTCAACGTTCGTGCGGCGCTGGAATTAAACTTAATGTAGTCCGATAGACAAGTCATAGAGGTTAACTTTTATCTATATATAATATAAACTTAACGGAGTTTTTCATAAATTTATATTCCTGATGCTCCTTTTAACATAAAACAGAAATAAGCCTAAATATATTTATAGTTATTTTAACTTGAGAAATAACATTTAGTAAAATAAATTACTGATGTGTTCTAAGGATATTCTTAGACTTTGAAAAAATAAAAAAGCAAAAAACAAAATCGAAACGTTTATAAAGTCCTTGTTTTTATTTTGTAGCATCACGTGAATTTTATAACTTATTGTATTGTGAAGAATATTACAAAACAGGGTGACAGATTTCAGCAATTTCAAATAAGTTTTCGCTTTCAACTAGAACATTCACAATTGAATTCCTAAATAAGCTGCGTATGTCGTGCATACTTATTGAACTAAGCGGCGTAACAGCTCATGGGGGGGCCAGCTTTGCCCATCTCAGTTTATGAGACCGAGGGCTCTGGGGTGCAAGGAAAGTTGATCCGGTCAGGTGGTCAGCCGAACGGGAAACTCCCAGTGGTTAGCTCCTAAGCACGATTGGTAATGATTTTATCAACTAACTGCAGAGATGGACGGGTGAGTCGACAGTGCCTGACTCGGGAATCAAATCCGTGTCTCTTAGGCGGACATAATATGTAAACTTAGTTGTTTAAAGAGTAAAAACAGTTCTTGCAAATTGCAGCATTTAGTCTTCTAGTTTTTTTTTTTTTTTTTCCCGGTCGGGGTAAAAAAAAAAAAAAATATATCGTACATAGCGCAAAATGGAAACCAAATTCAAAAAATAATTATTTTCACCAAATTTGTTGCCAGTTTGACGATATTACAAAGTTAGCCGCAAAACATGGCAACCAATAGCTTGGCGGTACATCGCCAAATGTTCGTCAAATTATAACATCACTTGAATTTGTTTTGATGTTAAAACTGTTTTTCTCCCCCAAAGGACTAAATGGCATCTTTTGCAACATCCGTATACAACCAAAAGAGGACGTGCACAATAAGACCCTACTAGGAATCTACTTACCAAATCTTAACCTTCTACAACATACCGTTTTTAAGGCTATGCGAAATACAACATACATACCTACATACATACGCACATACATGGTGCGTTCCAAAAGTAATGAGCCTTCATTAAAAAAGACAGATTTATTGAGCTGATCGGTATAAATGCCTAGTAGTCTTTAAAATAGGCACCTCCTGCAGCAATGGGTTTTCTAGGACTCAAAGGCCTAAGGGTTTTCTAGGACTTAAGTCCTGTTTCGAGGTAACTGTAACGGCTGCCTTGACATGTGCTTGGATGTCCTCGATGAAGTCGAAACGTTTTCTTTTCAGCGCTGATTTTAATAGTGTAAACAAGAAGACGTCAGGCGGCCACAAGCCCGGACTGTAAGAAGGATAGGGCAACACGGGAGCGTTGACTCGGACCTTCCCCAGTCAGAACTATAGGCACAAATTTCGCGCAGATTTTCCGCATGTGCAGTTTCTCCGTAGCAATGGGTTGCACCGTTGTTTCCGATAAGTCCAGGGCTTTTGCTACTTGGTAGAGACTCAAACACCAGTTCGTGTTCAAAAATTCATACACTTGTTGCAAATTTACGTCTGTACGGTCCGAGAACGGCGTTTAGGCTGGGGTTTGTCAGTCACCACTTCCTGACCTTACGAAAGGCCTCGTGCGATTTTTCGACTTGCGAATAGGACAGACACTCAGTCCCAAGCGCCTGTTGAAGCATTGCAAACGTTTGGGAAGGAAGTCGGAAGCATATTTTGATCTCTTTGTGTTGCTCTGATGAAATTTTCATATCGCCGTGTCACGAATCACCGTATATGGGTTACTGTTAAGGCAGATGGTGCCGCTCCGAAAGCTGGGAGGCAACTAACCTACGTTGCGCTGTTAAGCCAACAGCCCCCACCACCATCGCTGTCAAGCGGAGCGAGCTGCAGGGTGTGCATGCGTCAGTATAAATTGAGGCTCATAACTTTATTATTGTAGGGGAGACCGGGGCAAGATGACGAATGCCTTAATTTTTCCGTTTTAAAATAGGTAACTGTATCAACTGCATGATACTGGCTCTCCTATCCGCTGTTCGTTCAGCAATAGTATAGAGATGCTGAAATCGCCGTATTTGTGTTAGTTCTGAAGCTCTGATTGTTTATCGTTGCTACGGTCTAACTTTTATGCATGTGTAAATAAGCTCTGCTGCATATACACATAGGATATATCGTGTCTCTTGAGTATTTATGAGTAACTTAGTTTAAATACTACCTATTACCATGAATAAATGTAAATTAATTGCCTTTTTTATGGTTATGGAGAAGAATCTGTTCAAACAGGCAGTCTGGGACAAGATGATGGGCAGCAACGCGGGGCAAGATAACGAGCTTGCCTATTGCCCGTGTTTCGGAATTTATTAAACTAACTATGTTGTCCACTTTTACAAATTCCTGTAAACGCTGTGTGTTTATCCACGCGATCTTGCGCTTCTCCTCTGGGGCTAAAGGACGCATTGTTTCAATGGAGGTATCATTCGAAAGCGAGTGACCAGGGGCTATTTATAAACTAGTGGACCAAATGACTAGTTGATTGAATTCAACCAAGCAAAGAATATCCTGCTCTGCTGATTATTGACAATCATAAATCTCACATAGCTTTGCAGGCTATCTTATATTGCAGTGAAAAAACGTTATCATGATTGGGTTGCCATTTCACACATCGCATCGTCTCTAGCTCCTGATGCGTCATTTTTCTGCCCATTAAAAACCTAGTATAGCCAAGCATGTGACAACTTTATGGTTATTCATCAAGGACAAACTATAACAGAAAAAAAATATTGGTGAGCTTTTGAGCACCGCTTACTTCAAAGCAGCTACAGTTGGAAATGCCAATCAAGGGTTTAAAGAATGAGGAATTGAGTCTCATAACTTTCTTGTTTTTAGCGGACTATGACGTTGTTGGCTCTGAAACTGAGAATAATAGGGCTATTCCTCAGACCTAGGAAGTAGAAAACCAACATATAAACCCTCCAGACGAAGCAGAAGTCATTGCAAATGCTGATTCCAATAAACCAAAGAAGCATGTTAGTGTTTTTGATTTCAATACATTGCCTAAAGCAACACAATGCGAGAAAACAAAAACTGAAGCTCAAACATTCTTACAAGCACACCCATCAAAGAAATGTCAGAACAAGGAGCAAAGCGGAAGAAAAAAAGAATTATTTAAAAAAACAGGGGAAAAAAACTCAAGAAGCTAAAAAGGGAGTAAAAGACCAAGTTCCTGTAGGCCCAAGTCTATTGCTGTGGACCCGTATTCATGCCAAGCAATGCAGTTGCATAGAATTCAAAGAATAGTGTTCTAAGATGCCTTGCTTGGGAAGTGGAATTTTGTGACCCTCTAACAGAAGAATGGGTCCAGAACTGTAAAAGCCGAGAGTGGTGGCATGAGGAATGTTCCAATCATGAAAATGGTATTTTTATTTGTGTCTATTGTTAGCTGTACAACTTGAACATTACGCTGCAATGCATTACGCTTAATTTGATACTTAGTAAGATGTAAAAACATAGCTATCATTTGTAAAACTAGGTAACATATTCAAAACATAAAATATGTTCAACCTTTTTCAACGTTGTCATCTTGCCCCTAGGTCAAAGTCATCTTGCCCCAGTACTGGGGTAAGATGACGATTTGTTAAGGTTATGAAAAAATAAAAATATCCTTCGTTATTTTTATTTGAAAAATTAAATGGTAATATATTTAATACTACAAAGGACCACTCTAACAGCTCATGTAAAATTAATTTTACTATCCTTCAAAATAAACTAATAAACCACGAAAATTGTTAGCATAGTCATCTTGCCCCGGTCTCCCCTACCACGTATATACTCACATACAAACGTCATGAGAAAACTCTTGGTAATTCACTCAGGGATGGTCAAAATGGATATTTCGGGCGTCTATAAATTTTTAGGAAAATATAAAAATGCGATAGGTTCGAAAAACCAGTCAACATTTATTCGGGGATAAGTAAAATGGAAAATCAGGCCCATATTTGAGGGATATTTTTTTTTGAGCAATCACGATTGCTTATTGTTCTCATTTGACCGTTTTTGGTGTCCGTGCCTTTTTCAACTTGGACCAGAAGCTTTTGCAGCACCACCGCCCACCGTCCTCTGCTGGCGGCGCGGCGCGGCGCGGCTGCTCCGATTTTGAGCTATCTGCTTCTCCTGGTCGGAGGCGTCCATGTCCTACACACGACTTCACACACATACCCACACACGACTTCACACACATACACACACACGACTTCACATACATACACTCACACACGCCAACGTACATACACACAGGTCTACGCACGCACACAACTATGCACACGTAACCGCCTAGGAGGAGAGGCAGGCTTTGGGGGGGGGGGGGCAGGAGCCGTTTCTAGAAACAATAACTCCAATGAGTAGGGTCCTGTCTCAGTTCGTGATTGCGAAAAACATAATTTGGATTCAAAATTTCGGAATTCAAATTAATTTTTTTTTATACTTCCTTTCACGAAGTAAATGAAATAACAAAGGATGTGGTGAATTATAAGTTTATTTATATTTACATTTAATTCCGATATGATATTTAGTAGCATGGAAATTTAATTTTTTCTGTGGATAGAAACAGGTATATTAGAAACGGTAAATATCATCACGACCATCAGATTTCGATAATGAGATTAAAATAGTAAGTATAAAATGTCATTTATGTCGAGAATATATCATTTACGTTGAGAAAGTGTCTCAAAATCTTCTTTTTCTGAAACAGCAAAGAATGTATTGAGACGAACACATTAAAACGTATTTTTTATAAAATCTAAAAATAAAAAATCTAAAATAATGATCTGCAATAATTTAAAATAACAATGAAACATAATAATAAAAATATATCAGAACAATAACACAAACATAAAGTCAAAAGCGAAAAGAAGGGTAGGCAGCAATTTGATATGCAAATTTCAAGGGGAAATTGTTGTTAGAGAAACGAAGAGCAAGGATATTGATACTATTTTTTACTTGTTATGTTACGCTATTTTCATTCAAAAGATTTAAAAAATAAGCAAAAATAAATGAAAGATTAATGGGCATAATGTATTTAAGAATATCTCTAAAAACGAAACAGAAATAAAGTCAAAGTGAATGAATGAATTAATTAAAGTTGTCTTGTGCAGTAGAACAATATGGAATTAAGGTATTGAAATGGGGAAATGTGTCTTAATGTCTGTCTGTTTGTCCCTGCCCGACAATGCTTTTTTAAGAAATCAGTAGATTCAAATAAACTATTTTAGTCTAAGGAATTCATTCTAGACACTGCAGTCCTATATTTTATTTTTTGATGCAAATATTTTTGATCAATTATGAACAACTCAAAAAACTTTGCACGAGAAGAAAATTTAAGGCATACACTGATCATAAGCTAAAAAGTGGATTTCTTTGAAAAACTTCGTTGAAAAAAACTCTTCACGAGAAGCGTATTTACAAAATTAGAAAATAAACTATTTCAGTAAATTTCGAGAGAAATTTTAAAGCAATTGAAAAAATTAAAGCTCAACTTTGGCTTACTAAGCCAACGCTGAGCTTAACGCTAACTATACCCAGCGATGGTTTAAAAAATTTAATTTTTTAAAACCAACCATGAGCTTATTTGCCATTGGCAGCAACCCTAATTATTTTTTTTTCTAAGAAACCAATAACGCTAAACAACTTTTTTTTAACATTGAAAAAATAAGAGAATTTAAATGTAATTTTAGCTTTCTGTCTCACGAAATAAAAAATAATAATAACAAAAAAGCTTTTTTTCTGTATGTGTGTGTGTGTGTGTGTGTGTGAGCTTAACATTGACACGACTTAAAAATTGATTGGCATAACAAAAATGGGAGTGTAAGAAAACAGAAAATGGTTTTACTTTAACATAAAATAAATAAAACTCTCCTTTTTGCATCAGCAAGACTTAAAATAAGGCGTTTGCTTCAAATAACGCCAGGCAGACCGATTAGACCAACAACGTTTTGATACAGAATAGCAAAAAATTAGCAAGATCGTGATTTTATCGTCATCAAAAGTCTAACTGATGATAAAGTGTTACCAACAAGTTACAACAAAAGTGTAACAAAAGCTATCAAAAAGAATCTTGTCGAAATTGCCGGATATCAGTTTGAAGTAGATTTTGTTTCTTTGTGGGTCACTGCAGTTTATTTTTATATATAAAAAAAATAGTTATTCTAGAAGTCTAATTTATATAGTTGATAAATTCAAAAGGAAAATGGTTGTTGCATATAAAAGTTTTCTCATTTGATTTTATAACACTAGAAAAGTAGATTTTAGCAAATTAGCGATTAATCATATTAGGACTTCGTGTCCATATTAAGACAGTTGGGTGGAGAATATAATTTAGTCTGCATATACGGCACATATGTGCTAGAACTGTGCGCAGGAGGGACCAAAATAACGACTTAACAGTGCCCCAAATGTGACGATTGGTCTGTCTCATTTTTTAAAAGTAAGCATGGAATTTTTTACAATGTTTCTTTGTGTTTATTAAATGTGGTTTCATATGTTTTTATACATACAGTACATAAATTTTCATTTTAAAAAAAATGATAGTAGGGGAAGCTGCTCTACCCACGGACAAAATTTACTTTTCAATTTCTGCTGGTCTCTGGCAATGGATAATCGATCTGAAATTTTTTCTGGCAGAATCTACAACTTGTCATCTAATTTGGAAATTTTTGCCAGGTAAAGTTTTCAAAGCTTTCAGCTTCAAAAAAATTTCTTAAAAACCATCTTTTTTGTCCGTGGGTACAGCACTCCGTTCACCAGCGGACAGGTACCTTGGAACCCATGGACATATAAAAAAATAACATATAAATAGGTCTGAGGAACTTAATTATACTCAATACATTTTCGTAAGCCATTTTATGTAGAAATACTTCAAACATCCATTGAAAAAAAACATTAAATAAAATATCCAACAGAAATTAAATTTTGAAAATTTATCAAAAGTTTTTTTTTCCTTTTTAAAAAAAAAATTCCTTCGTTTTTAACATCAGTAAACAATTTAAAAAAGTTATTAATCTTAAGAGAGTTAATGATGTTATGAATAATTAATATGTTTTGAAACAAAAAAAAAAAAACTTGATTCATGATAGTATGACTCATTATGTACCTACATAATAACTTCAATTTATAGGCAAATTGAAACCTTTAACCGAAATTAACCCATTACAAAAAACGCAGTTTAAATTAAACCAACAAAAATCAAGAAAAGTCGACTTCAAATGTAAACAGGTGGGATTGACGGTCTGTAGATCCTACAACAGGTGGGGGTTACTTCAACGCTATATCTTCAAACCCTACTTCAAATTCATCATCATTGTCGAAAGTAAATTTCGGACGTTGATAAGAAGTCACCATTTTGAGATACTTCACATTGTAAGAAGACTCGGGTGTGACCAAAGGAGTCTAAAAATTGCTGTCCGTGGGTACACATGGTTGTGTCTCCTTGGGTACAAAGGTACGCCATTTTGGTTTTGCAAGCCAGTCAAATCGACAGGACCAGTTTTACAACATTGAAAATTAGAAACAAAACCTCCAAAATATAGGAAATCATGATACCTACACCAAAAATGAATAATACAATCCACGACGGACGAAAAAAAAAAAAAAAGAAATTGCTCATGTTATTATTTACTTAGATCCTAAAACCGAAAAAATGTGATAGAATCTTAAATGTTTGATGAGGTTGAAAATTTCTGGGGTACTGGAGAGGGCTGTGACACACACGTTGAACCCCAATTAGGATCTCCTCTCGACGATAACCGGAATTTCCCGACCAACGTCCGTAGGTACATTCGTCCGTGGGTACAGCAGCTTCCCCTACATTTGAGAGTTTTTTTGGAGTTAGCCTTATTAAGGACCTATGTTCCAAATTAAACCAAAACGCTTTATTTTTTTAAAACAGCAGAAAAACATAATTGAAGCCTCAAACTTCACATTTTATCATCTTTTTCTTCTTATTTTGTATTGGTCATAAATGGGTAAAATTTGAAATCAATTGAATCATAAATAAATGATATACTCGGTTATCAACCTTTATTCAAACTTATTAGGCACACTTATCTTATAAATTGAAAATAGAGTTTACTGTACCAAAAAAAAAAAAAAAAAAAAGTATACATATTGATCGCTGAATAATAACTAATTTACAAAATCTTTTTAAACAGATGCTATTATACCTTAAAATAACACAATCGTGTGAAAAACCTGGAAACTGCTCGGTGAATTGAAAACAAAATACTAATTTAAATTTGAAATAAGTTAATTTATCCGCAATTACTAAACAATTTTACATCTAGTTGTCTTTCAAATTGACCTTGAATAGATATCTTATAATGAGGCTCTTCCTCTGATTTTTAGCACTTTTTATTTTACTTTTCAGCCTTACGCTGGAGAAAAGTTCTTATGAAGTTCCACTGATAATATTGTTTTAAACGTGTACGTTTAAGCTCAGAGAACATTATGCAACGAGAATAGAATTATATATTGAGTGATCTGACTGCTGTTTCTGTACGGAGCATGATTAGGATTAACACTGAGATGAAAACGACTCCGAACAAAAAGCGCCCATTATATACAAACACCTAAAGAAGAATTCTAATCTATAATGAGTTCACTAAAACGACACTTCACATAAAGGTATACTCATTTTTCCTAAAGAATGAAATACCCACAGTTAACGAGATTGTGCTCATAATAAATAACGACTTCCGAATGTATCCATTAGGTCAGGAAGAAATGTATTGAGAAGCCTAGGATTTGCATTTTTTAAAAAAAATTGCTCTTCAAAGTTAACAGAACGATATGACTTTTAGCAGTGGCGCAGCGAATATTTATTACATTACATGGTTCTCTGGATTCTCAGGTTCTCAGGGTCAAAATATTTGCTACACGGACGAAACGTGGGTAAATATTGGACTTGGGGGGAAAAAAAAAAACTTATGGGAAGATTCTACATCACAAAAGCAATTATTTCTCAGTGGCCTCTCTGCTGGACTCAAACCTCCATCACTTCATCAGGCAAAGGTTTAAGAACTTTTAAACACGCCGATAATGAGGCTGGTGAGGAATAAATGCTAGGAAGTGAGGAGGTAAAGGGTTCCTAAACCGAGTGCCGTGGCACCTCGGGGTACTGTAGGGGGAGGTGACGGGTGATGCTGGGTGTGAATGGTATCAATATTTTTAAACAATAGAGACAGACTAGGGTATCTTGAGAAAATCCCAATTCTTCAAACGGTGACGTGAATTGGAAAAACTTGGCAACTCCTGAGCTATTGAAACTCGTAACAGAAGATAAATTACATAAAACACACAATGTATGAAATACACACGATAAAGCAGACAACTGCACAACATGAAAAGCTCTGCACCTTCTTTTGTATCATTGCAATATTTGAGTCTGACAGAGATTGTATGGAAGAGTAAAGGTATATGAAACTGCAGAAGACCGCACATTTAAAACTGACGTAGTTATATTGTCTATCAACAATGAAATTGAAGGAAGTTGCGTCCCCTACGCATCTTCGTTTCGCATGCTATGAAATAGGAAAAAAGAATGCGACAGAAGAATTAGCTGAAACCATCATTGAATACAGACTCAATTGACAGATTTCACTGCTGAATTTGAGATAGCAAAGTAACTCAAACCTTTCCTGATCAGAAGGATATTGTTAAAGATGATGTTAATATTGGAAAAGAATTATTTCTCGAAGAAAAAGTACAAATAGCTAAAACTTTTGAAAAAAATGCTACACATACTTCTAAAGAAACACATAAAAAAAACATAAAATATTTTTTAAATGAAATAATTGTGGTATGAATATCTTTGAAAACATATTTTGCTGAAATTTTTAAAGTGCATTCCATTATTAACCAAAGCTTGCTAACATACTGCCTGCTTTAAAACTGAAGAACTTAATTTGAGAAATCTAAACAAATCGCATAGCGTAAATTAAAAGCAGCTTGTTCAGCTCAACCTTGATTGGAAAATTAATTAGGTACCATGTAAAAACAGTTTCAGCTAAAAAACAAAACATTTTTTTTTTCTTTTTTTTCTTTTCTGATATATTTTAAGAAAACAGTACATGTTGCGAAATTGAAATTACAACGTTAAAGAATCAGAAATTTTATGGAGAATTTTCTTTCAAACAACTATCAGGATTTTTTTTCCAGCTTTCTATTAAATTTGTTTTAATCTGCAAGAGAAGAATTGATACTGTTTCAAGTAATTTAAATTTTAGATTGAAGTTTCAAAAAATCGCAATAATTTCTTTTTTGTTTTTTAGATCATGATACATATCATTAAAAAAAAAAAAAAAAAAAAAAAAAAAAAAAAAAAAAAAAAAAACGGGATGAAAAATTTCCCTGGTTGGAATAGGACATGAAAATTTTTAACTTCACGTGTCCTAACGATTTATCATTATATCTGAACGTTTAAACTAATTATCAATCTATATGTTTATATTAGGGTGGCCCGAAAAACTTTAAATTCTGTAGAGCACTTTGATCTAACACAGACTTGAATTTTAGAGATTTTTAGAAAAAAATATTAAATAAGGAGAACATTTTCAAAATATTTAATATTACTCAATAAAGAATATTAAAAATTAATGACTAGAATAAGTGCGGGTATTTTGTAACTTCCTAACACAAGTTAATAAATGAAATTTCAAGCCTGTGAGTTAATTAATCCTGCTCTGGCAAAATGACAGAAATTTCAAAAATTTCTAAAGAAATCCTTAAATGCAAATAACTCGCAACACAGTAGCTTCATACCTAATATGCAGCAAAACTTTGAATTTTTAATCGAAATTTTTGTTGTAAATATTTGTAGTAAGCTTCGAACTTTTAAGACGACAACTTTAAGCTCTACATTACAGTGATTATTCCTGGCCTAAATATTGTCGCACTAGAAATAAAAAATAAATATATGTGCTTGATAATTCTGAATTTCAGTCAGACTAGCGTGGGTAATATTATCACTACTTTTCAGGTAAGTATAAAAAACTTTTGTCTGGCGCATACAAACTTTGGGACACGCGCTCTTTTAACAAAAGTAAATACAGTCGAACCCGCTTAATAGAATACCATTTTGCCACGAAAAAATACTCTAATAAGCGGGATATTCCATTAACCGGGATCAAAAGATCAAAATTACACATTATATTGGTTTGGTACATTGAAAATGTATTATATTAAGCGGAATATTCTTTTAACCGATATTTTAATAAGCGAGCAAGACTAATTATAAAGGATTTATTTTATAAAGTAGAATTACGATCTAATGGCCCATTGCGGAATAGGATTCTACATACAATACAGTAACAGCTAGAAAATATCTTACATAAGTCTGATTAGTCCCGAGGGCGATGGTACACCACCTTAAAATAATGTGGAGTGTCCCCCGGAACGGGAGCACCCCCCCTAAATGAGATCCAAAACTCTAAAATTACCCCGTCCCCTCAAAAAAAAAAGAAAAAAAAAGAAAAAAGAGGAAAAGAAAAAAAAGAAAGAAAAGAAAAACAGTAATCACGCAGATTGTGTCATGCCCCCTCCCCCTCTGTTAGCAAGCTGGTTAGGCAGCCCTGAGGTGCAAAAAAGGAAAAAGAAAAAAAAAAAAAAAAACAGGAAGACAGCTCTCTCGTCTTTAAAGTTCGTTTCCGTGCATAAGTTGCTTAGCTTTCGTCTAATATGTAGACATTCACACAAAATTGAAAATAAGATAAGAGGAGCTCCCGTGATATCTAACGCAAATTCAGCTCTAATCTCAAATGTAATTAAAAACAAATTTCCAACTGATGATACAGTTTAACATAAAGTCACAATTAAGCATACCAACGCAAATTGCCGCTATCTGAGGCCAACCGTTATTAGCATATGAATTCAAATCTCACTTACATTTAAATTGTTGTTTAAATGTAAATATGTTTGCATTCGAGTTTAACTAATGAATTACTTGAATCTTTTCGGAGCATATAAACATTAGTTATGATTTAAACCACTATTAACATTCATATCTTGAGTAATGGCATATTCCGTCAAAGGTAAAACTCAACGACGCAGAAGTGGAAATTCTAAGATGTAGGTCATCTTCCAACGAGCTGCCTTTTAACTTTCAAGCATTGAATTTATGAAAGCAAATGCAGAATATTAATGGATAGTTTAGGAGTAATTTGTAAAATACTCATTTTCTCTGCATTTATATTCGAAATGATAGCACATTTGGAGATCACGTGTTTATATGAATACTAACCTTGAAGTCCTTGTTCTAAAACCAACATATGAGGCGTTGAGAAGCAAAGGGATTTAAGTGCGAAAATTAAAAATGTGAAGGTAGCCATTACACAAATGGTAGGTGAACCTCTCCTCTGTCTCAGGAAAAGAGATAGTACTATAGTAGCCCTGGTAGGTGCTGCTATATAGCATGATATAAAGAAACCTTTCAAGGAAAACCTTCCTAGAACCACATGTTTAATCTCGTTTTACTCAAAACTTGAAAATGTCCATTTACATCCCTTTGCTTCCTACTGCCTCATATTTGGTTTTATTTTATACATATATTTTGTGTTATTTTGAAGCTTTAAGACGCAATAATCTAAATGAATCAGTTATTTTAAAAAGGGCTCAAGTCAAATGGATTTCCTTAGAACTTACGCCCTTTCTAAAATATACAATTTAAATAGAGTTCAATGTATTTTTTCTTTCCATTTTAAAACGATTTTGGAAACATTTCGGCTTTTGCTAAAGGCTAGATAAGCAGAAAAAAAAACAGTGAGATATCATTTTATAACGAAAATGACACGACTCCATAGAAAGAAAAAAAAAGTAGCTAACGGTCAAAAAATATTTTTTTTTTTTTACGTTTCTGTAATCTACACTGGTGTGCAAAACTTAAGCAACTAGTGGTTTTTCGGTCACAGCTCCTTATTAAAGTATAAGATAGCCATGAAATTGCAGCATAATATGCACGTAATTCAGTAGAAAGACTATTTGTATGCAAATTTTAGAAATAAAACTTCGTAGGTGATGTAAGTGTACGTAAACCTTGTGGGTCGGCGCGCGCAGGTGAAAGCTGTGATAAAAGGATGCAGAGCACCGTAGTTAAAGACATTCGCTGTAAGTGCAAGTGATTTGTTTTGTGAAACATGTCTTCAAGAAATCATTTAGACGACTTTACTCGAGGAAGAGTGATTGGAAAGCTTGAGGAGGGGCATTAGTGTGACCAGTGTCGCCGAAGAGTTCGGAATCAGCAAAAGTGTTGTTTCTCGTGCTTGGAATGTCTTTAAAACTACTGGTACAGCTGTTCAGAAAGTTTGTGGTGGCCGTTCAAAGAAAACAACACCAAGAGATGACCGTTATATTGTCGTACAGGCGAAAAGAAACCGTTTTCAGTCAGCGAGCGCCATATCTCAGCAACTGTGCACAGTCACAGGACGACAAGTATCAAGATTTACTGTGGCCAGACGCCTCCACAAAGGCGGCTTATTTGCTAGACATCCAGAACGCTGCATACCTTTAAAAGTTAGACATCAGCGGCACCGTTTAGAGTGATGCAGATAACACGAAACCAGGACACCTCATCAATAGAGTCGTGTCCTCTTCACAGATGAGAGTCGTTTTAGTGCTACAAGCGATTCTCAACGTCAGTTGATCTGGAGAGAAGGTGGAGCTCGATTTCATCTCAATAACATCGTGGAAAGATATCATTACGGTGGTCCTGGAGTTCTCGTCTTGGGTGGCATTATGTTGAACGGGCAGACTGAGCTTCAGATCTTCGACCGAGGTTCTGTAACTGGAGATCGCTACTGCAATGAGGTAATCCTACCCCATGCGCGTCTGTTCCAAGGGGCCACACCGCACCGGCCCGGCCACACCGTACTGCTAATGTTTAAGAGCCACTGGAAAGTGAAGATATCAGACGATTGGATTGGCCAGCTTACTCTCCAGATCGAAATCCCATAGAGCATGTGTGGGATGAATTAGAGAGACGTCTTGCGGCACGACAGTATCCTCCTGGTAGCACCCATCAGCTGAAACATGCGTTAAAGGAGAAATGGAGACGTTTACCCCAAGAACTCCTGGATAATCTGGTGCTTAGCATGGAGAGACGATGCCAAGCAACAACTGCAGCAAGGGGAGGGCATATCCCATACTAGGGAACATCTGCCAGTTGTACTTACGCTTCTTCAGGCAATCATGTGTAACGCCACTATATGTCAAATAAAGCCTTTTTTTGTTCCATACCCTACTTTAAGCTTTATATTCATTTCTGCGCCATTATTCTTTCACCATCGTTTAAGTACAAAATAATGTACATCATATACAAATTTCATGTCAGTCGGATGATTTCTTGTAGAGTTATAACAAAAACCGCACTTGTTGCTTAAGTTTTGCACACCAGTGTATGTATATACATGAATTTAACTTGGAGTTTTTAAGTAAACAGCTTGTCGGTACTCCTTTCAGACATTCATTTAGTGAAACTTTTAAAATCTAGTCCATTCATTATTTCTTAAAAACGTATTCTGTCTTCAAACATCCATTGAAAAATGGCTCTTTTTCTCATCCTTTCCCAAGAAATTTTACTTCGCAATAAATATGATGAAATACATATTCCGAAACTTTAACGGGTAAACTAGAAACAAAGAGAGCGCAATTTTCCACCTTTCTTGGAACTCAACTTTTAAAAGTTGCAACTGATATAGGAGCAACGCACTGCATTTTCAAATTCTTTCTTCTATTTCAGGGGTACTAATAATAATAATAAAATGAAAGTTGAAACAGGAAAACCGTATCAAGATATAGCTTGAATGATTTATGACAAGTTTAAAACGCATCCACTTCAGCATGATTTATTTTTCATTCTTCGTCTTTTATTGTTAGTTTTTTCTAAACATTTCAACGAAAAAGTCTTGCTGAAAATATGTATAAAATTTGTATATTCCTCCGCTTTTAGAATGTTCAATATTCTGAGAACGAAAACAAAGTATTTTGGAAAACAATACTCCTTTCAATTCAAACTGTGCCCGGTAAACAATGATACTAACATGTAAGCCTTTAAGTTGTGTGTAATGTTTGCAACTTTTGATAAATGATTCGTATGTATTTTCAACTAAAAATCTGGAAATGATCTTTATTTTTTTTAAATATCATATAATGTTTTTTTTTTTTTGCAAAACGCAAACTTAAAAAAATTCAAAGCCTTTCAGAATAAATGCTTAATGTTTCGTTCTTCTCCCGTAA
The DNA here is from genome assembly GCF_026930045.1 of Uloborus diversus. Classification (NCBI taxonomy): domain Eukaryota; kingdom Metazoa; phylum Arthropoda; class Arachnida; order Araneae; family Uloboridae; genus Uloborus; species Uloborus diversus. Next base: position 38,390,487 of record NC_072737.1, read on the forward strand.
AAAAAAAAAAAAAAAAAAAAAAAAAAAAAAAAAAAAAAAAAAAAAAAAAAAGCATACTATGCCTTGCAGTTACCTAAAAACTGTTGATAATACGTGGTTTTGTAAATCTGATCTTTCGGAGCGAGGACTTTGACTTGAAACCCCCCTGGCGGCACTCCATCAGGAAGATTTTTCTTTCTTAGACGCCATTTTCAGTTTCAGTTTTTGATACTAGGGCTACCTACAAGGGGTAAGGAAATAGACTGACTGTTTTCAAAAATTTATAACAGAAAAATGGTTAATGAAAAAAAAAATTCCTGCCGAAAATTTACGTTGTAGGCCGGAAGTTTTGTCTCTCGTATTCCAATTTTAGTTCAATTTCTTCTAATAGATGGCGTTGCGGGTCGTAATACAGTTAATCAAAGAAAGATAGAAAATTACATCATAGTTTTTCGAAAAATGTTTTTAATAAACAAAATTACACAGCAATATTTTCCAAATGTCTGCCGCCGACCGCAACCACATTTCGCGATCGGAGGGAAAAATAGTGAATTTCAATTCTTCTCTTTTGACTTAAAGGCTTACTGTCTGCAGCGCCATCTGTTGAAAGTTTTTCGAACTAAAATTTGTAACTCAGGAGAAAAAAATTACGGCCCAGCATATGAATGTTCTGCAAAGATTTCTTTTTAATCATTAACCGTTTTCATGCTATAAAGTTTTGAAATCAGTCAGTCTATTTCAGGAAACCCTGGACATGCCTTTATTTATTATTTTATCTTAAGGGAAAAAACTTGATAAGATAAGGGTCAACAGAAAAAAAAATGTTTAAAAAATATTAATTATCTTTATCACTGCAAGTTTTTATAAACACCATGTGCATTAATATTCTTAATGCACATGGTCTTAATGCAATGGAGAGACACATATGTATTATGTTTTATGATATGTATCACACTCTGCATAACTACCGCAGTTTTTTTTTAAAGTAAGCATGGAAATGATACAAATAAATCTAATGACGGGCTTTTATGTTTTTTTTTATTTTTTTATATTATTTTATATCTACCTAACCTCTCAAGCTTAACAGTTTTTCAGAAACGCCCCAAATCCTCATGTTATTGTATTATGATGCCGCAGGTTATTTTACTGTTTAAATAAACTTTTTGAGTCAAAAAAAGAAAAAAAAACATTACGAAACAATCTTTTAAATATTTCCATATCATACTGAAGTTATGGATTTAAGTTGAGAAGTTTAAAATAATCAATTTTATTGTTACAATAACTTTGCGAGTCAAAAAATATTCCGAAACACTCCTGCAGTGATTTCCTTCTCAATTACTTTTAATGATATAAATGAAGATGTTATATAAGTGATTATTAAAAATTGTTGGTCAAGCAAAAATATTACATGTTGTGAAATTTCTTTAGAGTCGTATTCGTTGGATTAGAATGCACGAAAACTCGATTCACAAGTAAAATTTTTTTCAAAAGTTCTGTTAGTAATCTACAATAAAGTGATACGATTTTAAAATTTGTATTAAAGTGTCTTCAGAAACCGAAGATAGATTGAATGGCATAAAATAAGACAAAACAATCACACAAAAAACAAGCATTAGAATGCGAAGAGACATATAAATCAAATTGATTTGTATTTTTGAGAAGGGAGATCTAGTCGACAAATCGCAATGAAACAACTTCAAAAATACTACATTTCAAGATTAATATCAATTCTATTCTAAATTTTAAGAATACGAATTATATTCTAGGAAATGTGATGGGAGAAAAACGTGAATAATTTGAAATAATGCCAAATGCAGTCATACAACAATGAAATGGAATCACTCAACTGTAAGCAAGTTTTCAGTGCAATAGAATGTAAGTAAGTTCAATTAAAGTATATTATAAAGTACCAGTTTCACTCAAATGTAGAAAGATAGTGTCTGATCATTCGAATGTAAATCTATGAAACAAGCGTTGCATTTCTCACGGCTGTCTTCACATGTTTCAAGCAAGAAAAATTCAAAGCGTTCTAAATGCAAATTTTTAAAATCTGAGCTATTTAGTTTTCAAACACTAAGATACTTATTTTTCCAATAGAATTTTTAATAAATGTGTCCATAATTATTACTGTATTTTTGAGATGCTGCTATCAATGACTTATCTCTAAATGTATATTTTGTGTTTTAAATTTATTTTGTCTAAATTTTCCTCGCAACTCAATCGAAAGTGAATTATATTCTATCTATTAATTCCGTATTAGTTTTTGTTCTCTTTCAAGCTAGTTGGATTTTTTCATGCGATGCAATAAGGAAAACATTGCCTAATTTCACTAGCTAGTTTGTTTTAGTTGCTGTAGGTTTCATTTTCAGTGCTGGTGTTATTCAGACGCAAAAAAAAAGATGGGTTATTTACATTAGTTTTCAGACGATGTTAAAGTATTTTATTTATGTTTATTGTTTTTTCAATGTTATGTGTTTAAGATGTGCTCATCATATACTTATTAATTTGAAGAGTTCATAATTTGTTTAAATCATAAAATAAAACAATTTCTTACATCCAGTCATTGACAGCATCATTATCACTACACTATAAAAATGATTCAGAAACGTCCCTGGAAAGTAATGGCCAGCTGATGTGCCCAATTTCTGCCAGTAAGATACCTTACAAAAACCAGGAACGTTTTCTGCTAGACTTCAGTAGCTTTCCTGAAACTATCCTGGAACCCGGAGCCTCCAGGAAAGTTCAGAAATCTTCACGTTTGAAATTAGTCGTGCTCCTGGAACTTTAGAGTAAACTTAGGCAGGTATGAAAAATGGCTTGGCACCTTCCTGGTTTATTATGGAAGCGTCATAAACAGTAACGCAAACATGGCCAAAGCTAAGCTGGAATTGCAAGCAAGTATCGAGAATTTATTCGCCAGGAATTCTTGCAAAGCATCGTAGTTCATACTTTAATCAGCATGGACGGGTTGTAATCGCACCGATACACTTTAAAAATAACTCCCGTTAATCTTTAAACTACAAGCTAAAAGTATTTTTCACAACAGTGAGAAGTCTGAATTCGTGCAACTTGTAGCGATTCAGGAAACGTTATGACAACGATACTTGATTTTTCCAGAGGGTGGATAAAAACCATTGAAATCCCGAAACGTTACACGGAAATACTTAGGAACGTTTCGGAATTTTTTTACAGTGTATCAGCACCATTTTTGTAGTTATGTTTATGTGTTTTTATTTTACTTTTTACAGCGCACAAAGACCAGTTAGTAAATATGGACACGTGTCTTCGCCTTAACGGGTTTGCTAATGGTTTCTACAAATGGATCAAAATTATGTCAATAATTTCAATGTCAATTTTTGTCAATTGATTTCAAACTATACATACAAAATACCGCGTATTTTGAACCGTTTTTTTTTTTTGGACGCATGTCTCAACAACATCGATACTCAAATTTAGAGCATCGATTGTTTTGTCATCGGTGTCGTCTCTTTTGAGCATTCCATCCCGACCATCAAAAAAAAAATCATTTAAGAAAATTTTACTGCAAGCAATGGATGTCAATGTTTAAGATAAAGTTTCCTAAATCTTACACCCAAAAGATTTTTTAAAGCTGACATTTTTAAATAAAACAACTGGTTGTAGCATTTCCAAGTCTAAAAAAGTTGTTGAATGATTTTTTCTTTTTTAAAGAAAAAACAATCTTATATACACAGGTGGACAATTGCTAAGGACGGATCACAATGTGCTATGTAGCGCGCAAAAAAGTAAGTGTAATTCGATGGCAAGTGAAATAAACTAATGCCAGAATACTTGAACATTACAACGACGATAATTTATTGTGCTCTGAAATCTAGAAGGCGTTGAAAAGTGTTCAAAATACAAAACGGTCATTTTGTGCTTTATACGTAAAAGTGAAAAAATGTAATGACCGTCCCCAGGCGTTCCGGCGTAAGATGTCAATATGGGATATGGCCATCAAAGAGAGCAATGCAAGCTTCACACGTCGTTTGCTGTTTTGCACTACAATATCCAGCGGTTGTTGGGGTACTTTATCCCATTTTTGAGTCAGTCATGGATGAGGGTGTTCTTGTTTATTGAAGGGCGTTGTCGACCAGCAAGACTGTGTCCCAGATTATTCCAAACATTTTTAATGGAAATCAGATCTAGAGAATGTGCTGGCCATCCAATGGGTTGAATATTCTCGCTTTTCAGACACTGCTAGACAGTGACTGTTCGACGACATGTTGCGTTGTCATTCACGAAAACGAATTTATCGCCCACAGCACCACGGGACACGCAAACATGAGGTAGCAGAACAACCTTAATGTATCGCTAGCCAGCCATAGTCTTTTTGGCAGCACATGACTGCCGTACGGCCATTGATCATGATCCCAGTCCACACCATGATACCAATAGTAGGATATTTTTCATTATCTTTTGTGTTTTCCGGCTTGTATTCAGTACCACTCTCACGCTAGATAAGTTGTCGTTAACAATTAGACGACAGACTGAATCTGCTGTCATCTGAGAATAGTACACAGGCTCAGTCGACTTCTCTCCAATTGTAATGCTGACGACCTCATTACAAACGGGAGAAACGCTGACTTGTAGACCATGGGGTTGAAAAACAAGTTGTCATGCGTGTAGTCCTACTACTTGCTAACGTCTGGCTACAGTTTTTCGGGATATTTTCTAGCTAGTAGCAGCAGGAAACTGCTTTGCTACCTCAGTAGTTGTGCAGCGCCAGTTAATTTTCGTTACTAACGCTATGTACCAATCTTCTGCTGACGTCGTACTGAGTACATGACCTATCCCGTGACATTTGCTACACATTCCATTTGTTTGAAATGAATTCCAAACCTCCGAAACAACCCTGCGGCTAACGTCGAACTCCCTGGTATCAACTAACACTTTTTGATTTTCTTAAATCTTGGCAACATTACGGCTACCCGCAAAATCTATTAAGGGATGTCGGGAAGACATACCGAAAAATTCAAGTTCGTCAATTGATTCTTTCCCGTCAAACCCTGCTTTTGAACAACAATAGTGGAAACGCGCCAAATCCTTTATATCGCTTATCAGCGCTATCACATAACGAGCAACGTCATGAATGTAAAATTTGCATACGCACAACACATATTTCCATATCCCACACTTATGTTAATTTCGATTTTCTTTGCCTTTCATTTTGTGGTTCCTAAGGCTGATATTGCCAGCCGTCCTTAGCAATTGTCCACCAGTGTATTATATTAATAGGATGTAAAGCTTTCAATGTGTTTTATTTTAAGATATCAGCATTGAGAGCTGTTTTTTTTTGGGGGGGGGCAGTTTAGGTCCAACTTTCTGTTCAGTTCCCTTTCACTTTCCTTCTTTTCTCCAAGTTCGTAGAAATATGTAAATACAGTGAAACCTGTGTAAGTTGACCACTCACGGTGCACTACTTTAGTGGTCAACTTACAGAGGTTGATTTTATATGATAAGGGCTAGTTCCGTGCCTGAAAAAAGCGGTCAACTAAGACTAGACAGGTGGTCAACTTACAAGGGTGGTCAACTTCACAGGTTTTACTGTATGTGTAAATTGGCTTAGTTTGCATTGCTGTCGAATGGTCTTCAGTTTCTGTATACAAACCCTCTCTTAAGCTGAGAGTTGGCAGTTGCGATCTTGTAGTCTGATAGCTCGCTTATTAGGAACTATCGGTACCTGCACGGCTTTTCCCGTAGTAGAAAATTAAAAGGTCATTTGGTTCGCCTGTATATTTCAAAATAATAGATGATGAATTCTCGCCAATTTGCTATGTTCATTTGTTCGCCCATGGTCGCATATGGTAGTTTGCTCGTCCATGTTATAGCAATTTGCTAATCCACGTTATGGTAATTTGTTTATCCACGTTATAATAATTTACCCGGCAAAATGTTCTTAAAATTGTAATAGAAAATGAACAAAATCGTATTTTCGAAAAAAAAAAAAAAAAAAAAAAAAAAAACGCTTCGAAGTGCTCAGCCCTATGCTACAAACTAATTTTGTGCTAAATTTTATGAAAATGGGCTGAACGGTCTAGGCGCTGTGCGCGTAACAGACATACAGATATCCAGAGATCCATACAGAGACTTTCAGCTTTATTATTAGTAAAGTTAAAACTGATTTCATCTTTACAGTGTAGTGTGTACTTAATCTACGGGACAATATTCTCAATGCATTATTATAAGCTACGGTCTGAGTGGTAGCTTAATACGCTTCAGATAAAGGGTGCGACTCCCACTTTCGCTAGGGATGTACGGGAATGTGGGGCAAAGTGAAATAGTAAGAAAACTAAGCTTTTTCAAAATAAAAAAAATTGAAAATTTGTTTTGAAAGAAGGAACGTTGTATTTTGTAATAACACTTGCATTGAAACAATATTTTTTATCTTTTGCAATAAACTTTCCATCTTCAAAAAAAGTGGGGGGGGGGGGGGGGGGAGCAAAGTGAAAAATAAAATATTTCTGAAATGTTTTTTATTCGATTATTAAAAAATATTTTCAATCAAATGAATCAATAAATCAAAGGTTTTATGAATAAATGAAAAGATACTGAAACAATAAACGAAAAATTATATAATACATGAAGAGTGAAGTAAGTTAGTAAAAGAGTGAATGAAGAAGAAAATGAATATGAAAATAATGAATAATACCAATGCAATCTATCCAAGAAAAGCAACTTATAGATAAAATAATGATCAATAAATCAAAGGTTTTATAAATAAATGAAAAGATACTGAAACAATAAACGAAAAATTATATAATACATGAAGAGTGAAGTAAGTTAGTAAAAGAGTGAATGAAGAAGAAAATGAATATGAAAATAATGAATAATACCAATGCAATCTATCTAAGAAACGCAATTTATAGAGAGCACTATATCTCTCAAAAACAACATGTTTACTTTTAAATAAATTCTTGTCATAAGTAAAAAGTTAGTAAGTTTACCTAGAAAATAACTTCTAGAAGGTTTTTTCTCTCATTAAGTGTACAGTGTAATAAGATTTTTTTTCACCCGATACAAACTTAACTTCAACGGTTGTAAAAAATATATTATTCATGTATTCATTTAATTCTTAGAACGAGAATTTGAATAGTTTTCACTTTTTCATGTCAGGCTGTTTTTCAGAAAACAAAAAATTCTTTATTGTTTGGGTTTTCAGCATCATATGTTTTGCTTTCCATGATTTGTTGAAATATTCAAATATTTTTTCGTTTTTTCATTATGAGTTTCCATTAAATGCTGAATGAATCGCTTGAGTAAGTAAGTAAATAACTCAAATAGGAGTGTCGATTTATTTTTTAACATGTTTCGGCAAAAAAGTATACTTTTGTTCAGAAAGTATAGTATTCGGTTTCATAAACTTGAATAGATTGTAATATGTTTGTACTATAGTTTAGCCTTGCATATTTAATTATTTCATCAAATGTTACTTTTAATATAATTGTAAGTGAACGTGACTTTAGGTTTTTAAAATATGGTCAGAACGACTTAAGATGCGATAAATGTTGTAACGAAAAGCTGGTTCCCAAATTCAACTAAAATAAAATGCATATTAAACGTCAAGGAGTCTCAATACATTATATGACATGGTGGCAGCTGAAAACGAACCTAAATTCAGCAATTTTGACATGATAAAGGTTGTAGTAGTTATGCAATACAATAAAAGGTCAGTTAAAAGATATATTCTGGCTATTGCGAAACTGAGTTTTTAATGCTTGATTAAAGATTAGTGTACCTTAAAAATGGAGTTGAAAGCACCTTCAAGTATTGAAATTATCCGGCAATTTGCCCGAGAATTGGAGTAAATTTAAGCAACGTTTTATGCTTTATTTGAAGGCATCCGATAAAATAAGGAAGCCAGATAAAATGAAAGTAGCTTTATGATTGGGAATAATGGGCGAAGAATGTATAGACATATTTAATAGCTTCAAACTTAGTGAAGCAATTGGAAATCATTTCAACGAAGTTTTAAATGCTTTCGACAATTATTTTCAGCCAAGGACAAATACTGTGATTGCACGTTATAAATTCTTTAATAGCAGGCAGAAGGAAGGTGAATCTGTTGACTCATTTGTCACAAATCTGAAAAATTTATCGAGCTAACTATTGGGAAAAAGCTATAGAGTATTGTAGGGCAAAAGAAGCCAGTACTAAACAAATTCAGATTATGAGTGAACATTTGGGCTGTAATCCGATAGACATAGGTGCCGTTAAGGATAAAAATAAAAACGGGAAAGTTTTTAAAAGACATAAAGGAAATAATGACAACCATCGCAAGGTGGAAAAAATTTGTTCCAAATGTAAAACGGTTCATGATTACAGAAAATGCCCAGCGTATGGAAAAAAGTGCTATAATTGTTCTCTTTTGAACCATTTTTCCGTTGCATGTAAAATGAAGAAAAAGAGGAAAATAAATGAACTTAACAGTTAATCATAATTTTTCGACATCAAATGAAAACGAAGACAATTCAGTTAAACTAGACTCAGTAAAATGTCAAATTAATACTTTAAAGTCAGAATGGAGAGAAAATGATTTGCATAAAGAAGTATCTCTCAAAATTGACACTGAAGCCGAGGTTAATGTTTTGCCTTTCAGGATCTTTAAAGATGTGAAGAAAAATGAGAGTTTAGAAAAAACAGGGAGAAAGTTAACATCATACACGGGGCATAAACTGAAAGTTATAGGAACCTCTAAACTGATGTGTAAATTTAAAAATAAATCAGAATTGATTGAATTTTTTATTGTTGACCAAGAGTCAAGTGCTTTATTAGGAAGCATGTGAAAAAATGGGATTTGTTCATAGAAAGTCATCAGTTCATGTTGATTCTGTGCTTGGTAAGGATATTTTTAAAGATTTCCAAGATGTGTTTACCATACGTGTATAAGATCAAGCTCGATGCCAGAGCTGAACCCAAAATTTCAGCTCCGAGAATAATTCCATATTCACTAAAATTGAAAGTGAAGCGTGAACTCGATAAAATGGTAGACCAAGGTGTCATAGAAAAGGATGTTGAGCCGACTGATTGGGTACATCCTATAGTGATAGTTCAGAAACCAAATAATCAAATTAGAATTTGCATGGATCCTCGGATGTTAAATAAATACGTTAAACGAGAACACTATCCTATTCCTACACAACAGAGCTTATTTTTACAGTTCTGGATGCATCTTCAGCATTTTTACAGATACCCTTAGATGAAGAAAGTTCAAATTTATGTACAATTGCCACTCCATTTGGGAGGTTCAGGTTTCGTAGATTACCTTATGGCTTATCGAGCGCTCCTGAAGTATATCAAAATACGATAGAATCTATTTTTAGAGATTTAGAGGGTATACTTGTCTATATTGATGATATCTTAGTTTTTGGTAAAACTGAAGAGGAACATGATAGACGACTTAAAGCAGTTTTAAACAGAGCAAAAGAAGCTGGTTTGAAACTCTCCCAAGAGAAAAGTCAAATTAAACAAAAGTCTGTTAAATATTTAGGATATAACTTAACTAATGAAGGAGTTTCAGTTAATGACGATAAAATTAAAGCTATTGTTGATTTCAAAGCACCTACTAATAAAACAGAATTGCAGAGATTTTTAGGAATGATTACATACCTAGGAAAATTCATCGAAAATCTCTCAGACAGAACAGGAATATTGAGAAAACTACTGAGTAAGAAGAGTGAATTTGTTTGGACTAGTAATGAACAAAAAGTGTTTGAAAATTTGAAGAAATGTGTATCCATTGCATCTGTTTTAGCGTACTATAATCCTGATTTAAAATCTACTGTTTCTGTTGATGCTAGCCAATACGGTTTAGGAGCAGTTTTACTACAAGGAGACCACCCAGTTTGCTATGCATCGTGTGCGCTTAATGATACTCAGCTAAGATATAGCCAAATAGAGAAAGAACTTTTAGCTGTTGTGAATGGTTGTAAAAAATTTCACTACTTTATATATGGTACTGATACAGTTGTGGAGACAGATCATAACCCTCTTCTTGGTTTGTTGAAAAAACCAATTGAAAATTTTTCGCCAAGATTGCAAAGAATGCTTTTTGAACTTTTAAAATACAGAATTAAACTTGTATATGTCCCAGGGAAGAAACTTTATGTAGCAGATGCTTTGTCTAGAAGTCCTACTAAGGTCTATGCAGACACAAGTTTCTTGGAGGGAGGAGCTGCAACTGTACATACGATTCTATCAACAACAGATGAACGAACAACTGAAATGCAACATGCTGTAAAGGAGGATGAAGATCTATCCATATTAAAGTTGTTAATACAAAATGGATGGCCAAAACAATTTAGTCAAGTTCCAGAAAACCTACGACCTTATTGGAATTTTAAAGAAGAGTTACATGATAGTAATGACTTGATTTTTCTTGGACATAGACTTGTTGTGCCAAAGACCATGCAATCTTATGTGTTAGCTAAACTGCATTCTGCACACCAAGGTATCACTACATGTCAAAATAAAGCTAAAATATCTTTGTACTGGCCGAAAATGAGAGAACATATTAAAGATTACGTGGAGCGATGCCAAGTCTACCAAGAGCGCCAAACTGCAAATCAGAAAGAGACATTAGTGCCTTATGATATTCCAAAACTACCTCGGGAAGAAGTAGGCGTAGACTTTATGCATTTGGATGGAGATAACTTCTTACAAGTAATTACCATTCAAAATTTATAGAACTGAGGAAGCTTAACATGAAAACAGCTACAGCAGTGATCAGTGCACTTAAACAAATATTTCGTACACATGGAATTCCACAGAAAATACATTCAGACAATGGCCCACCGTTTGACAGCCAAGCATATTTGTCATTTTTGAAATCATATGATATTCAATCTATAATATCGTCTCCTAGATATCCAAGATCTAATGGAATGATCCAAAGATCAATAGGGACAATGAAGAACATTCTTTTGAAATTCAGAGCTTCAGGAGGCGATCCTAATTTAGCAATCTTTGAGTACAATAACACGCCAAAATTTAAATTGCCTTCTCCAGCAGAAATGTTGATGGGAAGACGCTTAAGGTCAGTGGTACCCCAGAAGACAATTTTACTAAGGCCTTTATTTTCCTCTAGAAGCAACACACTTAAGACCAAGAAAGTTAGACTTTTCCACCCCAGCGAAACAAGCTGTTCAGTTACTCCTAAAATGGCGAGACCCAAAAGAGCTACTGGACCACCAATTCGTTTTAAAGACTATGATTGACTTTTTATTTTGCTTTGAAACTTTAAGATAAATTTGAATTTTTAATTTTCTTTTTTTTCGTTTTATTTTATTGTTTCATTGAAAAGAGAGGGCGTGTAATATAGTTTAGCCTTGCATATTTAATTATTTCATCAAATGTTACTTTTAATATAATTGTAAGTGAACGTGACTTTAGGTTTTTAAAATATTGTCAGAACGACTAAAGAAGCGATAAATGTTGTAACGAAAAGCTGGTTCCCAAATTCAACTAAAATAAAATGCATATTAAACGTCAAGGAGTCTCAATACATTATATGACAATGTTGATACTAATGCGCACGTGGTTATTTTATAAACCAATAAATGTGTATCAACCGACGTTTTTTTTTTCTTTTTCTTTTTTAAATAAAAATAATGAAGACAAATATAAATACCTTTTATTTGACAGCACCTCAAATTTTTACGAAAATATACTGAAAAATATGGGTATGGCTATGGCCGTAACATATATATATATATATATATATATATATATATATATATATTAAGGTAAATGTGATAAATTGGTGATTGTATATAATTACCGGTGATTATGCAAAATCACCAATAAACTTGGTAAATGTGATCAGTTATTCAATATTTATCGCATTTACCGGTTTATTTATACAATCCCCGACACGTGATGGGGCATGTAATAAATTTGAATCATTTTGTCGAGTAAAAAGGGTTAAGTTACAAAAGAATAATATTTTCAACACTAAAAAATACTTTTTCAATTAAAACAAGGTTTGATATCTATCAAAGCTAACAAAAATATTTCGTTCAAAAAAAGTAATAAAACTGGTTTTGCTTTGCTTTACTTAAGTTAAATATCTTAGAAAAAACAAATTAGATGATATATCATATATAAAGTAATCGGAAGCGTCACCACGGGAGCGGAAGGAGGGAGCGGTCCACTCCAGATTACACCTTCCTGGGAAGGGGGGAAGGATGAAACTCAAAGTAGTCAGAGCTTATAAAAAAAAAAAAAAAATGCAATTCTGATAAATTTCCCCCAAAAATCTTAAATGGCTCAATTTATCGAATTTTAAAGAAAATTGATTACAGTGTTGCGGGGGCAATTTTAAAAAATGTGTTCATAATTTTACTTGTCTTTTTATGTAAATTTTCGATTTACCACAAAAATTGAAATTTATTTCTGACAATTGTATGAATTTCATGTTTGCATAAACATTTTTTTTTTTTTGAGAGTTGAGACCCGGGGGTGGGGGTACTACAAAATGCCGCCCCGGGTGACATAATCAGCATTAAACCAAGTAAAAGTGTTTGAATTTACTGTTTTTTTTCTCTACAATCGCCGACTCGTAGTGGGGTATGCGAAAAATTCGGATAATTTTCTCGAATAAGGTCTTAGTTCCAAAGAAGGGAAATTTTTTTCAACTTTTCTGAAAATGCGTAGTTAATTAGAAAAACATTGTGATGGTTGTTAATATTTCAAACTAAATAAATAAGTAAAAGTAAAACTTTTACTTTATTTTCATTCGATATTTTATAAAACTCTTTTTTCCGTGCAATATAGTAAATTACACTGAAAAATATAAACTGCTTTGTTAATATTTCTTATGTACCTTTTTTTAAGGGCTCATTTTTTAACATTCCTTTTAAACATTGACAAAACTGTCATTACGTCATACCTTTTTAGTCTACGCTACCCTTTGGAAATTTTTTCACTATTTGTTTTTTTCACTAATCTTGTTTTTACTATAATTCACCTTTATTAAAGAATCGTCATAGTTTTCTTTCGTCAACAAAGACCTGTGTCCTTTTTTTTAATTTTTTGAGTTCATAACAGTTACTAAAACTTGAAATTGAAGCGTTGAAGCATATCGGCCATTATTAAAACTCTATAAAAGTGAGAAAGCAAACATCCCGAAAAGAAGGTCTTGCCAGCACATCAGAAATACAGTTAAACTGCATTAATCTGTACGGTTGATCCAGGTTGTACTAATTAATAAAAGTACATTTTAAACAAAATAACCGAAAAATTAACTGTGCACAGTAAAAATTGTGTTTTGAGTTCAAGAGAATAATACATAAAACTGAAGAATTTTTTAAAAAACCTATAACAAAAAAACAAAATATGGCCTGCAAAGATTCATTATTACGCTAAATTGCTTTTTATTTACGTATATTGTCGCTTCAGAGCAATCTTACTGTTATTCCTGGGAGTAGATGTCGTGCTGTTGCTCTGAGGCGATGAAATGGTGTACATTTAAATGGCTATATATATATATATATTAGGGTGGTCCTTATTTATATGGGAAAAAAAAAAATTCGGAATTCAACAAGTGACGCCCCCTAGTTTTGTGACATTACAATAAAAAGTAATGTGTGCAAAATTTGAACTCGATTGGTCAGCAATAACACGTGCCCCTAGGCCTTTGAACTTTAACACTTTTGATAATTTTCCCACGAATCATCGAGTTTTTACTTCAGACTCCGTACATCGTTTTCCTTGGTTAACAAAATATTTTTACAGTGAGGTAGCACTAAAATTAATCTTATTAATTACTTTATATCATCTAAAGATTTTACCTTGAATAAGAATGAAATAATGCATTAGAAACTTTCCTTAATCGTACGCTTTTCTCAATGTATCTGAATAGTCTGTATTTTTTTCCGATAGTCTTGGACGGTCTGTAAAATAAATTGCTTTGTGACTCATATTTAGTAAATTAGTTGTGAAATTTTTCGATTAATTGCGCTCCTCTTTCAGCTGAATCATTCACAGGTTTCAGTATTTTAACGATCTCTCTTCCCTTTAAATATCTTCCTTCATTTTGCCGTGAATAAGGATCAAATAAGAAAAAATCTTTTAGTATTTGTAACTTATCAAACAGTTTTATTGACTCGTAATTGATTCTATAAAGAGTAAGATCTTTACTAAGAAAGTATTCCAAATCATCTACTGTTATCTGAAATTTGTTAAACAGTCATCAGACACGTCTTCCTTATCGCAAGCATTTTTTGGATTAGTCTTTTACTATCTTCAAAGTTAATTCCTTCATCCAATACGGACATAGTTTATCCCCTAAATACCATAAATGATTTATGAATTTTAAAATCACTGCTTCTGCTGCATGTTTGTCGTCATTTTGTACGCTGCTAGTGTTTCAGACAGATTATATTATTCAAAGGACCTCGATTGGGTTGCTGCGAAAAACCATATCTTCATTCAGCATTTAATTGTAAAACAGCTTTGTAAAACAGTATTGAAGGGCTTTCTTTTCATGTAAGGTCAATTTAAATTGCTTCCTAAGTATAAAAATTTTCAAACAAAAATTCCTTTTGCCACCCATGTGGCTTAGGGATAAGCTCCAGGTTGCCGAAAACATAGTCCTGTAGGAGGAAATTCACCAGGAAATATTATTACAAGTGATGAGAATTCTCTGTAATCTTTCTCAATGTCACTTTTTACGAACAATAATATGTCATCAACTTCGTCTTTTAGAATTTAAGTGGTATGTGTACTTGATTGAAATGTTATAAGTTCTAAATGATGGAGAACTTTCCACAAAATTTTGAAGCGCTTAAGTAATTGAATATCTGATCCTGAACTAAGAAAGGCAAGAACTTCTTTAAAGACACACTCTGCAGTACGATTTCAAGTGCATGATGGTAGCAATCCAAATGTAATATATCACCGTTCAGTTTTTGCTCTAAAAAATTGCATGCACAATTTATACGGTTGGTATTGCAAGTCGTTGTATCAAACACTACAGCTAGAACAGTTAACAATAAAGAACTATCATCTAAGATATCATATACAACTGAAGAAATATCTGAGGAATTTCGAGTATCTGTTCAATATTAGGACCTGAAGGGTAATGCTGTCGGCGTTCTTTTCTGGATGTAACTTTGTATCCCAGTGAATAACTACAAAATCTAAACTTAAGATCATGAAATTTAATTTTACCTCTCGAAGATTTTCTTTTGCTCTCTTAAGGAATGTACGATTGATCATTAGGTCATTTGGATTTAAATTTACTGCATCTACATAGGCTGTAAATAAATGAGCAACATCTTGATCCCTAATATGGCATTTGTCTAAACAGTGATGAAAGGCGAGCAGATATCAATAGTTGTCAAGCTTTTTTGCACTTTGGTAGATCAGCTGTAGAAAACAAAAGTACAACAGCTTAGGATAGATACCCATTTCGGTTTCTAAATCTTGTGAATCGCAAGAATTTGATGATAATAAAGGACTATGTACTGAAATAGAAGAAAATTAATTTAAAGTATAGATTTCTACATTGTTCCGATCTGGATATTTTTTTAAAATTTATATTTTAGCTATGGAAAATACAGTGTATATTTATGTTAGGAATAATCGAGGATTTTTCGAAATTTATATATTAAAAATTGCATAAGCATTTAGGTATGTTTATAACTAAAGAACAACGAATTAAAATATAATTGCAATTACTTATATTTATAGCATTGAAACCTTGCGACTCTATTTGACACACCTATTACATACACAGGGAATTTTGTAAATCAACACCCCCAAAGCCCGGAGGAGGTAATTTCTTGTTGTCAAAGATCGTTCATTAATGGCCTAGGCCACTCATTAATGGCCTATAGAATCCCTTGTGCCCATCTTGATGGGAAGAAACGTTCGTCTGCAGCTTGGTTGGAACAAGCGCAGAAGAGCGATACGCTTGACCCAAGGCCATTGGTGTACATTTTATTCTCTGTAACATGTTAAATTTTTCAGAATGAAAGTGAGAGAATGGTCGGGGAAGTAGCAGCAAATATTGCGGTTCAAAATTACTTCAAATATAAAACGTTAGAATATTTTTACATAAAAATGAGAAAATCCGCAATTTTTTCTTCGAAATTCAAAGAAGGGGGCTCTAGGGGCACGTGTTAATATTCATGGATTGACTTTAAATTTTGCAAGGATCATTTATTTGTACAATGGAACAAATTGAGGGGGCGTCGCGTAAAATATCTACAACTTCGAAAATAAGGGCCACCCTAATATATATATATATATATATATATATATATATATATATATATATATATATATATATATATATATATATATATATTTATATATATATATATATATATATATATATATATATATATATATATATATATATAACTTCTGATTTTTTTTCAGTTATTATTTCTCCTAATATACGACAAATTGACGCTGTACAATACTTTTATTTTGGTGGAACTGCGACACTTTAAAGGATGTTTTCTGATTAGCAAATTGTAAATGAGTACTATTAAATGAGGACTGCGTTTAGTTCGCTTGTAGGCAGCGTCCATTAGCTCGCTTGTATTGCGTCCATTTCACATAAAAATTATTTATTCAACCTACCTTGTTTTCGAAAGCCAATCAGAGCTCTAATTAGAAAAAATAACTCGTTTTAGAAAATACAAATTTACTCATATTACATGAAATACACCGTCAGCTCAGTCAATTCCAGCCGAGGACTGCAGTTTCGAGCTTATTAGTACCCATCAGCCCGGGATAGGTAGCCAATACAGAACCAATTTGTTTGGCACTCTTGGCTTCCTTAAGAGGTTTCCCACCTCCAGCTCAGTCACTCCTATGCCGGGCTGATGAGTGCTAATAAGCTTGAAACTTCAGTCCTCGGCTGGAATTGACTGAGCTGGCGGTGTATTTCATGTATTTCTGCCTTAGCCCTGGCTATAGGGCGGTAACTTACTGAATATAATTGCCAAGCCTTCAATATTCGAGTTGAACCGAACCATTGCTTCGGTCACTCGTTCGGTCATTGCTAATTCTGTATTAGCTACCAGTTTGTTTGGCACTCTTGGCTTCCTTAAGAGGTTTCCCACCTCCAGCTCAGTCACTCCTATGCCGGGCTGATGAGTGCTAATAAGCTCAAAACTGCAGTCAAAGGCTGGAATTGACTGAGCTGGCGGTGTATTTCATGTATTACTGCCTTAGCCTTGGCTATAGGGCGGTAACTTACTAAATTACTCATATTACTTCAAAAAAAAAAAAAGTAAAATTTTTACCTACTTTTTTGTATTACTCTTTCTTACTACTCGGCGCTTTTTGGCTGATCCTACCTTTTACACATCATACAAAACGATATTTTCATTTCAAGGTCATCCGCCATCCCTCCGTAACAAAGCTTTTCCACTCAAGTATCCGAGCCCGATTAGCGATTATCATTTCTTTTACGGCAGTGAGTGGCGCCTTCCGTGTTTTATCGAGCACCATTTATGTGTAAGTCCGAATTGGCTCAGAGTTCACGAGACATATGGAAACACTTTTTATCAACATTTCGATAGTTTTGAACAAAACCAGAAGCTGAACATCCCCTGCTTTAGACATGTTTCTGAAGGCACATAATTACTCAATTTCGATTTTTGAAGGACTTGTTTTAATTTTATTCTGGCACTGTGCAATATGCAGGTTTTCTTTTTAAAAAAAAGCTGTTTCTAATGGCTTAAATCATGGTATCCCGTTGAACATTTTACAACGGGAATTTATTTCAAATTTTTATACCGTAACACTTTTTTACATTCGAAATATTCTTCGTGACATATTTTTATGTATCGACCGAAAAATATTTTGTTGCAATTCAAAAACTTTTGTCGCATTTTAGTACTTTCAACAATCTTTTTTTCTATTCGAAATTCGTTTCTTTTTATTTGTTTTGACAAGTTCCTTTACTTTGAACTTTTTGTTTTTTGAAAGTCTTAAGCCGTATCTTCATTGTCAAAGAAGTCATTGATGTAAGAATAAACTGCAACCGCGATTCGGTGTTGAGTCAGTTTTTTTTTTTGGTAAAATGCGTTACTAAAATCCCCGATCACTTTACTTCACTCTAGGTTCTCCCGTGCGTGCCACTACACAGGGCGTTTCTGGTTACATGGAGCCCAGGAGACAGTTCTATTTATTTATTTATTTATTTATTTTGATTTATGTTTCTCTGATCAAGGGCAGAGCAGCTCCTGATCGTGTAGCCGCAGAGGTAATAATTTTTATTGAGAATTTGAAGTTCCTCAAAACCACGGCAGGTTTAACATGCACCAGTCACCATTACAGAACATGAAGAGTCTCTAAATCAACCAGTAACGAATCCTTGACAATGCAGTCACGAGTCCGGTGCTTTATGGATCAAGTCCTGGCCGAGTGGTCTGAGAGACGCTGCGTATTTGAGGCAACTGGTTCGACCTCCGCTCACACTTTAGGAAGTTATTTTTGTAGCTTTGCGTTATAAATTTTTTTTAGAGTAATTCTGCCAATTTGTGCTGTAAATCCTTTTTTGTACATCTGTCATAGCCTTTCTGTATAATTGCATCAATATTCCTATTCCTATTCCTATTCAGAGTCACAACTGACTACAACTGTATTTATGTCGAGGACTGCATACTAAGTGTCTTGCCTCCATTATTTTATATACCGATAGATGGCAGCACCATCACCGGATCGAACAGTTAATGAGAATTTAGAACTAGTCCAGGAACTAATAGCTACCTGGTGCTAGCACCCCCAGAGGTATCGTTTCACTTGGAGGACATTGAGACCACGAGCATATTTAACGTCGCCCAGTCCCCTTTAAGGACAACGGTCGGTCTTCGACCATCGAGGTTCGAACTCAGGACCCTCCGGCCCCGAGTCCGACACTCTACCGATCGGGCTACCACGGCCCTAATTGCATCAATAAAGTGACGTTTTTGTATCCCGTCGAGAGGCTAAGGGGGGAATTTCATTATTTTGTAGCATCACACGAGTTTTATAACTTATTCGCAACTCCAGAGCTCGAATACGCTACCTTGCTCATATTTACAAAACTGCCGAAAAAACTAAAACATTGCGTTCCACGTGTTCATTTTGGGCCAAACAAACAGTTTGTTATGTGTATTTTTTTTATTTGCGTAATTCATCGTTTGGAATCGTCATTCGCAACAGCGTAACATCAAAAATATCTGATATAAACTGTGAGTACACATTTTATTTATCTTGTTCTGAGTGAATTTGAATAAATATCAGTTTTTCAATTCGATGAAGAAAAGCGGACTTAACAACATTGACTGGACACTAGGGCCATGCTGAAAAATTACTCTTTTCCTTAACCTAATTCCACATAAATGATTTAAATAACCTTTCTTACTACAGCAGCCAACTGAAATGGACAGTATGCAAATAAATTTTCTTGAAAATATTTATCGCAGAACAGATTGAAAAATCCAGAAAGAACGTTAAGAATTTGAAGAATAAAAAATAAAAGTTTGGAATTTTTATCGCTAAAATATCGCGCTATTTAACTTTATTGCTCTGCAAAAGCTGTCATTATCGGTGGAAAAGTTTCGCCAAAAATCTGTTTATAGGGTTATGGTTTTAAAATTGTGTGAAAGAATAATGTATCTTGATAAGATTTCGCATATCAGTTAAATCATTTCCATGACGAATGAATTAAATGCATGATGATTTCTTTTGATATCCAATCATATAGTCATAGAAATAAATTATCTAGTGTTAAATGTTACTCTTGACAGTCTGTCACGTATGTGCACTATGTGTCAAAAATATCAACAAATGCCGGAAATGTCACAAAAATGTCAACAAATGCCGGAAATGTCACGAAACTGGACATAATATGTACTAATGTATAGAAAAAACGGTACAAAATGAAAATGCTGTTCGAAGCGAACCAAAAATTTATGAATTCCGAATTCAAC
This sequence comes from Uloborus diversus, assembly GCF_026930045.1. Lineage (NCBI taxonomy): Eukaryota > Metazoa > Arthropoda > Arachnida > Araneae > Uloboridae > Uloborus > Uloborus diversus. Next base: position 38,410,421 of record NC_072737.1, read on the forward strand.
ATCGTGAAAATGGCTGCTTCAGAACAACTTACTGTGTGTTCTGCATTAATTTTTTACTTTCGTAATACTTTTTGATTTCTAATCTCTTTCTACATGGGTCAGAATAACCAAAAGACTTTGAAAAATCTTTTCAAATGAATAAAGATTAAAAAATTATGCATGCGAACAAAAATTTCTCTCATTTCCTAAGTTTAGAAGCAATTTATACGTTACAGCGTGCGTTTGTTTTAGTTTTTTCATCCGCCATTAGACAGTGACTGCTGCGCCCCCTATAGTTTGTTGGAGTTGCGAATTGTATCGTAAAAATATTACAAAACAGGGCAACAGATTTCAGCAATTTTAAATAAGTATTCGCTTTCAAACAGAAACTTCACAATAATTGAATTCCTAAATAAGCTGCGCATGTCATACATACTTATTAAACTTAACTAAACAGCTGAGTAACAGCCCCTGGAGGCCAAGACCTACTTTGCCTATCTCAGTTTATGAGACCGAGGGTTCTGGGGTGCAAGGACAGTTGATCCGGTCCGGTGGTAACCCGAGCGCGGGACTCCCAGTGTTTAGTTCCCAAGCAGTCATGGTACTCATTTTATCGACTCACTAAAAAAATGAAAGTCTAAGTCGATCGTGCCCAACCCAGGAATCGAACCCGTGTCTGCAGCATAGAAGCGCGAATCGCTACCAGTGAGCCCCTGGTCTTCATTTATTAAATTATTAAAATAATTAATCTAGCACGTGTGGGGGTCTCCTAGGGGTGCATAATATGTAATCTTACTTCCTTATTTGAAAAGTAAAAAATGGATATTTCAGCCTTGCCCAACCGAGAGCAACATTTAGTCTTCTAGTTTCTTTTCAGTCAAATAGACTAAAAAACAAATGAAGTGTGAAGAATTACGTCTCATTGTTCAACGTTACTTTATAAGTAACTTTAAGTATTGAGAGAGTTATGAACATATTTTTAAGGCGGTGGGGGAAGACAGTTACTTTTCTCTCCCCACGAATTGTAAAGTTTTAGAACTCGCCGGTTTTTAAAAATGAGTTTAGCTATCTTCCATTAAGATCCTATTTTTCCTGCCTGATGGATCTTTTGACGGCCGTTGATGTTGGCTGAGTTTGACTTTTTCCTCTTGATCATCCCTGGTATCACGTGGTGCTTTTGTTTTCGTCCTTTGTGTGGTTTTTGCTTTTGTTTGTCCATGTTTCTTGTTTTTTCAACCTGTTAGGTTTTTTGGTTTACGATACAATATGTTCTATCTACAGCCTATCTGATCGTGAATGTTGAATCATTAGGGGTAAAGCTGCTTAAGGGGACAGTGTTGAATTCGGCGAAAATTGACTAAAAAAATTTTATTATTGTATTTTGTTGTACTTTAAACATTTCTCTACCTAACTCAAAAACTTGCTTAACGATTGGATATTTTTTAACAAAATTACGACTGCTTAAAATTAGTGAACAAAACAATTTTTCATGAGATATTCCTCTCAAACTCGGTTGTTCAACTGTAAACAAAGCAGGCCTCTGCAATTTTTGTATAATAAAAATAAGTATAAATGTTGTTCTTGTAAGAAAACATGCTTAGATAAATAAAGACAAATAAAAACACTGAAAAGAGGTTTTGCAGAGTAAATTTTAAAGGTAAGTGCAAAATTATACTTTAATTGCATTTTACGTGAAACGAAATGTTCTCGATTTTCATACCTACAAAATGCTCCATGCGACACAATTTTAGTTCCAAATTCACGAAACTCAAAATTTAGTCTCATGCTTTACCAAATAATAAAACTTGGTATGCTTTATAGAATCTAACTTCAGGAAGGCTTAAAAACATCGACTAAAAATTACTAGCAGGAGAAATTTCGGGGAATTTTTATCGAAGTATTAAAAAAAAAATTCTTAAAAATTTAATTTTTAAGGAATTGACTAAATGATATCAATTTTTCTTCATGATGATTTATTATGTAATAAAATGAAAAACAAAGAGCAACAATGTAAAAATTTAAGTCGCGTGGAGCATTTTAAATTTTTCAAAAAATATTTAAATTTTTCAAATTTTAAAATAAGTTGAAGCTGTTTTTTCTTTTTTTGTGGTACTTTATGTATTTATGCTTAATACATATGCACACAAAATTTTAAGTATTTAGTGCGAAAAAAAAAAAAAAGGAACTAAACGTCCACCGTCCTCTTAAGTAAAGTGTAGCAAATATCCCAAAGTGAAGAAGAAAAAGAAGAAGAAGGAGTTGTTTGCCTCATTTTTATAAAGCTCTGAGCTAATTACCAGTTTAATATGAGATCTGTCTAGTTGCTGCTAGAGATATTTTAAATTTGCATCGCATGTTCAAGTACTCGGCAGCTAGGCATAGTGCGATTCTGATTAGTTGAGCTATGACCTTGACAATGTTTTCCTCTTTTTGTGAGATTCATTGAAAAGGCACCTCTTATTAACAAGAATTGATTTGGAATATTTTTTCAGAACTAAAACAAAAGTAACCCACACCCGACTCGGTGCCAATTAAAGCTTGACCACGGAGAGATGGCGCTTGAACTCGAAGTAGAAATGGGCCACTTCATTTTGTAATAGGCAGGATCAGTGAGAACGGGAGATTTTACTGCTTGCGCCTTCTCGCTGATTCTACCTATTGCAAAATAGAAGTGGTCAATATTCGTTTCCAGTTCCCACACCATCTCTTTGTGAATAAGCTTTACCCTTCTCTACTACCCGAAACGTAGGTAAACAATATCAACGTAGTAGCTCAACTTATCAGAAGCTCACTTGATGTGTTAATTCTTCCACGTGCGATTCAAGTATGAAATCATATCTTAAGTTAGAGTAATATAGTGATATTGGTACCAGTTTTCAAATACTATGCATTTTTAACTAAAGAAATACCTTTGGGCAGAAAAGTAAAATAAAGTATTACAGCATTTAATGTTACCGGATATCTTATCATCCTTAATTTTGCCTGTTAAATATTGAAAAAGGTGTTTTTTGAAACCCCGAAACACGTGTCTGTAGGTCACTGTATATTTGTGTGATTTAACATTGTCGCATTTTTTTTTTGCTATCTATTGAGTTTCAGTGATGTTTAAACACAATAATATGGTAACTATTGTTTATTGCTTACAGGATATGAAGAAAGACTGCAAGAAACTAGGAGACAAGGAGGTGGATCATTCGATTCTCGCTTTTTGCCCTTGTACCTGCTTTCCTCTCTGCGCTGTAAATTATGTTCTGTACTTTGTGTCTGTATTTTATTAAACGTCACACTAGACTCGAGTTCATGAACAGGTCCTGTGGGACCAAGTACACGATTTCGAAGTGTATGCTTTCAATAAACCAAAGTATTTTTATTTATTTCTACAGAAGCTATTGCTTCACATACATTGATGACTGCGTACAAAGCGCCTTGCCTGCGGATATACACAGGAAAGATTTACACCACAAAAGAAGGAAATAACCCCCAAAGCACCAGCGGGAATCGAACCCGCAACCTCCGGTTTGGAAGCCGAAGCTTCTACCGCAGCGCGTCGGAGGCACCATAAATTAAACTATAATACCTCATTCGGAAACAGGCACCGGTGCCATCGCACGCGTTCGGAATCAATCGAGTCGCAATTCGTTTTCAATTACCGTTTCGACCGCTTGCGGTGGCACCGGTGCGACCAATGCCTCTTTCCGAATGTAGACTATCAGGGTGCTTGTATCCCGGAAGTAATAGTATAGCTTGACCACGAAAAGAAGGCGGATGACCTGTAAGCTTACGTTCGACGAGCACGACCGTTAGCGACCGGTTGGTTAATCACGTGACAGCAATGACGTCAGCGGTTACTATCCGGTTGTTCACGAACCAATACTTCATCGAACGCTTTCGGTTGATCACCGGTTACTTGCGCAGACATGACGCAGACGAATAACACGCAGGTTATAAACAGAGATGGGCAGATTCGTATTCGTAAATCCGAATCCGAATTTGATTCACAGCACCTTAACGTGTCAATCCGAATACGAATACATTCGTATTCACAAGTGTGAATCCGAATACGAAATTCGGATTCATACCTATGAATCCGAATCCGAATCTATTCAGATTCAGACCTATGAATCCAAATCATTTCTGATTTACATCTGTGATTACGAATCCATTTGGATTCACACTTGGATTCACTGAAAAATTCAATTCAAAAGCCCAATATAAATAAATAAATGTCTATCTGTACCTCGCTACAGGTCGAGTTTTCGGTATAAGTGAATTTCTGAAGAAAAGTGACGATATTGTTAAGGGTCCAAAAATTTTAAAAGTGGAATTCTACCAAAGTCATGTAAAGTGAAACTTGATTTGTATATATAATTTTATCACAGATAATTTATCTCAATTTCACAACTTTAAAATATGATGAATATACAATGATTGATGTTACAAAGGACCAAATTTGATTGTAAAAATTTGTTACAGATACTTGTACCGTTGAAAATGCAGATTCTCTCTGAAACGTTTCGTTTAAAAGGAAGAACAAATATATATTATGATGGAAGAAAACGGTTTTTTATTCAATAATACAAACATACATTTCTACACTCCATCTCCGGAAGGAAGCATCGATCACAAAGATAATTATTTACTGATAGTTCTACCATTCTACTATCCAAATTTCTCACGAAAAAAAAGAAAATGCGTAAAAGAAAACTAGGTTGTATTTTGTATTTCGCTTTTAATTTCAACTATCGCAACCGTTGACTACTGCGAAAACGTTCTTGTTTGTACTAAAGAGTTCTATAATAGGGTAGAGGAACGACTCGTATACTGCTTCCATTGGCCGCCATGACCAAGCACGGAGACCGGTTTGAGAGAGATTAGAGTGGCAAGAACGGTAGTTTCGTTATGAAACGTAATGAAAATTCAAGCGGTGATAAATATTTTTTACTGCATCAAATTGCTGAGATTTTTCCTCAAATGCAGTTTCAAATGGAAATAACGATGGAATCTGCTGGGAATTTTTGTCAAATAATTTGAGGTTAAACTGCATAAAAAGTTTTAATGAATGATGTATGAAAACATAATGCACTGACAGAATACAGTGATTTTCAACAGATAAATCGGGAAATTTTTAATCAGTACTCAAGAACAGCAAAAAAACTCTACATATTTTATTAAACAGATTATAAAATATTGTTTAAATTGTTGGATCTTACTTCATAACAGGGTTGATAAAAATCAGGATTTTTAAAAATACATATATAAAAACTCGGATTTTTTTTTATATTTAAATCGGATTTTTCTGATTTAAATAGAATTTTTGAAATTTAAATTTATTTAAAATAGTATTTGATACTAACAAGTTAAAATGCTCAAGTTAGATGTTAAATTAGATAATTCTTTTCCTATATATGGTTAAAAATTCATAAACTCTAAGTTTGAGTAATTCAGAAATCAGTAAAAAATAATTACACATCTGAGTTTGATAAAATCTTGCTACAATTTAAAGTCCCATATCCATATGGGTGTATTTCCCAGAAATTTTTTAACAATCAAAATAAATAACACCTTTCTTTTTTTCTTTTTTCGAAGGAAAAAAAGGAAATAATATGGAAGTACATAAACTGAGGAAGAATAAAAATAGCGTAAAACATTGAATTATTTTCCTTTTTTTTTTTTTTTTTTTTTTTTTTTTGGAAAAATAACATCTGAAATAAAATGCACGAAGAAAAAAAGGAAACCATATGCTTCTTGTATTTTAATAAAACTCATCAAGGTCTGAAAAGAAGACTGTTTTTTAGAATTCTTATCTTATAAAACGCATGCATATTTTTTTTCTCACTGTTTTGACTTACTGTAAGTTGAGGAGGATTGTATGTTTATTTTTTAGTGAATAAGTATATAGCTTAACTAGGGTGGTTCAAAAATACATGTAAAAAAAAGTTTCCAATAGATAACTGGACACCCCTCAATATTTTTAGACTTGAGGATAGTAATATACCGGAAGAATTTTGACTTCTTATTTCAACTGAAAGAGAGTGCTCAACTCCCTCCCCCAAACATCGTAAGTATGGGGAGGGGCGTTAAAATTACATTGAACTGAAATAACAATGCTACATATTATAATATACAAAAGTAATAAGCATATACATTGCAAAAAAAATTATTTAAAAAAACACTGCTGGGGAAATTAAATGTTTCCAAATTTGTGACATTTTCCATGCTACGACTAATGTTAAATATAGCAACCTCTTAAAATTTGAGTAAGAAACTTAAACTTTTACAGCGTAATACTATTAGTAAGTCTGAAAAAAAAATAGGGTGTGTCCTGGACTCTAGCTAAAAAAAGTTCTTTTGAACCACTCTAAGCTTAACTCTTTCTAGGTACGTATCCAATTTGATTTATTATTTTTAATTTCATTGAAAGGTAATCTCGTTTCATATATATATATATATATATATATATATATATATATATATATATATATATATATATATATATATATATATATATATATATATATATATATATATATTGCAAGTTTTTTCTTTTTTAATGTTAATTGCTACTACGATTTTTTTATATTTTTCTTCGGTTGCAATTGCATTTAATTAATAACAATATGATTTTTTTTGTTTCTTTTAGTAAGATTACTTATTATTCCGAGGACAATTCTTTGAATTCCGAATGCGAACCTTTTCAGAAATTGCGATTTTCGCTTAGATCAGCACTATGTGGTGATTTTTTCAAGCCGGTGAGTGATAATGCCGATACTATTTCCCTAGAGAGAGCCTCTCATAAATCTATTCGAGCTTTATGTTTAAAATGTGATGCGAATGTTCCCTCAAAAACTAAAGTTCAGGTGAACATTTTGAATACTTCGAATTTAATACGCCATTTACAGCGATACCACTCCACTGATACTGTGGAAGAATTCAAAGCTAGTCTTATATCTGCTAGGGAAGAATTCGTTATCACGAGCCCCTTAAGGAGGTCCCTAACTTGGGAGAATGAACATTTTTTTGTTTTATTTTTAAAGGGACAAATCTATACATTTATACCTTGTCTTGAAGGGACGTAGTAAGGCACATCCTGAAAATAGAATACTTCGTTCGAATCGAAAACGTATGATTAATATGCTACTAGAGGTAAAAGTTCAAAACTGTCCCAAGTATGGGCACTTGACTGTACGAAAAATTAGCAAAAATTTTAGTGTTCATGACCATAAAATCATGATTTTTAACTTTTTATGGACTTCTAAAACCTGGGTCCAGTAGTATATGACTTGGGGCTCCAAATAGTAGGAAGTTCATTTTCGGGTCAATTACTTAGTTTGACGCCAATAAATATACATCCAAAAACTCGCTAACACCCAAAATTCGAACTGTAGCTAGGTACAAAGAAACATTTATTTATTTATATTGGCCTTTTGAATTGAATATTTCAGTGAATCCAAGTGTGAATCCAAATGGATTCGTATTCATAGATGTGAATCAGAAATGATTTGGATTCATAGGTCTGAATCCGAATAGATTCGGATTCGGATTCATAGGTATGAATCCGAATTTCGTATTCGTATTCACACTAGCAAACATGAATCTATTCGAATTCACACTTGTGAATACGAATGTATTCGTATTCGGATTGACACGTTAAGGTGCTGTGAATCAAATTCGGATTCGGATTTACGAATCTGCCCATCTCTGGTTATAAATACATATAATTGGTCAAAATGTCACGTGGTTCCATTAACCAGCTACAGTTGCGGTCGACCGGTAGATCAACCGGTGAGGCTCATAAAACGACATCGGAAGCAACCAGTTAACCAGTAGCTCTCAAGAACGCTGCGATTAGCAACCGGTTACCCATCAGGCGACCGGTGAGGTTCGTCGAACGCAAGCTAAGCAAAAAAAAAAAAAAAAAAAATGTATCATATGTAATAGGTTGTTTGTTATTACTTTGAAATAGATAGGATTAGCAAGAGCACGCCTCTTACTATTCGGTGCTTTCTGGAAGATTCTACCTATTACAAAGGATACAAATGATATTTCTCTTCAAGGTCGTCATCTTTCATTGGTTTAAGCTTTACATGTTTGTCAAAGTTTATTGACAAACAAGACAATACATTAAAGATGGCCTCATCTGTGAACTAAAAGGCATTTCGTCTTGCCATTTGTGTGAAGATACTGTACTGTTATCATTTATACCCAACTATGTAAATTCCACTAAGTGCTTCTTTACAAACAAGGCCATTGTTATGGATCGATTCATAACAAAAGTAACGAAGCATTTTGCAATACGGATGCATTATAGGATTTCCGTGCCTATTATTGCAGCAAGTAATGTGCGGTAATTCATTAACAATGCATAAAATTATACTGCTGAGTACCGAAAGTATTTCAATAGCATTGCAAAGATGTATTGTTTTAAATGTGTATACTTAACAGTGTGTTACGTTGTTATTAAAGGGACGGAAAACGAACAGCGGTGGAATATAATTTGAGACTTGAGACAAATATGTGTTGTAAAGTTTATGAAATATAGTAAACAATTAGATAGTTATACATTTTTGGATTTTGCGGAAAACAGTCGACGTATCAGACTTGACTTCTGGTAGAAAACGAATGCTGCTAAGACGCAGAGCAAACGCAAATAAGCTCTAAATTTTAAATCAAACTACGCATTTGTGCTTCATTTAAAACAGCAATTGTTTCATTCTATTAGTCTGCACAGAGGTAAGTCATTTCGTTTATTTATTTATTACTAGTAGTACCCACACGGCTTTGCCCGTAGTAGAAAATTAAAAGGTCATTTAGTTCGCCTGTATATTTACAAATAATGGATGATGAAGTTCTCGCCAAGTTGCTATATTCATTTGCTTGCCCATGTTACGGTTTCACGTTATAATAATTTGGTAATACACTCGTCCACGTTGTCATAATTTCTCGGTAAAAATTTCTTAAAATTGGAATATAAAAAGAACAAAATCGAGTTTTCGAAAAATCACTTCGAGGTGCACACTCCCATGCTACAAAACAATTTAGTGCCAAATTTCATGAAAATCGGCCGAACGGTCTAAGTGCTATGCGCGTCACAGAAATCCAGAGATCCAGATATCCAGACAAAGAATATTGTTTCATTATTTAGTACATTTTAAACAAGTTGACATTTTCAAAATGGTTTTTCGTCAATGCTCGACAAAACTGAGCACCCTCAGCGTTAATTACTGCCAGATGAAGAGCTGTTATTGCTTCTTAAAATGTTTTTAAATGAAAAATAATCCATTTAAATTAAAAACTCTGTTGTCAAGTATTCTTGTACAAATGAAAATGTTATATTAAAGGTACATAAAAAACTCTAGCTATGCTGTTATTGAAGCTCGTAAAATTGAAACTCGAACTGCATAATGAACTAAAACATAAGTAAGTTCAACGTGCTGTTTTGAGAGAGACTATTTTAAAATTACTTATTTGCTTTGTTTTTATATTAAGGGTTTTTGAAATAGTTTTCCCTTCTTAGGGAATAATAATGCTTACTTTAAATTTTACATTTTATAAAATCAGTGTTTATTTGATATTATGTATTGTGCCATACATATGGCACAGAAAAATTCAAAGAAATACATTGATTGCAACTTGGAGTTTAAATTTTTATTTAGCAGATTTTCAACATTTTGAATGTCTTTTTTGAGACATTTTCATTAATTAGTTGAAAGTTTTTGTATTTAAAGAAATTCAGAAAACTTGTTAATACTAAAGAAAAAATAAATTTGTTTGTTACTAACACTGCTTAAATTTAATTAATGTTACATGTCCATTATTAAAGCACGTTTGACTGTTACAACTCAGGATAACATGTCTGATTAAACTTAAAAAAAAAACAAAAAAAAAACAATAGGAGCACGCTTTTTGCTTTATTCACCAGGTGTTTATTTCTGAACATGTATTGATAATTACGTAAAATCGTATTTGTTTACTTTAAGCAACAGTTTAAGAAAATTCAGCAGTCATGGTTGCATTTTTTTCTTTTTATTTTCGTAAAACGTTTCCTTAAAACTACCTTCGTATTTACATACTCGTACATATTCATAAAGCTTGCATTCCGAAAAAAAAAGTCCGAATAAAAAAATAGTATGCTAGAGCAAAGATAATTTATTTATTGAGCGTAGTTCCTGATCATTTCTAACTAAAGAATACCACTAAAAGAAAGGCATTAGCTTTTTTTTTAACAACCTAGAATCCTTTCGAATCATTGAGAATCTAATTGACCAGCATATAATGCAATGGATCATTTAAAAAAAAAAAAAAAAAAAAAAAAAAACTTTTTTTTTTCAGCGCTTTATAGCATCCTGTATCAATTCCAGGTGATGAATTAGTTCCACCAAATTTTCACGAAAAAAAATGTCAAATCTGCTAGGAGCGAATTTTACTAAACGTGTGAAAGAAAAAGTCAATGACAAAAGGAAATAGGCAATAGTAAATTTGATAAGATTGTTTCATCCGGTAGATGAGGTTCATGGTTCTTCATCAGATTTACTTGGAATCCATTTCGTTTAATGAAATATACCGCAAAGAGATTAATTCTGCTGATTGAATTATAATCTTTGTATTGTTCTTAGCCTAATTAGAAAATAAAGTCATTCCACGAAAAACAGTCAGTTTGTTCCCGCACGCAACAGCTGATATATTTCATTAAAAATAATAATTTTAAGAGGTAACGAATATAATCTTGTTGCCTTAAGTATCAAAAACGTATGTATAGTTTTTTAAGCATAAAATTTGTTTATTACCTTGGAAAATTGTTATTTTTAATGGAATGTATCAGTTGTAACGGTCACGGACTAGCGGTTTTATCGTTTTTCAATTGTTGAAACTATTATTTCTCAACAAACGAGATTCTTTTGCCTTTACACTGGAACTTTAGCTTTCAAAAGCCGAAATTTTTTTCGTCATTGCTATGGTAATAAAGCAATAATGCTAATTCATACGGCTAACTTCAAGAGGTTGACTTTAGATGTCCCGCGCACATGACACATGCAAATAAATTGAATTTTAATCAACAACATGAGTTAATAAAAATATAACTTTGCCAGGAGCATTCTGCCGTGCAAAAATAAAGCACAGTATCAGCAAAAATTTTCATTTTCTTGCATTTTATGTTGTTGCACTTAAGATTTATTGTACAAACCTAATTTTTGGGTTTTCAATTTCAAAAAATTCAAATGAATAGCTTTTAAGACATTCTTTTAAACTTATAAAAGTATCGTATACTTTAAGTATAGGCTATTTTTCCGTTATAAGTACGTCACTTGGCTCATTTTAAACCTTGGCGATCATTTGTTCATTGCCACTGTGCTTTGTCAAAGTTAAATAACATTGTTTGGCGATATCATATGGTACATTGCCTTTTTCATGGCTTTAAAACAAAACAAACGTTTAAAAATTTCCCTGTTATTTGCATGGAATCCAAAACTAGTTTCTTCAAATATCTCAAAAACTCATTCTAGCAGATGTTGCGCTTTACCTTTCCACGGCAATATTTTTGTATAAAGTGCGAAGATTAACACACAAATGTGCTAACTAATTTTTAATTTAACTTTTTAAGATCTAGAACAAAATATCAGTGAAATTATACTCTGATTATCCAAAACGTGACGATGGAATGGCCCTACAATGAAAACAGCAATCCTAATACTTAGTATTTCTTCTCGTGCGTAAAAAGAGCTTTTTTGGACGAATGGAAATCAACTGCATGCAATACGTTTCATTGTCAGTTACCTGCCATATTAACTAATCGAGAATCAATGAAATTTATTCTATGTCACACGATCGCTATCATTCTCGCCATTTTCTTTTACTCAGTTGTCTTTCTCATTCATTGCGTTTGACTGCCGTTAATCCATGACAAGTACGAAAGAGATCTGTCCGCGGCTGAATTTCTGAACGACCTCAATTGATTTCGATTCATTCAGCGTTAGCGTGAAGCAAGTGTACAGATAAAAGCAATTTTACAGATAAAAGTAAGTTAAATCGGATCTTTGTGGGCTAGATTCGTCGAAAGTCTGCTATTTTGGATTCGTTTAGGGCATTGAGACCTTGGTTTTGGTTTACACTGTTGTTACACTAGGTTTTCTTCTAAAATATGTTCCATGACTCAAACATAATTTCCTTTTCTGGATTTTTTTTATGTGACTGCTACTGTTTATTTGACGTTAAACATATAGCTATGCGTGCGTTAATTTCAAATAAAACTTCGAAAACGAATAATGTTAATAGTTCACGGAAAATGATTCATACTATTCCATTTTCATGAGCCTCAGTTTGACTGCAATAACTATTTACATCTACTATTACCTGGAAGATAACTGTATATTTTTTCAGTTTTTACCTCGTTTCACTACGCATCTTCGAAAAATGAATAACAAAAGACAATTATTTTTTCGAAATCTCGCGTTGTTTTTGGACCTCTGTTCCCTATCTTTAGACTTGCACTTCCTTAACGCATTAGCACAAAGAAAACTTACTTCTAGAGTATTATCGCGTAGTATTAATACAAGGTGTTTCAGTTAGGAATTTCAGTTTTTTGGGGACGTGTAGGGGGTGCTCCTGATGACTTTAATCTTGTACCAATCCAATGCCAGAAATGCTTTTTTGAGGCTTAGATGAAGTTGCGCTTTCATTTCAAAAAACTCGGAATTCCGTATGTGGGAGATGCAAAACCTGAATAGAAGTCGATGGTTTCTTTTGTTCATATAATTTCACCATTAAAACGGATATTAACTGATGTGGAGCCATTTTTTTTGCCTCCTTTTGTGTACACTACAGCGTTAGAGAAAAACTTCGACCCTGCACTATTATGTGGTTTTGAGTAATCGGGATTCACTTTATTCTTCCTCGTAATTCTGAGATGGTTAGTTAAATTATCCATTCTAAGCTGAGTGACTCCTAATTTGTCTAATTAGGCATCTCACTTCTACGGTAAAATTTCAATGGTTAGCGACTTTCTAAGGAATAAAACCAAGTAAAATATTTTTACGCACACTGAAGCTATCTGATAATAACCTTACAGTTGTAGTTTATGTTTTACTGCTGCATAATGTTACTCTGGCTCTTTTTTTCCCATTTTTCCACACAGAACACTCGAATCAGGGAATAGCAGTAGTATGATGACTACTAGGTCAGCGTTTCTCAACCTTTTTTTGACCGGAAGGCTGGCGGGAGCTTTTGAAAAAAAAACCCGCGAATCTGAGATGTCCTTCCCTCCTTTCTCCACCAATCTTTTCTTGTTTAAATAAAGCTTGTTTTGCGGATTGATAAAAATAAGTGATTATTTTAGGGACCGGTGAGGTTTTTTCTCAATTTTTCTTTGTTTTTACAAAAAAAAAAAAAAAAAAAATCCAGGACCGTTAAATACGTGTGAAAAATGTTTGCGAACAACAATGGTCCCTCCCAATTTCATAAAATATAGAGAAAAAGGTGTAAATATGCGCATGCCTCCCTAATGGCTAAGGGGGGTTCTGAGGATTGGCGGTGAGAATTCGTATGGAGGCGGATCGCGTCATTAACGAAAAAAGGCTAGCAGAAAGCAGTTGGAAACATTTTAAGTAGTATGAATACAGCTTGATTTATTGTGAAAATTGGTGTTTTTTTAGACTGCATACTTTAAAGGGGTATAAGAAATAGTATTATTTTCATATTCTTATGTTAAGTAAAAAACTATTTCGCACTGGCATCTGGAAAGCGGAGATCGTAAGCTACTTTTTGAAGCACACATTTAGTCAAGCACCCGTTTACGTTACATGTGAGAGTGGCGATCTTTCTTAGGTGTAGTTGGTGTAAATATAGGCCCCGATTTTAAGAGATCCCATATAACTGTACCACCTCTTTTTTTAAAGCAACAAAAATTATTTCTAAAGTGATGAATCTTGAAACTTTCTTGATAGAAAATTCTCTGAAAACACTCGGGAAGAGTTGTCGGTGATATGTGTTATGTACCAAATGTAGGCACACATAGATTGTGCAGGGGCTGAAAGAGCTGGTTATGTGTAAATATTTTTTTCCCCATGTAATAATCATATCCTTTAGAATTTTGTGTAGTTTCATCCTGTTTATAAACTATTTTCGGCGATTTTTTTTTGTAGTTGGCACACATTTACACCCCCTTTTTTTCTGGTGCTGTTTCTAAAGTTTTTTCAAAATCGTCGTATTGATATGAAATCATCGAAATTAATCATTGTTTTGCCTTCTTTCATTTTGGATACTTGCTATTGTTGTTAATGAAAGTCATAAAGCTCCAATTTTTCGAATTAAAAGTAACTTTAAATGAAAATCAAAAGAGGGAACCCTTATTTACACCGTACCCTCTAATAATAAAATTAATACCAAAAAAAAAAAAATCAATAAAGCTTGATTTGGTGTTAAAAAACTGCGACAAAAAATTAAATGTTAAGAATAAGATAAGTTATAATTGCAATAATTATACGGAAGTAATAAACAACGCTGCAAATATAGAACTGTAGAAATATAGAAACAAAGCTGAAGCAATAGATAATTACAAAATTTATCCCAAAATTCAAGTAAAAAGTGTGGTATAATTTTTTTTTTAAATATAGCGTTTCCCCTCCCCCCTTTTTTTGAGAAAGATTTTTTTTTTTTTTTTTTTTTTTTTTTTTTTTTTTTTTTTTTTAACGTGGACGAGTCTGAGAGACCGGTCAAGTTGTTCTGCGGACCGGTACCGGTCTGCCAGCCTACCGGTTGAGAATCGTTGAACTAGACGATAACAGTTACTAATCTTGACGTCACTGATGCTTTAGAAGAAAAGTTGATAGAGCTTAGTGACATCGAGTTGCCTAATGAAGGTTTTCCTATTTTTCTGGTATTTTATATTAAAAAAAGGGGCAGTTATGTTCCAAAGAGTTTTTAGGAAGACTATTATTTCCATAGGTGCAACATAAAAACCAGTGACAGAAAATTTCATTTTTCACAATTTAGCACTTTGAGATTCTTGATTTATCAAACACCAACCCGATAAACATACCAATTTTTCTTTTTAACTTGTGACACTTTTGTTTTAAATTTCTATCGATTTCTCCATGAGTAAGCAATATTCCTTTTCCTTGTTTCCACTTTGTTATATAACTCCAAACATCTCATCATATGTTTAAAAGTTCTAAAAAAAATATTTCTTTTCATCTAAGGTAACTTTAACTTTAAGGTAAGCGAAAAGAGTTTATGACGCCAACAAGCATAAAATTCTCGTTTCATCTGCACGAATAATACATTTTGTTACTTCTTCCTCTTTTATGTTTCGGTACAGCTATTTTTATCCTATCTGCTAACACGTGGGTATCGATCAAAGCGGAAGTTTTTCAATTCCGTTTTCGAGAAAACAAAGTAACTTTATGTAGCTCTCCGAAGGTAAAATGTGCACTTTATGTGCCGATGATACCATAAATTTTTCTCATTACTGCATTTTACTTTTAAATTCAAACTACTATAGGTTTAATGATATTTTACAGGTGCACTTTATAAATTGGTATCAGGATTTGCTTTTTTGAAATAAAGATTTAGAGAAAAAATGCTAGGGGATGACAACAAAGTTAAGCAGTTACTTTTTAGAAGCCGACACTTTGTCAATCGAATTTATTATATGTGCGCTGAAATTTTTTCATGCACTTGCATTCTGACAGAGGTTTCATGTCACAAAGAGAAACATTTATAATCGCATTTATTAATGAAACACAATGTTAAAAAATATTTGTATTAAATAATAATGAGTTATTTGTTACCTAATGCTGCTGATACTGCTAATGAAGTCAATTTAAGTTGGGATTCAACATCCGAAACACTTGATTTAAAGACACATTGATGATCATAAAATGAAAATGCTTATGTGTCATTCTCCAGAATATATAACTTTTGCACGAAAATATTTTTTAATATGAAAACTTTTTTTTTTCATTCTGACATGAAAGTGTTACCTACTAGAAGTAACTATAAGCAATAGCCCAGTCAAATTCTAATTATTTTACTCATAAAACAAAAAAGAAAAAAAAACATTGTTAACCGAAATAAAAACGAGCTGATGTATGGATCACATGACTTCCTTTTACTCTAATTTAATGTCAATCTCTTATTATTTGCAGTTTCGATGTGAATCAATAGTTTACTCTCTAAATATCACCAACAATGGCCAAATTGGAACCAGATTTTAAAAAAATCGCCAAATTTGTCGCCAAGTTGGCGACAAAACTTGGCAACCAAAAGACTGGTGATATATATCGCCAAGTGTCCGCCAAATTATACCACCACTTGAGTATACATCGAAATTAACAATGATTTCCCCCCAAAAAGGGGCGAAAGACCCCCTTTGGAGCATCCGAATACAACCACAAAGGGAGGTGCACAACTAGACCCCACTAGGAGTCTACGTACCAAATTTCAACTTTCTAGGACATTCCGTTCTTGAGTTATGCGACATACATACACACATACGCACATACATACGTACATACAGACGTAACGAGAAAACTTGTTGTAATTAACTCGGAGATCGTCAAAATGGATATTTCAGGTGTCTGTACGTTCTTAGCCATATATCCACGTGTGGTCGGGTTGAAAAAGAAACTCAAACATTTATTCGGGGGTGAGAAAAATGGAAATTAAGGCCGATTTTTGAGTGAAATTTTTTTTCGCGAATACAATATTTCCTTTTTTGTAAAAGGAAGTAAAAAAGAAACTATTTTAGTGTTTGAAAATAGAGGCCACTGTTATCAAAAAAAATAATTTTATTTTTTGTGAAAACTGTGAGTTATTTTAATGATTAGTGTGAATCTAATATTAAGCTGTTGTAATTAAAGTAAGGATTAAATTTTAGTTATTCTTTTAGTTCAAATATGTGTTTAAAATAGTGTAGGTATAATATTTTTCCGAATTAGTAACTTGGAGAACATACTGGCGATGTAGGATTTTAGCAGAAAGTCTAAAATTGATGTTCAACCTCCATCATTTATTCTCACCCCCAAACCATTAGATTAGGATCGTTGACGCCGTTTAACGATGGAAGAAGGTCTTGGAGACAAGGATGTGCACTAAACCTCATAAAATTTTCGCATCCCTAAAGAAGTCCTTATGCAAGGAATGTTATAAAATATTAGTAAGTGAGTTGCGGCCCAAAGCCGAAAACTTAGTGACACGTTTAAAGCTCTGTGTTAAACCTAAAGGTAGCCACTTTGAAAATTTGTAAATACATTAGACGAAATAATGTATTCATATTAATTTTGAAATCTTTATATTTTTATTAACATTAAAATTAAAATGTGATATGTGTGTCCAAGTTGTTTCTTGTCACTTTGCACTTACTAGAAGTTTTAAAAACATTTTTCTCGTAAGTAACAACTTTTGCAGAAAAACTTTTTTTTTGTTTTGTTTAAGTATGTGGTTGGTTGCCTTCAGGATCTTCTTTACTTAACCACTAGTGGTACCCGCATGGCTTTGCCCGTAGTAGGAAATTAAAAGGTCATTTGGTTCGCCTCTATATTTACAAATTTTGGATGATGATCTTTTCGACAATTTGTTATAATCATTTGCTTGCTCATGTTACGCTTTCACGTTATGATAATTTGGTAATAGACTCGTCCACGTTGTGATAATTTGCTCGGTAAAAATTTCTTGAAATTGGAAATAGAAAAAGAACGAAATTGAATTTTCGAAAAATCGTTTCGATGTGCACACCCACGTGCTACAAACTAACTTTGTGCCAAATTTCATGAAAATCGGCTGAACGGTCTAGGCGATGTGCGAGTCACAGACATCCAGACAGACTTTCAGCTTTATTATCTATACTAATATTATAAAGAGACTAGCCTGCGTGCCCGGCGTTGCACGGGCTACTTAAAAAATGAAAGAGATGTCCAATTGATGTTTTTGTATTACTCTGACATCAGTTTCTAAAGCGCTAGGAAGTAAATAAATACGCGTAATGCAAGGTTTGTAAAACACCAGTAGAGCATATTTTGTTCAAAATTCTCTTTAACGTTAATCATAGTTATCAATGATACAAGTTATGAGTATTTTCAATTAGCACAAAAGATGAAAATATATGCATTATCAACTATAATCTCTGGTCACTTTAAACTGAATTAAATCTGATAGACTATATCTGAAATATTTATGCACAATTACGATCATCTTTTTACATAAAATGAGACACACATTTTGATTGATTATGTGAAGCTAAAGCACCAAGACTAAATAAATACCAATAAGCATTAATTAAATACCAAGTCATCAGATTCCAAGATAGCTTTAGTTAAAATCCTTAAAAACAATTTTTTTGTTCAACTCTGTTTCACTTAAAGAAATCCAAACAATCTTAATTTAACATGTTCTTTTAACGATACAAACTGTATTTCAAAAATAGAAACAGGAAAGAAAAAGAAGGTTATTGCAATTCGAAAACTCACCCATGTAACGAGAAAAAGTTCAACAAAATAAACATAATTAGTCGCACATCCTAAATGTATCAAAATATGAGGCCGGTGAATGATAAACTTACACTACAATCAATTCGGAACTCCAGCGCTCGAATACGCTACCTTGCGGTGATTTACAAAACTGCAAATGAAGCGTTCCACGTGTGTCTGTTGACGTAAACACAGGAAGTTTGTTCTGAGTATTTATTAACGCAATCGATGTGTCTTAGTTTGCTTTCAGCTACAGAAATTAATTCGTCACTTAGTAGTATTCTCGAGCTTCTCAAAATAATGTTAGTTTTCATTATTTATATATAATTAGTTTTCATTATTTATTATAATTGGTAAAAGCGAAAATACTGGATTAACAAACTTGGATAACGTTATACAAGGTAAAAAATTTTATTGTTTTGTATGAATTTGTAAGAATATGGGGTTTTTTTTAATCTTAAATTAATTAAACTTACCATATTTTACAGCAGCATTTAGTTGGAATGGACAGTATGCAAAATATTTTCTTGAATATATTATCATAGAACAAAATGAAAAATGTTTAACCGAGAAAGAATTTACTTTATTCCTTCTATTCTCAGCTGAAAGGTATCGCCAAATTTGTTTAGGGTTATAGTTTTGGTATTGTGCGAGCAAAGTAGCCTTGGCGAGATTTCGCGTTTTTAGTTAAACCATTTTTAATTTTTATCATGAATGGAATAAAATGGTAGTAAGATTACAGAATTCGATAAGTAAAAAGAAATAATTGTCAATCAACTAAAAAGAAAACTACCACCATATATCCGTGAGAATTTTGTTGATGATTTGCATAACATGACACAATTAAATCGTAACTCAGAAATTAGAAAAATCGAAACAGAAAATTTTTAAATTAACCGATTCGGGAATTCAAGAGAAATAACTCAGCTACAAATGGTAAACAAGTGCTAGCCAAAGCAAAGCAAAGAAGTATCATCTTCTTTTGGTAATAATTTGTAATTTCATATTAAATTTTCTAGCATTAATTGTTATTCTTGTCAGGCCACAATTATTATTTAGTTTTATCAAGAATTGATAAATATCGAATTCAACATCGTGAAAATGGCTGCTTAGAACTATGAACTACGTACTTTGCATTAATGTTTGACGTTTAGTAATGCTTCTTGAATTCTCATTTCTTTCTACGTGGGTCAGAATATCAACAAGACTTTGAAAATTAATTTAAAAAGAATAAAGCGAAAAAATCATACGTCCGAACAAAAATCACAACACTTTTAGCATTTTCTTCGTTACCATGTGCGTTTGTTTTAGTTTTCAATTCCGCCATTAGACAGTGACTTCAGTGCCCCCTATAGTTCGTTGGAGTTGCGAATAAACATAGCTAAAGAAACAACTTTTATATGAGGAAAAGAGTTAAGAACGTTGAATGTAAAAAATAAAAAAAGGACAGACGATAAAATAAAGGCTATATCCGAATAGAGCAACCAATTTTAAACTAATGTGAAATGAAATTCTGGATGGAAACGTTGTTTTAAGATTTGGACAGCAGCCAAAAAAATCTCTTTTAAAACAATTATTAGAATTTTATTTGCTCATACGCAAAATGGCAACAGGAAAGAAATAAAAATTCCTGAATAACGTTATGTTAATTAACGTTTTAATTAATATCTCCGCTAATTAAAGTCGTACAATTACGAGATTGGTTCTATTGTTTTCTTTGGAAAATTTCGAATTGACCGGTATCTCGTTCGACTCTCGATTCGCAGCGGTTCTCGAGGAGATCGATCTTCAGACAGACAGACAGACAGACGGACGCGAACAGATTTTAATATTATAGTGGATAGGATGGATTTTTGTGTGTTTATATGTTCGAGGTAATCTCCGGAACCACTGCACTTATTTGAAAAAATCCTTCACTATATGAAAGGTGCTTTCTTACTGAGTAAAATAGGCTATAATTCGAAAAAAATCCGATAAATAGTTCTTTTTTATTCCAATTTAAGCCCAAATTTCACGTAAATTGCCTATTATTGGCTACTAAAGGGGTGAAAAATTACTTGCACGTATTAATATTATGTATCGTTGAAAAGGGTAGAATTTTCCGCGTTCTAAACTATTTGTTTTAATGCTCTAACTTAATCACGGCGGGAGTAATTTGCGTTTTTTGCTCGAACTTTTTTTAGGCTTAGATGAAATTTAGGTACTGCTTTCAAATTGTCAACCATTTTATTTTCGCGTTTCCACGGTTACGCTTTTTGAATCCATTGTTTATTTCCTTATTTTGCATTTAATTTCTCAAATTTATTTTATTTCATGTGTCCATGATTACGCTTTTAAGATCCATCTTTCGCATTTTAATTTCTTAAAAGTATTTTAATATCTGTCGTCATTGTTTGGAAGGGTAATTTTGCATGGTGTTTTTTTTCTCTTATTTAAGCCTGATTGTTGAATATATGTCACTTGACACAATTTTTATTCTCAAGATAGACCGGGTAAACCAGTTCTTAATATATAAAGAATTGAAAACTACTGTTAATGTGATTTAATACCTTTTTGTTTGTTTGGCGAAACATGTATTATTGCCAAAGAAAAAACATCCGCTTCACTCGCAAAAGGGCTGGGCTCCGAGAGCGTGGTCGCTTGGCGCGTTAGGCGCTGAGCAGGGGTTTAGTCTATGAAAGAAAAGAAACTTTTGATTTGTTTTTATCCGAGGGTAATGTATGACATTTTCTTTTTCTTTTTTTTTTCTGACGACGATTTTTGAATGTTCCACGGGATGTTTTTTTTTTTTTTTTTTGTTAGACGGATCGATTATGATAGCGTGGTTGCTGGGGAAGTTTTGCGATAAACAATAGAGTTGCGGAATTATTTTTACGTATGAAAGATTTTATTTGATGGTTTTTTTTTGTTTATTTGGCGAAACATTTTAAATTGCAGTAAAAACCGATTCACTTGCTAAATAGAGTTTTAAAGCAACTGTGAATCTAATTTAATAATTTGACGAAAAGTTTTAAATTCCAAAGAAACTTTAATATTTTTTTTTTTTTTTTTTGAAAAGGTGTGTACGCATTTTATACAAACAAAAAAGATCATTCTACATCAGAGGGGGGAGGGGGCGTCAATTTTTTTGATTCAACGGACTTCTATTACATTTTTAGCACAGGCATCGCTGTGCGGGTGCTGCTAGTTAGTAATAAAGATGTTAGTCCGTTTCATATGTCACTTTCTTTTCCAACAAACCATCCTTGATAGCGAGAGCTACAATATCTGAAAAGAATGAAACGCAGAAAAAACTGTGAACTACTATGCTGCCGTGTGCAGGTAAAGGGCAGTAACTGCAAATTGTTCTTTTTTTTTTTTTTTTTTTTTTGCATTTTTGTCATCTATTGTATGGTATCTTTATTGTACAAGCTCGCTTATTTGATTTCCGTTGAAAAAAGGCGCGAAAAAGACGTCTTATTCTAGCATTTCCATCTTGTTAGTATTAAATCTACTCCAAAATATCTCGAAAACTCATTTCTGCAGATACTAACGTTTACTTGCACACGGCAGTATGTGTTTGTATTCATTTAGAACCATGTCTGCAGTGATTTTGAAGGAGCTTAGAAATATTCAAATTTATAAAAAAAATGAATACTAATTGTTATTTTCGTTTTGCCTCATCTAATTGTAGTTTGCTGTAGATAATTTCAAATTTTTCTTCTCCAGTCAGGTACAATGTGCCTAATTAGACCACATACGAAATAGGTAATGTTTTCAGGGATTGCTGCTCCAAAGGTTTAGAAAAGTGTACTTTGCGATATAATGTACAGTGAACTTTCTCTGGTCTGAGCACTAATGAGACCGAATAGAAGTGTTCAGATTATGGGGGTTTTCATTATATAGGGAGACAGGTAATGCATGTATTGCATTAATAACTTAGGTTTAGTATTTTACCAAGTGGAACTAGCTTTACGAGTTTTTGAGATAGAGTTGCTGAATTTTGGATTGACATGAAGTGCAACGTCCAATCAAACTCAGAAGGACCCAAACACTTGCATTTCTTTCTTTCGTTCGTAATTTAAAAAGTTTTGTGTAACATTCAACTATAAAAAATTACAATACAGCAATCAGTGCATAACCTGTAAAAAAAGAGTAATTTTAATTTGCTTTTGCATTGTGTATTCTCAAGCAAGGTACGTGTTATCAGTTAATTCTTTAAATGAAGGTGTTTCTATAATCGTACATTAAAGGCCTTGAATACTACTTGATACAATGGTTGGATTCTTGAAGTACGGAGTTCTCAGTAGCAGAAACTTCAGGCTCATATTTCTCAGCTGAATGATCTTATGTAATGCAACAATATCTGCAAAAGTATTTTTTCTTCTTCTTCTTCACTTCACGTCCTTAATACTGTTCATTCATTGCGTTTATATTGTGAAGGTGTTTAAGGTGTTCCAATTGGGTTCATAAGAATTCCCGAGTACTGATTGTGAACATGTGCAGTATATAGAGAGGTAATAACTGAAGGGGGTTAAAAATAACGTTCATAATACTGAGGTGTTCATATTATAGAGTGTTCATAGTACAGAGAGTGTAGCCTATGCTAGTTTCTCTGGGACCTTTAAAACGTGTTCAGAATATCATAATGTGTTCACATTAGGGAGTGTTCAGATAGAGAGTCCACTGTATATAAAAATGTATAATGATATAATTAAGTATTTTACGATACATAACTAAAAACTCAGAAAACACGAACAAAAAATAACTCCATTTTCAAGACATTTATAAATTAAATATTATTAATTACATTGTATTGGTGTTTCAGTCAAAATAAATGTGTTATTCCTTAATGCTCAGATGCGCCCGATGAAAGGTTAAAAAGTTTAAAATTTAGCTTTTTAAGCAGTTTAAACTTTTTATCATAATTTAACTACCTGCATAGTTTTTCATATGAAACTACAAAATGCATTTTTCCCTTTTGCATATAGAACGTCAGATGATAATATAAATTGATTACCGATCATTCCCCTGTGCCGTTGCATTAGAAAACCTCTTCTGCGACGAGAATAAATCTCGTAAAAATTCCAAAAGTAAAACTCTTTTCCCTTGGGATTGATATACAAAATATTTATGAAGTAAATCAATATTTGAGTTTGGGGGAATATTGAACACATGCATATACGCTAAAAATTTTATGCTGAAAAACTCATAATCTGACTTTTTTTTGTTGTTCAATTCAAAAACGGAAGAAACTTTGTGTAGATCGATACTGAACCATTTTTTTTTCAGAATGACTTTTGTCGAAGCAGTTTTATTTTTGTTTTCTTACTTTGTGTAAATGGTGATATTTTGTGATATTTTAAAGATTTTTTTTTTGTTAAAATATTGCTTTAGTTTTACGAAAACAATAAACGAATTTTCTCTAGAAACTAAAGCATTAGTGTGCATGAAGGAAAAGCTGTAGAAATATTTTGCTTCCATTAAAAAAAAGTGTGTTTTAAAAAATATTTTGAACTGCGCAACGAAGTGGACCCGAGCTTAATTTCTAACAAAAGAAATGTGAAATCCCTATAGCAGGTTCCTAAACTTGTACGATTTGCGGCACCGTTTGAAGAAATATAATTTTATCAAAGCACCCAGAAGTATCTACATTATAAATAAATATTGATATCACTTTGCTGTACCCCTTGCCTCTTTTTTGGCACCCCAGGGTCACGGCACTCAGTTCAGGGACCCTTGCTCTATAGTGCTTAAATTTTATTTCTTAAATAATAAGCCTGAACTAATTTCCTTTAAATAATAATAATAATACACTGATCAAGGCTCAAACATGATATTGGCTAGCAGAGGTGTGTACAGGTCTTCAGAAATATGGGTACCACTGTTCCGCCAGGTTTAAATTAAGCTCAAAAAGTCTCTCACGTGCTCGCCCACTGGAAAATATTCAGAAATTAAGAGTTAAAAAGCATTTTAAAGCATATGAGCTGTGAAATGAATGAATCTAGAAACGTTAGATGTTTGCTAGTTTTGTAATTACGTTAGTTTCTATAAGCTAACGGGGGTACCCCGGTACCCCTGTTGACTCCGTGTGCACGCTTTTGTTGGCTAATATGCCCTAGCATGTAAAAATTCAAATCAAGCAATAATTTCCCACCAACATTTCCAACCAGGCTTGTAAATAATGAATTGAGTAATGGTTTCCTAAAACCTTAAGCATACTTTGCTATATTGGACAAATATCAGCATCCTTTATGTGTGTAATACATTAGACGCCTTTAATGTGATCGACTTTTCCTGCAAATTTCATTATAAGCGTATTTTACTTATAAAACGTGTTCAATTTTATCACTATTGCAGGTATATTTTTCAACGTCAAATATATATAGATGTACATATGAGTAATAACTAAATGATAATTTTGCAATGTTTTTATTATCGTGTACTTTATTAGGATATTTGGGCGTACAAAGTTATCAACAGTGAATGTAAAAATTATGAGATCATTTGAACCACCCTGACAGTCGCCGATCTCCGTGAGCTCCTGTCAGTGTTGAAAAAAGTGTGTTAAAGCAGCAGCTGTAACAATTTATGTAAGTGGAAGTTTCAGTTATAAATTCTGTCTGATTTTAGATAGAAAGATATATTGTTGTCAAAGATTGACTGTCTCTGTTCTAGCTTTATTCCCACAATCAGGAAAGTACCATTGTGACATACATGGTAGCAGTGGATTAAGAGCTACGGGCTTAAACATGTGATAAAAACACTTCAAATTCAAAGGAAAGGTTCCTTGGTCATCAAAAACTACATTAAGATCTTATAAGCTTTCTTGTAATCATGAAAGTCGTGAATAAAATGATAATAATAATGATAATAAAACTATATATATATATATATATTTACAAAAAAAAGAAAAATCGCCCCTGTTTTCTTTTGTCGGGTATGAACAGCATGTTCTAATTTTCAATAATTTTGAATTTATTGATATTTCAAGCTTTTCCTAATTCTTAGAATAAACTGGATGAGTAAAGAACAAATAAGCATCCAAGATTCAATTATTTAAAACTTAGATCCTAGCATATTTCAAGAAGCATATAAATCACGGACGACTTAAAAGAAACTAGTAAAAGTTTATCCGACTAAAATGAATTTACTTCACTGGTGCATTTCAACAATTTTAGCAATGTAGGTGCAAATATTAGTTGGATCAGAAATTTAATCTCTTTACTTTAAGGTAATACGTGCCCACTACGTATGCTGTAATAAAAAAAGATTCATTGCAGTCATTCGGGGGATCTTCGAGCCACAATTTCTCTATATTAAACTGCTCTACTCATAGTTTAAGAGTTTTATTGAGTTTACTTATAGAAAGCGGAAGAAACAACCCCTAAACTATTCTATGCTTATCCAAAATTTAAAAACTAATTTCTAAATGTATTTAAAATACATTATTAGGCTGCTTTGAATCTATCCGGCCATTTAAGGTAACTTTAGGCCACGTCATAAATGGGATGCTATATACAGTTAGTTATCAAAATAATGGAAAAACATGTGAAAAAGTGACATTTTTGAATGCGCTTCGTTTGTAATAAAGAATAAAATTAAACAGCTGGTTTTTTCATAATTAGCAATGTATATATTCTGGTAGTATATGGTGGCTAATTGCACTACTGGAAGTCAGGGATTTTTTTCAGGCGCGTGAAATGTCGGACCTCTCAAATTTTAAAAAAGGCCAAACTGTTGGAACGCGTCTAGATGGAGCAAGTATAACTGAAACATCTCAACTTTTTGACGTTTCTAGAGGTTCAGTATCTAAAGTCATGACAACTTACACATAGCGCGGAGAGACAAGCTCGGCATGGCAAAATAGTGCGCGGAAGAAGAAGTTCAGTGAAAGAGACCGGCGGATATTGAAGCGGATTGTCTAATAATAGCAGCAAAAGAGAACACAGAACTCAATCGATGTCTGAATTTACCAATGTGAGTGAGTACAGTCAGATGGCACCATTATAAAGAGAACATTTGCGGCGGAGTAACGATTCCCAAAACACTTGTCACAGATGTTAATGCTAAACGTTGTCTACAGTGGTACCACACTCACAAATCCTATTTGATCGATGAGTGGAAGATAGTAATATAGTCTGACGAATCGTTTTTAACTCTTTTCCCTACTACAGGACAGGTACATGTTTGGAGGACACCAGCACAAGCGTATGATCGTGATTCTCACCTTCTAACTGTTAAGCGTGGAGGAGGATTTGTCATAATATGTGCAGCCATGTCGGAGTTTTTCGCTAGACCAGTCGTAAGCCTGAAAGAAAGGATCACTGGGGACAAGTATAGACACAGTTTAGCTGACCAGCTCCATACTACAATGCAAACTTTGTTTTCCGAAAGAGATAGAATTTTCCAATTAGATGATGTACCTATCCATGCAACGGGACTTGTCCAAACATGGTTTGATGAACACAGGAGGCCAAACTGTTGGAACGCGTCTAGATGGAGCAAGTATAACTGAAACATCTGCGGAGGATGCAGTTGAACGTGTGCCTTGGTCAGCACTGTCATCTGACCTTATTATAATTGATCCGTTATGGTCTATTTTCGAGCAATCGATACCCTCCACTAACGTCTCTTAAAGAGCTTTCCCAATATCTCCATGAAGAATGGTATACAATTTCGCTGAACACTATTCAACACTTGAATGAATCAATTTCTCGGCGAATCCAAGCTGTATTGCATCCAAAGGCGGTCCCACACCATACTAATAAAGAATCCCTTATAAATCTCAAGTGTTTCCATTATTTTCATAACTACCTGTACTTGTTTTTATTGATAGTAGAACATCTTTTATGTAGCAAAGTAAAATATCGAACTGTTCAAAACTCCTTTGTTGTTCTTCACAATATGACAATGTTTCTGTGATTTATAATATTCCACACATAGATACGTATAATATTACAATGTAGAATAAGCGATTTCAACAACTTCACAATACCTTCCAAACTGCAACTTCAGAATTGTCGCGTGTTGCAATTAATGTCGATTTGTGTAGAATATCGGCATTTTGTTTTCGGCAACATTGTAAGTAAAAAATATTTCAAAACCTTACTAGGAAAGTGCAGCGCTGTGTCTTCTAGATTTGTATGCAGTCTAAAAAAAATTCAAGTAACAATATTAAAACAAGTGATGGAGCGCAAAGTTAATCGGCAAGACTCAAAGTTATCCTGAATAACTGTACTGATTTCCTGTTATAGACATAGTTTTCCTTTATTGTCGCAATTTTTAGTCTGCATAAAAGTTTTTTACAATCACAACAAATTGCGTAACGGTTGCGTAATGTGCTAAAGGTCCTAACCCACTGTATTAAAATCGTGTTATAAAAGTAATTTTTCATTATTGTTGCCTTTTGAGCCTACATAACAATATTTTATGATTACTACATATTATTTAACAATTGTATTATGAGTGGAAGTTCCTGTATTACTGTACTGAAATCGTGTTATAAAATAATTTTCCATTATTGTCGCATTTTCAACTTGCATAATAATACTTTATAATCATTACAAATTGTGTAACAATTGTGTTAAGTGTCAAAGTTCTGAACTGAAACCTTGCTATAAAAATAATTTTTCATTATTGTTGCATTTTCAGCCTGCATAATAATATGTTATCATCACTACAGATTGTGTAAAAATTGTGTTAAGAGATAAAGTTCCTAAATTACTCTACTGAAATCGTGTTTTACAAATAATGTTTCATTATTGTCGCAATTTTTACGCTTCATGAAAATCATTTACCATCACTTGAAACTGTAAAAAAAAAATGTGTAATGTGTCAAAGTTTCTAAATCACTCTACTGCAATCGTGTTACAAAAATTAATTATTTTTATTTTTGTTCAATGTTTGGCCCACGTAAAAACATTTAACCATCACTAAAAATTGTGTAACACTCAGGTAATGTATCAAAGTTCCTGAACCACTGCACTAAAACCGTGTTGTAAAAATATGTTTTCATGATTGTCGTAATTTTTTTGCCTGCATGTTTTTTTTACCATCACTACAAATTATGTAACATATTGAATATATTTGCTGAGTAAAAACTCACCATCTAGCAAGGTTTCCATTTAAGTTGATTAAAGTGAAAAACCAACGTAAATAAAGCCCAAATTTTGGAGAAAGTACGGCATATAGCTATTTGAAGGCTATAATAGAACCTCTTCATCAGCGCAAAAAGCTCACCAACACAACCGAAAGTCGCGAGAGAACTGACAACAATCACGTGGGAACCGGTATTTATACTAAAGAGGGCCAACCAAAAGGAATTAGGACACAAGATAACAAACGACCAATCAGCAAACAGCATGTCAACCCCGGGCTTAGAGCAAGGGGAGAGAAAACCAATCAAAGGCCAGAAGACAGAAAGATTGAGAGACAACGAAAAAAAAACGAAGAAGCAATTATAGAAATTGCTTCCAAATATCATGAAAAAATGAAGTGCTGGAAAAATCATTGACAAGAGAATAAGTTTTTCCAAATATAGTAAGTTTCCCAGAAATTAAGGTCACAAACTGAAGAGCAGTAACCAGAAATCCAACAATCGTGAGTAATGGAAGAACGAGCGAGTTCTTTATGTTTAGCATAATTTTCGCGCTCTTTCAGACGGTGCTTGAGAGCACGTTTAGTCAGTTCAACGTAACCATGTTCACACTTACAGGAAATTCTATAAATAAACCACTTGCTATGGCAATCAATTGAGTGCTTTAAGTCTGTAAACAATATTTAATTTACAGGAGAAAAAGCAATATCGAAATCAAACTTTGGTTTTTCTCCTTTCTTCTTATCCTGTGAATAAGATAAAGTTTACAAACTTGAAGCATCCTATTGATTGCCATAGCAACTGGGTATCTATGGCATTTCCTGTAAGTATGGATTTGGTTACGTTGGGGCTCTCAATCACCATCTGAAAGAGCGCGAAAATTATGTTAAACATAAGGAGCTTGCTCGTTCTTCCATCGGTCAGCACTGTTAGACTTCTGGTCAGTGTTTTGATTTTTCATCAGCAAATGTTATTTGTAAATGTTCTACGGCTTATGACCTTGACTCCTGGAAAAGTTACTATATTTGGAAAAATTCTCATTCTCATGTCAACGATTTTTCTGGCACTTCATTTTTTCATGACATTTGGAAGCACTTTCTATAATTGCTTTTTCGGTTTTCTTCGTTGTCTATTACTTATTTTGTGTTCTGGCTTCTGATTGGTTATCTCTCTCTCTTACTCTGAGCCCGGGGTTTACATGCTGTTTGCTGATTGGTTGCTTGTTGTTTTGTGTCCTAATTCCTATGGGTTGGTATAAGTAGTGGTGTCTACGATGTTGTTGTCAGTTCTCTTGCGACTTTCGGTTGTGTTGGTGAGCGTTTTTGCACTGATGAAGAGGCTCCATCGTAGCTTTGCAATAGGTATATGCTGTATTTTAATTAAAATTTGTGCTTTATTTACGTTGATTTTTCACTTTAATCATATTGTAGCACCAAAGCTAATATCATAATTTTTCATTTATCCATTTAAGTTATTTTATGTCTCAAATATAGTACATATATAAATTCTGATTTTATTACTTCAACGCCTGCCCATTATTACTTGCGTATTCTTTCTTCGGTTCTTTTATACACACACCCATCAATATATTTTTTCATCTATCTATCTATCAATACACATATACATTAAAAAAAGATCCATATTTTTCGGTTTTAGTTCACCCTTTTATTTGTTCCTTTCTCATTTTTCCTAGGAAATACAATCATAGAGTTCTCTTTTCTTTTCTTTTCTTTGCTGAAGATCTAGATTTTTTTCCCCAAACGAATTGAAACTACGGCTTAGTTTCAATATTTCTCTGTAGATTCCTTTTTACTTGTTCGCAATGGATCTCGGAACGGGCTTTGAAACTTTTTAAATTTTCGTCAGCACAAATGGGCAAAAATAAACGCAGTTATAGCAGTGTGTACACTTAAAACATGAAGCAAGAAAAAGTTTAGCCTCGTATTGGCTCATTTCGTTGTGAGTAAAACTTTTCTACATAAACTGTGCAGCAGATTTTCGTGGCACAGATTTTATAAATTGCTCTTTAAATAAGAAAAGAGATCCCGAGAGAATTCCTAGGGACATTTTATAAATCTATATTGAATCTGGATTAAAGTCAAGATAAAACTAAGATTTTTTCTGTTTTATTTAAACTAAAATAAATATTTTTAATGAATTAATATTACTTACAAACTGTAATTTTAATTGATAACTTAAGAAAATAACGCTTGAGAGTTTTTTCTCGTTTTTTTCTGCGGGGAAAAATATTGTGTTTGTATTTATTAACATTGAGCGCAGCATAATGTTTACTAGTAGTGCCGATTTGCTCGTTTTCGTGATTTTGGCTTTTTATAAAATGTAATTAAATATTCCTTAGTTTGTTAAACTATACGTAATTTATAATGAAATATTTCTGCCTCAATACAGGCCATTGTTTTCAAAGGATAATTTTTGCTTAATGTACGAGTAAGAAACGCAATTATAAACCTCCTGCTCCAGATATTCATTAAAATTGTACGCGTATATTACCCTATATTTAAGCTTTTGAGAAATGAAGTGCTATTACGTTTCCAAAGGGAAAATCTCGTGTGGCAAGTACTTTACCCAGGTAACTACAAATTTAGCAAAAATAATGCTTTAATTTTTTTTAGAAATTTTTGTTCAAAAGAATATACAAATATCTCTAATTAAATTCAATTCTGAAACACTTGTAGTAGTTTGATAACGTTTAAATAAACCTTCCCATTCTCAAAAAATGTTAAAAAAACTTAATTTGCTGAGTTCACCTTGGAGTAGCATGAAAAAATAAAATAAAAGAAAAATAAATCGTAATGAAATTGTAATAATTACATAATAGTAGTATTACCCCCCCCCCCTCTTATTTTTAGTACAGTAGGGGAACATAAGGCGAAGTGAAACAGCAGGGTAAAGTGAAATGGTGAAATTTTTACTGTTTTTAGCTCCACCTATTTGGTGTTTTAACTATGTAGTACCATATGTAGTCTATTCTAGTCAGGAAAAAAATACCGCCGAAGATTAAAGCATTTGGCAATACAGACAAGTTAAAAAGATTGCTTCTAATATTGTAATATTTTGTTGTAAGTCAAAAATTATTTTTGTTACTATAAAATGATAAAGTTCTTGTTATTAACATTTTAAATATTAATTGAGACCTTCTAATATCCTATGCAGTATTAATTTTGTTAATATTAAGCTTATTTGTATTTGAAATCAATTGTACAATTAGTTAAGTACATACGGGGCAAAGTGAGAGAGTTCATTTACTCACTCAATCATTTAATATTAATTACTTACGTTTTTAATTATTTGATAATTCATCTACATTCCTTCATTTAGTAATTCATTTATTTATTCATTCGTTCACTTATTTTCTTTTTCATTCATTATTTTACTCACTCATTTATTTTACTTCATATATTAATTGATTTATTTATTTAAATATTCATTTATCTTTTCATTTCTTTATTCAACCTTTTATTGACTGATTCTTTTGATCAAAATATGTTTTATAATCAAATAAAAAATATTTCATTAGAAAAAAATATTATTTTTCACTTTGCCCCATAAAAAAAGATAAATATTTTCCACTTTCTTTTAAGACTCAAATTTAATCCAAAAATAATTCAATGCAAGTTTTATTACAAAACACAATGTTCTTTCTTTATGTACTGTAACTTTCAAAGCAAATTTCAGATTTGTTCGTTTGTAAAAAACTCCATCATCTTAACCATTACATTTTGCCCTCAATTCGCCTAATAATAATGCCCTTTAGCAACAATGTACTAAAGGATGGGTTTCTAAACAGCCCATATAGTCTCAATGCATAACAATTTAGGATATATATACAGTGACTCCCAAAAGAGTTCGTACTTTTTTCAATTTTTTAGTAAAATCAAAATAACGCAAAACGGAATTCGAATATGAAGTCCAATATTTTTTCACATCATTCCTATGTCATTCTAAATAAAACTCTCTAGTTTTTTCCAAAATATTGACGGATCTTCTTTTTGAAGTGAGTCAAAAAACGAAGAGACAGAGAAATAATACGCCACAAAAGTCATCGTGCACTCAAATATTTTCGAATAAATTCATGATTAAAATTATCATATGTCGTTTTTTTTTATTATTTTTGCATTGTGTTGATCCTTAAAAGTCATTTGGTTTTAATTTTTTTGTTTATTTATTCCTTAATATTGTGCTTATTACTTTAAAATGGCTGGTATTTGTAAAAACCACAAACACCATTCAAAATTTGAATTTTTTCCTCACAGTAGAGGTAAATTGGTTTGAAATGTCTCTAAACTAGTTAATGTATTTCATTCTCTAGTAAAGTGCTTGATAAAATGCTTTAAAGAAAAGAATCGGACCGAAAACAAGGTAAGAAAAGGTCAACTGGCTAAGTTGACAAAGCGTGATCGGAGATTTACAGTTAAAAAATTTATGAAAAATACACATTTGAGAGCTGTAAATGTTTCTACAGAGTTAAATGAAAAATTTTACATTCAATTTTCAATTGTTCGCCAAGTTCTCTGATTAGCTGGATCAAATAAGACCTCTTCCCGCAGAAATTTTCTTATCCGTGCGAAAAACAGAAAGCTTTAGCTTTTCGTTGCAAAATCAATGATAAATATTCTCAAAACGTTTTGAAATTACGTCTTACTAACAAATAGAAAAAAATTCAACATTTTTGGTTATTAATATAATTGTAAATAGAAGAAAACACGAGGAACATGATCTTAAGAACTTAGTTGGAGCAGTTAATCAGGATGGTGAAGGTGTTCTTGTGCGAGGGGGCATATTAGCACCAGGACTTGGTAGATTGGAATTTTTTGATGAAGAAATGAATCATGCTGTTCATTTAATTATTTTAAAAACAAATTTTAAACTCTTAGCCGAAAATTTGGTTATTGGAAACAATTTTGTCTTTTTATTAGAATAACGATAAGAAGCACACGGTTTTCAACGTTTGCGTCTAGTGCCTCAAAAATTGTCCTAAAATTTAAAAAATACCCCTTCAATCTCTAGATTTGAACTTAATGTAACATATTTAGAGATATCTGGAGGCTGCATTACGAATATACGGCTTTAAAACGAAAATAGAGCTAGAAACGGTAAGAGTTTCGAAGTGTGGTTGAACACTTACTCTGAAATTACGCAAAAAAAAGAAAAAAAAAGAATGAAATCTATTCCCAGACGTTTAAAAGGTGTTGTTGATACTGCATGATATTCTACTAAATAATAACTTAATAAAAAGTTAGATTATTCAATAATATATAGAGATTTTTTAACGTGTACGAAAACTTTTGTGAGATAAAATCTCCGGTACTTTTTGGTTTTTGATTTAAAAAAAATTAGGTTTTAATATTTTTAATTTTTTTATCTAGTTTTGTTGAAAATTGATCATACATCTTGTAAATAAATACCTATTCCGAAATATTAATTCTAGCCGATGGATAGAGGCCTATTTCATGGAAAGTCGTAGGTGTACGAACAACTTTTGGGAGCCACTGTATGTATTTTTGGTAATAAATATTAATGTATCGTTCTTTATGTTTGAGGGAGTTGGCACCCAAAAACAACAGTTTTTCAGTTTTTATACATTCAAAATATTCCAAGAGATTTCAATTAACACAAAATTTTGTGTCTTTATGCAAATTAAAAGTCACTCAAATAAAATATTAATGGGGTTAGAATGCATTAAATTGTACGTACAGTTTTATTTTCAAACGTGGTTGTCATAAAAACTCGTGTTCTTTTTCTTGAAAACTACTTTACATGATACTATGAAATTTTCACCATATTTTATTTAATAATGTTTTATGGTCAAAACTTCTTTTTTCAATAAAAGAAAAGCCTATTATTTAAAATAAAAAAAGGAAATAAAAAGAACTGTCTTAAAAATTTCACTTTAGTAAACTCTTAGATATTTCTTGAAAACAATTTGAAAACTGAAGTTTCCATCATTTAAACTATTTGAGAAAAACGTACATAAAGTTCAGTAATTTAAGATTACGCGTATACAAGGTGCCAACTAAGTTAAAATGGACAATCTTTCGTTTGCACCATTTCCGTGATGAAATTCGAATAAAAACAAGTTGTTCCAGTTAAGATATACCTTATATGCCAAATTTTATACAATCGTATCCAGGTAATGCTACTATGTAACGGAAGCTGACTCATCCAAATTGTCCAAAATTGTCGGAGACAAAATTAGTATTTATACAAAAGCCTCGTTGCAGAAAACTGGTACCCAAGCTTTAGATGTATTGCCTGATTCATGTTTGATTATTTCATTCTGTAATTGAAGATAATTTAAATTATACAAATTAAAAAAAATAAGGCATGAAAATACGGTTTATTACAGTAAACATTTCTCGATACAGTTTCATTGAATTAGTGAGATGAGTTGTTTTTCCAGATTTACTTTTAAAGATATTTTACTCAACTTATTATCAATTGTTTCACGAGAGAGCAACCAGCGAATATTATAACTCATTTATGATTACTAGAAACAAGTTTGGATCCAAAGCTCTCATGGAACCGAAATGTCGGATAAGTCGGCCAGTCCTTTTCATGGGGTTCTGTATCGAAGTAACAAGCGGAATGTCGTGACCGCATTTTCCCTTGTAAGAGAACTGCTTCCTTCCTCTAAATTTTTCAGGTGGTTACAAGGCTGAAAGCCGCGTATACGGAATAAGATGTTATTATTTTCCAAACTTAAATCTCCCATTAAGTATGTGACTGTGTTTAGATACCATAGTAAGTTAGATAATCTGAATGTTGTAAGATAAAGTTGCATGAATATAAGAGGAAGCACTTTTTCGAGAGGAAAATAATCAGTTATATTTATTTTCTGTTTATTTATCAACAGTAAAACCATCGGGCAAGCATTCTCTTGCTTTTTATTTGGATAACTGCGTATAAATATACTCTCTAAAAATACTTCATTACTCTCCAACCTCTGTGTTCAATCTTTCTTGTGAAATTAAGACATGTGTTGTTAAGAGAGCACAGCTACTGAAATATTTTTATAACAAGCATACATTACCGACGACAGGAAAAAAAATATATCACTAATTAATAAATCTTTTATTCCAATTTTATAGTTACTATTTTTTGTTCATTTACCAAAGCAGAATCGTACAAAAATTAAAATTGGTATTTTTTTAACATCCCTTTTTTGACGAAATTTAAAAACAAAGGAAAAACAAGCATTTTTTGTGTTAACGCGTGAGCTTAATTAAAAGCAGGAAAGAAATTTGCTGCGTTTTTTTTGTCATTATCATTCTGTTTTGAGATATAATTTGGATTTCTATGCACCCGCTGCTTTTGAATTATCCATCAGAGTTCAAGAAATTCATTAATTGAACTAAAGTTTTTGACAAGAATTCTTGTTTTTACATTAACGACGTCTTTAATTTAGGTTTTCTTCATTTGGGCCTTGTGCTCCTCTCATACGTAATTTTCAATTTTCTCAACTTATAGGTTCTTTCTTATTGCGCGTGAAATATATTTTTATCAAACCAGTAGTTTTAGAAAGATGTAAAATGTAAGTTTTACTTAGGAACAGTAACACGTAATGTTAAAATTATATATATATATATATATATATATATATATATATATATATATATATATATATATATATATATATAGAGAGAGAGAGAGAGAGAGAGAGAGAGAGAGACAGCGCTAAAGCAGTCAACGCCCACAAGTAATGGTGGCTGTTTTAGCAGCGCTAAATAAAAACTCTTTGTTAAAAAAAAAAAAAAAAAGATTGTAGGACTTAGTTTTTGTGATTTCCATAACTCAATACTAGGGAGCTGCACGACATTGGTTGCAGTGACACCGAAAAAATAACGTCCTCGTACACAGAATTGTATGATAAACTAAATTTGGTTAGAATTTTACATTGGTTGCTGATGCCGTCAATGTACAGAAAACGGGAATGTTTGCTGATAGTTTTCGTTTCTTTGCTTTTTTCGATTTTTTTAAAAAGTTATCAGAGAGATGACACTTTTTTTTTGTAGTTACAATGGCTTTTGCATGTAGAAGATAGAAATCTGTTTTCGTTTGCCAACTTATGTACTGTATTTAGCAGTTCAGTTGTTTGATCAATCATGTTTTGCCTGGAGCGCAGATTATATCAAATAACTAAACTTGATTGTATGGTGGTTGAACAAGGGGGGGCCTTATACTTCAAGAGCAATAGCGAAACCCTCCCCAAATACTGCCCCTTCCCTCTTCAAGGGCTAAAGCTCTTCCAAACTAGAGAAAAATTCGTCTGAAAACGCCCTCCCCGCCCTCTAAAACGTTCAATGACGCAGTTACTCACGATATGTTTAAACAATACTTCCGACACGCAAGCCCTTTTCTTCAATGAGCAAAATGTTTCAACGATTTATGAAAAAATGATTTAGTTTCTCTATAGGTGAGCTGTTAAAATTCATTAAAAATCGATACAAATTAACAAATAAAACAGAGAAAGTTGTTTTGCCTACAATCACTGGCGAAAAAAATTAGACATATTACTCTATCTCAAAAAATAATTAGATTAAATATTTTTAATATTTCTTAAAACTATGTTATTATAGTGCAAAAAAATATACGGTCATATAAGAAATAAAAGGCTACTTAAATTTTTTTCTTAAAATTCAGCCAAAAGAAAATAATTCTAGTTATATTTTTCTAAACAAATATAAAATACTTTTCTTAGTATTCCTGCAAATAAAACTTATCGTACATATGATTGATAACTGAGTATTTTCGTCACAATATGTTACTTTTTTCAAATATGTTTCTAATATTTACGAGACCGTGTCTTGCTATTTTATTCCAAGGAAACTATGTGATTATAATAAGAATAAAATATATCAAGCTATTTAAAAAACTTTTCTCATTTTGACGAAAGAAAAGATATCTCGTTATGTTTCTATTTTATGCTTTCAATAAGGCTATTTTTATCCTATCAGCAAACATACGGATATCGATCACACGGGAAGGATTTCAAAATGAACCAGAAGGAAAGAATATGAAGCAACATTTTGTATTACAGTAAAACTAAGTCACAAAGTATCATTTGTAGAAACGTGTTCGGTTAATATCCAAAGCCGAATTATTATTAATCATTTACGAAGGCTTGGGTGTGTGCCCTTAACTACAAAAAAAAAAAGGTAAAGTATTAATGTATTTTTTTCAAGATACGTATAAAAGATACCATGTTAATGTTTCGGTTTTATTCCAGTATATATTCTTGAGTTGATATTTGTTCGCAATATTCCTTCTTTAGTAATTTATTAATAATCGAGCGTTTTTTATGATGCATAATTGTTTAATT
Source organism: Uloborus diversus (assembly GCF_026930045.1). Taxonomy (NCBI): domain Eukaryota; kingdom Metazoa; phylum Arthropoda; class Arachnida; order Araneae; family Uloboridae; genus Uloborus; species Uloborus diversus. The sequence continues at coordinate 38,448,276 of NC_072737.1, forward strand.
TTTTTTTAGCAATTTATAAGAATTATGACCATTGTTTATGTGTCTAGAAATGACGAAAAACCGTGATTCAATGGAAAACCCTCCAAATATCGCCAATAGCGCTAAATATATACCGGATTGGGAAAATATCTTTTTCGTCAAATTTGTTGCCAACTTTGTGATGAATCGGCATGTTGGTGATAAATTTTAATCACTTGAGTTTGCATGAAAATGAACACTGTTTTTCTCCAAAAGGTGTAAAAGATAACTTTCAGAGCATCTGAATGCCACCAAATTTTAACTATCTGCGGGTTTCTGTTTTTGAGCTATGCGAGATACGTACATACACACATACAAACGTCAAGCGAAAACTTATGATTATTTACTCGGGGATCGTTGAAATGGATATTTCGGACGTCCAAAAACTCATAGGTACATGATGTGCACGTGCGATCGAGCCGAAAAAAGAAATCAACGTTAGCAGGGGGGGGGGAGTTGAGCAAAATGAAAATTAAGGCCGATATTTGAGTGAAATTTATCTCGCGAATACAATGCTTTCTTTACATGAAAAAGGAAGAAAAGTAGGGTATTTCCTTTTACTTTTAATGACTTGATCGAAAAAATTAAAATCTGTAAAGCCAAACCGAATGCTGTAATTGCTTGAAAAAAAACACTATTTACAACTTGATTATAGCGATAGAAATTTGTAAGCAAACATTTGAGTTTGAAGATGAATGCATTGAGTACGTGCAAAAAAGTCCTCGGTTCTGAAAAAACACCAGAGAATTCCTTAAATTTGAGATTTTACACTACGCAGTAAAACACCTAAATCTGACACCAAAAGGAAAAGTACATTTGATTTGAAGAAAGAAGGAGAAGCTCTGAGCTTCTTTTCCACATTCTAGAAAACTTTCTCCTTTTTTTCTCTTTCACTTATCTCCAACCGTCACGTTCCTTGAAACATTATCATAAACTTTCCATTTGTTTTTTCACATTGATTGTTTTGAAACATATCCCCGCTGCTTATTTTTACTGTTCATGAAATTGCTACATATATTACATTGTTCAATATAAAATAAGTCACATCCCAAACAAACTATAAAACAAAGGAGTTTTTCTAAATGAAACTATATTGAAATGTATCGGAGAAAAACTTCCGATATTATTAATTACATAGGAGCAATCGTGTTATTGCTTTGAAAATAAAGCAAACATAGGAAAGAGGTTTTATTTACAATGCATATTTTCTCTTCATTGTATGACTCTTTTATTACGAATCCTCGCACGTAGCATTTATGAGTAATGGAATCAATCTCATCGAAATTCTGCGAGGGATGGTCTCGCACGAGATCTCGATTGCTTTTACTCATCGGGATCAGAAAGATGGAATGGGAAAATCAATATTGGCTGTTGTCAATAAAGAAGGAATTTATTTTGACGCAGTACGTTTTAGAGGTTTTGTATTGATAATTATATTGCTGTGGGTTGAACTGATTTTTTTCTGGTTCTTAATGATTACTTTTTAAGGTATATTTATTTCCTTGTTTTGAAATATGGCGATATATTTTTAGTGTGTTTTGTAGAGAAACAATATTTGGGGCTTTAGCCATACGCTTAGGTTTGAATGTTTGCCTTTATTTTTTTTCAAATTTCAAATTAAAATCAAGATTGGCTGTATTTATTAGAGAAGGAATTCATTTTGACGCAGCACTTTTTAGAAATTTTCTATTGATAATTATACCGTGGTGGGTTGAACTGATTTTTTCTGGTTTTTAATTATTACTTTTTAAGGTATATTTATTTCTTTGTTTTGAAACGTGGCGATATATTTTTAGTGTCTTTTGTAGAGAAACAATATTTGGGGCTTTAGCTATGCGCATAGGTTTGATTTTTTTTTCATATTTAAATAAACTAGACTTTTGTCCACTAAATAGTACATTATTTTTTAAAATATTTCAAAAGGAAAAAAAAAGTTTAATTTTTAATAATGAAATATTTAATTAATTATTTACTATAATTAAGTAAATATTTCATATTGATATTCATTATTATTTCATTTTACCATATTTTTGACCAATGTTTGCAAAAAAATTTAATTCACCAATAGATACGATATTGGTGTTAAATGTTGCATCATACTCCGCTCTTTGTTTTACACATTAAAAACGAATAACACATGCCATAATTTCAATACCATCTTTTTCTTCTAAAGGGGACATCAAAAATTCGTGTTTTTTATAACACTTTTTATAATAACGTTGTATTAAAAGATTATTTTGCCACCCATCACTTTAGATTAAGGTTCAAATCATCCGGCAATTTGCGTAGGTTTTACAGCGAAGAAAAAAATAATCAAATGACAATTTAAGCTCGAGTAACTACTTCTTGAATGGTGCACATAATTGAAAAAACAGCATTCTGAGAAAAACGCGATTAAAGATTAAAAAGAGCACATTTGGCATTGGAAAAGACATTTCGAAAACCTCCCGCTGTTTTTTTATTCGTAGGATTATTTTTTACAATTGGTGTTTTCTGTTAGCCAAAGATTAAATGCATATTTCTGTATTTCAGAGTCAGACCGATGGAAGTTCAAAAGTTGCGATTTTCTGTTTATTAGTAGAATTCTATTCCACATCGAGCCATGTGAACTCAATTCTAAAAATATCCCTTTTTCGTTTAAAGCTGCGATTATACGACTTACGTTGTGCTGCCTTGGAGGTGTACATTTTAGGTGCATAAAAAGAATAAAGGGGAGGGGGAGGATTTGGTGTATAAAAGAGGTAAAAGGGTAAAGTTAGGTGCATAAATTTTCGTCGATTTTTGCTATTTAAAACCTATACGTATAACTTAAAGGAAAAATGGTGAATCCATGTGAAATCATACAGGAAAAGAAAAAAAATGTTGCTCACCATTTTTGATTTAAACATTTTTTGCCTGTTATTTAACTGTTATAATGGGAGTCTGAAACAATGGTTTCAAAATTTTTTAAACCTTCAGAATTTCTTTTGGCTACTACTTTTTAGTAGCTGCGGAGTCGACTTTTAATGAAAATAGCACTTTACAAAAACTCTAAAAAATTTTTATTTATTGAATGTATCAAAATTATTTAAAAACCTTTAGATAGAGCAGAAAGTGATCAAAATTTCTATATTAGTTATTTATGTGATAAGTTTTAATAAAGTAGTGCAACATTGACTTAAAAATAAGATTTTCCGTGTGAAATTTTGCATGTTTAGAATAAAAGTATTAGTAGAAAGAAGTAAGACTCACTCTTACTTTTTTTTCTCTTGAATAGATACCTTATGGAACTATTTTCAGAAGCAGTATGAAACGTTTGAAGCAAGTCCATCTTTTTATATAGTTAGTCAAACTTGCCATCTTTGAGAAAAAATGCTAAATTTAAGATTCAATATCCGAAAAAGGACTGAACGAAAATCTTTGAAAATTTAACTGTATAGCCTTCTTATAGCATTAAATATGTGGCAAAAATTTCATATTTGATCCATTATTAGTTTTAGAAATATGGAGCCTCGAAGTTGTCTTTAAAATCACATTTATTTTCACGCCAAAAAAATCGTCATATATGACAAAATTTATTCTACTCATTATATCAGATGCTGTTTTGTGGTATAAACTAACGTTTTTACACATAATGTCTGATAATTAAATTCACTTTCCCCTTACAAAAACTAGTTTAGAAGTATCAACTGCTACATACATGAGAACAAATTTTCAAACAAATTCCTGTGTATTGATAGTAAGACAGTGCATTATTAAACCTGTCTAAACTTGTAAACCTATTTTTTTAGAAGAATGAAACAAATATTTATGTTCTATATTGTTTATTTTTAATGAGCAGTGTACAAATGCATACTTATCATTTTCATAAACATACTCTTTGATAATCTTGCCTATCGCATTAGAGTTTATATTGAAGATCACGGTGTAACACATAGTTAAAATAATTTTCATTAATGTACAAAACCTTAATTATTAGTAACGGAGGTACTAATAATTAAGGATTTTAATAGGAAGCAAAATAATATATGGAATGAGCAAATTAAAACGTGATAGATTTCTAACTTATTGATGTCAAAACAGGGCAGAACGAAAAACGTGTTCTTAAATTCATAAAATGGAATGTGCAATAATGACAGTTACAATTTATGAAGGAATAACAAATAAACATTTTGAGAAAATAGCAAGTAAACAACAGGAGAATGCTACGAAAATTACGTCTCAAGACTCAGATCATACATTTATCACATTCCGGTTTTGTTTATTCTTAATTAGCCAGTGAATTATTATTTCATGTTATAAACTGTACCTTTAAATGATGCACACCTGCACATCTTATTAGTAATGGTTGAGTGCATTGACATGTTTTTACTTGCTCCTTATACACTTATTTTGCTTTTTACTAAGAAAACTCATTATATTTTTTTTTGTAAAAGGTTAATTTATGTGCTGATTTCAGTTTAGTTATGTTTTACTTTGTGATTGTCCAATATGAGCTGTTATCTGGGTATTCTCAAAGGTGAGCAATGTCATGAAAAAATTACCAAAGAGTGAGAGACTAAGGAAGTTACTGAATTAACAGAAGATGATCAGAAGTTGCTTAGAATATCCAATGAAATATATAGTTGTTTTGCAACACTTGTCTAAGCCTACAAATCTTCCTGTTGATTTAACTCCAGGTAAATAACTGTGTTCCAAAAGTGCCACAAAATTATTTGTTCAAAAAACAGAAGAAGAACGCATAAAAAATGAGAGTGATGATGACAATGAATTTAACACTAATTACACACTAACAGTATCGGTGACAGTGTGGGAAATGCCGGACTCATTAATGTTTTGTATAATTAATCATGCGGAAATTAGAGTTTGTTGAAAAAGAATGGCCACAATAAGGCTACGAAGAATTTAAGACCAAAATTTTATTGTTATTAATGCAGAGGAAAATTTGCAAATACTACAAAACAGCGTCTGATATAATGAGTAGAATAAATTTTGCATTGTGATGACTTCTTGGCGTGAAAATAAATGTGATTTTAAAGACAACTTCGGGGCTCCATATTTCTAAAACTAATAATGGATCAAATATGAAATTTTTTCCACATATTTACTGCTATAAGAAGGCTATACATTTAAATTTTCATATATTTTCGTTCAGTCCCTTTACGGACATTGAATTTTAAATTTAGTATTTTTTCTCTAAGATGGCAAGTTTGACTAAATATATAAAAAAATGACTTGCTTCAGACGTTTCATACTTTTTCTGAGAATAGTTCTATAAGATATCTATTCAAAGGAAAAAAAATAAGAGAGAGTGAGTCTTACTTCCTTCTACTAATATTTTTATGCTAAAAACGTGAAATTTCACACGGAAAATCTTACTTTTACGTCACTCTTACACAGTTTTGTTAAAACTTATCAGGAGAATAACTATTAGAGAAATTTAGATATATTTCTACTCTATGTAATGTTTTTAAAATTATTTTGATACATTCATAAGTAAAAAAGTTCTAAGAGTTTTTGTAAAGTACTATTTCCTTGAAAATAAGCTACTGAAAAGTGGATGCGAAAAAAAATCTGAAGCTTTAATATTTTTGAAACCACTGTTTCAGACTCCCAATATAACAGTTAAATAACAGACAAAAAAATTTTAAAATCAAAAATTTTGAGCAACATGGCCTGTATGATTTCACATAGATTGACCCAAAAGGGATACAAAACGTTGATGCGTTTGGAAAATATTTTTTTTTTAAATAGCTTATCAGCTGTGGATTTAAAAAAATTTAGTAAAAGAAAAAGATAATTGAGAGAGAAGCAAAGGAATGCAAGTGGCAAAATTAAAAATTGGAGATAACTAGTACACATGGTAGGTGAACCTCTCATCTGTCTTGGGGCAAGAGATAGTACGAGTAGCCCCGGTAGGTGCTGCTGTACAGCATGATTTAGAAAAAAAATCAATGAAAGCCTACCTAGGAAGTTATCTTTAAACGTGTTTTACTCAAAACTTGAAAATGTCCACTTACATCCCTTTACTTCTCACTACCTCAATTGTAAGCCATTTTAAGACATAATAAGTGTAAGCCATTAAAATTGCCGATTCCCGCGGTGGAAAAGTGGTATCAGGAAGAGAAAAAGTCAAATCTGATGAGAATTTAAGGAGCATCACCTCAGTATATATTCTGAAGGCTGATTTTACTGCCTATAGTTTTACTATTGGGTTATGATACACGCCGGGTCTTTTCAAAACACAGCCCGCATAACTTCTTATATCGCCTGAAAGTGCTTATGTAAGGTATTATGTTTTATTTGCAAATTATAAATGTGTCTTGTATCTGCACAATGTACTCGAAAATGTCCTGTTGTTATTCCTTAAATTACATTTTAATTTCATATTTTTGTTTCAAGAAAAAGCATTAAATGTAACTATTTGAAAGTTTTAGGGGCATTAAGCTCCTTGAAGCTCCTGCAAACGGCAAATGTTTTGACAAAATTACTGATATTCAGCATTAAAACTCAGTTGAGTATTGTATTACTAATTACTCATTTTTGAGTATTTTGCACTTCTGTGAAAATGTCATTCATAATTTAATTAGGTTCGGTATTTAATGCTTGTGTAATGAATTATCTAGTTCTTCCGTGTGACACGAATCACGACACACACTTTGTGGAATCCACAACAGCACTAAGGCGTCCAAAGCACGTTCTGTAACACGTACAAAGCACATCATCTCATACGTGCAAAGTACATTTAGCAGGAATGTGTTGCCAATGACTATGTGTTTCGTCGGACGACGGCATTTTTTCCTCTTCATTGATGCTAACAAAGCGCACTCCCTGTTTAACTAAGAACAGGTTAATGCTTTTGAAATAAGTTGTCAAAATGAAGTTTCATAAAGTTTTCATTATTTTTTTTTAAAATTATGAATAAATATTGTTATTTAACACTTTAACTCAAACTACCAACAGTATATTCATTTGCTTCATTTACAATTTTCAGATGTAGGGGAATGTGGGGTAAAGTAATATAGCGCGGCAAAGTGAAATGGTAAAATATTTGTGCTGCTTTTAGCGCCACCTGTCTGGTACTATTTTAACTACGTAGTAACACATGTAGGCTACTCCAGTCAAGAAAAGTTATCCCTGAAAAACCAGGGTAAAAAAAAACAGGGTGAAATTTTAACGTCATTATTATTAAAATTTTAAATATTAATTAAGACGTACTAATGTTCGGTGCAGTGGTTTTTTATTTAATATTGAGCTTGTTAGTATTTTGAATGCTTTGTACAATTATTGCATGCGGATCAAAGTGGATGTGGAAAAATGAAATAGTTTATTTAGTTTACTTATAGTCTTTTATTAAATAGCGTATATTATCATGTATAGATTCACGCACTTATTTATTCATTCATTCACTTATTTTCTTGTTCATTTACTTTTTTATTCAGTCATTTATTGTTTCTTGCATATTAATTAGTTAAAGAATTAATTAACTTATGTATTGTTTCATTATTTATTTATTATTTCAAAAATAATGTTTCAGTGCAAAATTTATTAGAAAATATATTGTTATTTCTTTATGCTCCGTTTTTTTTTTTTAAACAAAATTCCAATTTGCTTAGACTATTATCTTAACTATTGTACTTTGTTCCACATTCCGCTATATTTTGAAAGTCTTCTGCGGAAACCCAACTAACAGGACAATGAAGAAGGATGGTAAGGTAGACCGATCAGTGATCCCCTCCCGCCAATATCCCCATCTGCAGTGAATGAACAGCTCGCAGTTCATTCAAAAAAGTTTCTAATGTTTTTTCTTTGCTGAATAGGAAACAGGTTAAAAAGATTTTCAATCGTTCCTAAAAGCAAACAAAGACTTCTCCACTTTTTCCGATTTAAATTCCTCATCATTTAGCGAAACTTTCGCAGTTCAATTTACATTTTATCGTGTACAAATCTGCAAGTTGTTTCAAAGATACAATTTTTTGTTGCAATTTTAAAAATGATGACGTATTAATTGCTTTAAATATACTTAAATTAATTTTTTATGTTTTTTTTTTTGAATTTAATATATTTTTAAAGTTTTGTTCCAACGTTTCCAATTTTGTTGTAAATTTTTTCTGCAATTTTTTCAACTAATATCAATGAATTTTAAGTATAATTATTAATTATAAAGTTAATTATTCCCATATCAAATTTTAGAATAAAAAGAAAGCTATCGGTTTCTTTAACGTGCTTTTATTTCTTTGCCATTAAAATTTTTCTTCAGACTGTAAAGAAGTCTAAGAGCTGCCTTATTTGTGATAAAAAAAGGGATAATGATCGATTTAGATGTGTACTCTAATTAATTTAAGTTTAATGTACGCTAGTTCATCATTTTATTTTAAATTTTTATAAGACCCTCAGGGTTGTAACGTAGTCTAGTGAATTAAGAAAAAAGCGTTATAAAATCGCTTTTGCCCTTGGAGTTCACAAATGTGAAAGCAAATCAGGGAGGGAACAGAAATGGTGGAAATAATTATAATTAGCTAAAAATGATCAGATTTTTTTTACGTGTAGATTTTTTTTTTTTGTTATTTGAAACGTATTTTTAATTATGGGGACAAAGACAGCAAATGATTTATTTATTTGAACTTTTTATTAAACGTGGGTAAAATTTCTCAAATTGTTTCAATTGTAAATTAATGTGTAACTTATCTCACATTTTGAGTGACATGTTAACCGTCAAATTCGATTATTCAAAATGTGTGACATATTTTTTTTCTGTTTTGCTTTATTTATACTATATCTAAGAGGGACAACCAACAAATGCAATTCTAATGTTAGAAAGAATGATCCCTTCTAAATTGGAGCATGTATCTTTCTTTCTTTTTTTTTTTTACATTTTCCAGTTGTCGACATTTTACCTGGTAATCTTCAAGATTGTGCTTCATTTAAAAACAGTTATCAATCATATCTTTCTAAAAATATGTAAAAGAAACATTAAATTAACTTCTACCATCTCCCGAGGAGTACACCCAGGTAGGACACCTTTGGAATATTCAAAGTAAACGTGAAAAGCTTAAAAGTTGTTTTATACTATTCATCAACTGTTTGTTAACAAAAAGATGGGTACATTGGGAAGCTTTCGTTCCAAAAAGATTACACGGATTAATATGTTTCACAAAGTTTTTGAGATAAATTATAAATAGTATTTACTGTGTCAACGACTAACCTGTTGGATTTTTAGAAAAAAAGTAATAACAATAAACGTAGTTTTTATGAAATTAAACAATACATATGTCAAACATAGTAGGTTTTTATTAAAATAATTTGAATAGAAGTTGGCTAGGTAAGTCAAATTTTAGAACATCATGCTGTTACATTTTTCTAAGCATTATTTTTGTAGATAACTCTTTAATTTTGTAGAGAAAGCAGAAACTTAAGTATCTTTTATTTCAAAATGTGTTCAACAAATCTTCCACTGCGATTTTAACAAAAGGTTTATATGTAAATTACTAGATATGTTTCAGAAATAAAAATCTAATTTATTAAAAAAATAAAAATGATCTGAAAATTAGATCGTGCAGCCAAGTACATACATTTGCAAAATCTAAGATTAAATTTAAGATCTTGAATCAAAAATATCCTGTCCGTTTTTTTTTTTTTTTTTGTAACCTAGTTTACTAATTTTATATTGAACTAGCTGGGTAACCGGCGTCGACCGGGTTTTGGCCAGTTAGTACTATAATAAAAACGTTATAATAATAATAGCGACAAATCAAATAATTTACCAGATAAGTAACTATCTTCAACTGTAATATAAAAACAAACGTTGAAGAAATAAGTAAAACACAACCGAATAGACAAATCCTACAAAATCAAATTATATATACCTGAATATCAGAAAAAAAAAACTGCAAATCAAAAATCAGTTCGCTGACCGCAACAGCGTAGCCGTCCACGCGTCTTAGCCACACGGCATGGTTCCTCACAGCTATCGACACTGCCGGCCACCGCTCTCTCGATGAGTTAACATACACCGCCATCGATTGGGAATTTATCGAACTAAACAATTGATTAAACATTCAATTTGCAATTACAAATATTTCGGTCAATCTTCTTTTTTTTTCAAATAAGCCTATAGCCTTCCTAAATAAATGGACTATTCAACACAAAAAGACTTTCTCATTTGAAACTAGTAGTTCCTGAGATTAGCTTGTTCAAACAAACAAACTCTTCAGCTTTATATTATTTTTTTTTATACGGGATCTATTAATGCTGGTTAAAATTTAATCACATCTTATTAACTACTCGTATGGTAAAATGGTTGACGCTTCAAATTGCTAATGTACATTAATAAGAAATTTAGCTGGCCGAAAAAGTTATCTCAGAAAAAATATATATCCTGAATGCTATATATAAATACATGTAGACACTCACAATGAGCCATTAAAACTGTTCTTGGGGGAGGGGGGAAATCGTATTCTTTCTCTTCAGATCGAAAGTTATGATACGGAATGATCAATATTTTTGCCTTGATTCTAAAGCGAAAGATGAAGGGAAATATTTTCCAGAAAACCTAACGATGCGTTAAATGGTACATAACGATAAAAAATCAATCCCAGAAATGATACATTGTTCTTTGTTATCCTGTTTGTTCAATATAATCTTTTCAGAAGGGGTTTTTATCTCAATTTAGTTCTTACAAAATCCAATTACTTAGTGCTTATTTTTTTGTTAAAATATTTGTTTCATTAGAGAAACGTATCTTATTTTGCTTACAGAAAATATTACATGTTTACATCTGAAAAAAAAAAAGATGTTTGCATTCAAGATTTATTAGAAGCCTTTTATTGGCTTTTAACTTTCTCTTTTTATTGCTCCTACACGTTCCAGTTTAATTGGAAATGATGAAAAATGCATTTGAGTAAATTAAATATTCTGAACCTGATGAGATAAGGAATGCTGTTGAATGACATTATAAAAAAGCTGCCGCTGCAATTGTAAATTCAAATATTTTGCCTCTATGTTTCAAATTAGAGCATTTAAGGTTTTTTTTAACTTTATGACAAGAATTGTTTCATGCTTATTAGTTCTGAATGAATAAATAAAAAGAGGACAGGTCTCTTATCAAAATACGGATTTCACTTTGGTATGTTTGTTGTACGTGTAAAATGTGTAAATCACACTGCAAATGGTCAGACACTTTTTGAATACGTTTTGAACACATTTGAAAACGAAGAATTATCACTTTGTATGGACCAGTTTGAAGCAATTTTTTTGGAACAGAATTTAAAAAGTATCACAATTAAGTGAGCAATGTAAGTACCTAACAAAAGTATCAAACATAATCTTCTTTTCAGTAAGTTACCGCCCTATAGCCAGGGCTAAGGCAGAAATACATGAAATATACCGCCAGCTCAGTCATTCCAACCGAGGACTGCAGTTCGGTGCTTATTAGCACACATCAGCTTGGCATAGGTAGTGACTGAGATGGAGGAGGAAAACCTCTTAAGACAGTCAAGAGTGCCAAACAAACAGGTAGCTAATATAGAATTAGCACAGACCAGACGTTTGACCGAAGCAACGGTTCGGCTCAACAAGAAGATTGAAGGCAAGGCATGGTATTTTCAGTAAGTTACCGCCTGTTACTTTTAAGTTATTTCTTCATGTATAATCTTCTTTGACGTCCGTGGCTGAAATTACCAATTCAAAGCTCTTAATTTTCACACCTACATGTTTTCGATAACATATCAGAAGTATTTTAAAGCACATGCGTTAAAGTCTGCAACATAGACTCCATTTTTCAGTACATTTACAGATTTTTAAACGTCATTGGAGATTTTTTAACTAAATCTGCACTAAAATTTACGAAATGAATATTATTTTCGACGTTATAACGCTGATGTTTGTTATAGCACAGATATTTACCAACGCTTTGAAAATGTGTCGTAAGTTTCCAATTAAGAAGAAAGTATTAAAGTGAAAAGTTTACAGTGACGATAAACTTTTCTTTTAACCACTCAAGCGGCTGCGACGTAATATTACGTCAACGAATTTATATGTCATTAGCGGCAGCGACGTAATATTACGTTCGAAGCGTTCGGCTTTCCTGCAGAACACCAGCAGTTTTTCCCCTCGCGGGAAGTGAAGGGTGAAGGAATTGACGAACAGTAGGGGCGTTAAAAGCATCTACCGCTCCTTTGTCCACCCTCCGTGTCAATTTCTCCTAGTCAGGAATCACTTGAGCATGATTTTCAACTGTCATGCTTCTTTTGAAATACTTGTACAATGTGGATTTTTTTTTTTTTTTTTTAATGCTTGCAAGTTTGTGAATAAAAGTAAATAAACATTTTACAATTACTTATAATGGCAATTTTAATATTTGAGTAAGTTTGATTATGTAGAAAAATCTCTGAAAGGTCTTATAAATTATGCAATCAAAATTGATTAAGCTTTAATGTAAAATTTGTCATCCCTAATTCTTCAGTTATTGCAGAACTGAGAACTAATATTATTTCTGTAATTTGAGTGTGCTTGGAAAAATCTTGCAGAAATGCTTTTATAGTAATTTTCATGGTAAATCTTTAACTCGTATAAAGAGTTCAATGGACCGAAAGTTTTATTCGTAGTAACGGAAATTTAGCTGCAATGGAGTTCAAGCAATATAATAGCATTTTTAAGGAAACAAAACCCTTATTTTGTTGCAATGGTTTTCGCTTATGAGATATTACGTTTTTGAGCAATAAAAAGTTTGAAAGTTTGACGATATCAGATTTACAGTTATGTATATGATTAGAAATGATTTTATTATTTTAATGTTTTGAAGCTGAAATTTAGATAAAAAATCATAACCTATAATTTCTTCTAAATATTTATGCACTTTAAAACCGTGAAGAATATTCCGAAACGTTCCTACAAAATAATGCGCAGCTAATGTGCTTAAATTCTGGCAATAACGTATCGAGAAAAAAAAAAAGCACAACAGTTTCCCGCTAAAAGACAGTAACCCTTTCCGAAATCAACATGGAATTTTTCTGAAGCATTCAGAAACCTCCTCAATAGAAGGCAATGACGTTTTAGGGAAGAAATCAGGTACTCTCTAAGAAAACTTATTTATGTTAGCTTGTTAGCTCCCTGATTTATCCCCTCAATCTGGATAAACCGTATAGTTGAACTTAAGGCTCAATAATAAAGCTCAATAAGAATTTAATAAAAACGCTGAGTATATTTTGATACTGGTAGCTAAAGACATTTTTTTCAAAACAGCAAGAAGTTTGCATTCCTGCAACTTGAAGCAATTCTGGAAACCTTTTCGCCGAACAACTTGATTTTCGCAGAAAACTGGTGGAAACCCGTTAAATTCTAAAATGTTGCTCGGAAATAACCTGTGACGTTCAGGAATTTTCTTACAATGAAGAAGCTATTTCCACTTTTCTCCTCTCTTCATAGGTGATTTAAATTATAGCATTTGCTCTGGCGCGTTGAAAAGTAAACTAGTGCGTAATAAAGAAAAACAGAAAAAATTGGTGTTTTTGGACAAAAGAACCAAAATTTGAGTTGTTTCTTAAGTTTTCGTGGGAAGGCGGTGTAAAATCTTTTAGATGATGCTTCAATTGGTTTGATAAAGTATTGATGAAGTTATGGCGCTAACACCGAAAAAAAAAAGAAGCGTTTGAGAAACAATATATATGATAATGATAATAATAATAATAACAAACAATTTCAGCAAAAGTATTGGAGAAATTCAGGTTTCAAGTTATACTAATTTCAAATTAATTAGACTTAAATAATGCAATGTGTTCAAAAAATAAAACAAAACTATATTTTATGTTATGATTATTAGTTCGTTTTTTGGCCGAAACTAATATTGTATAGTTGAAGTTTGCAAACTTTTCTCCTAAATAATAAAATTTTAAAGACATGCTAATATTATGTAACTTTTATTCGCCACCTCGCTCCAATTGCGTAAACTGACTGAACGCCCGTATTGAAATAGGAAAAAGTATTAAGTTGAGCTATTTTTTTTTGGGGGGGGGGGGCTTTGGTTTCGCGTCAGCGACACACTTATGTTTAGAAGCGAAAATAATAATAATAATAATAATAAACTTTTCTTGTTACATAATGAAATTAGCAACTAAGTTTGAAACTTGACCGTGTTAAAAATAAAAAAACAAATTACCATCTATAGCAAGTATTTTGAATCAAGTCTTGCCCGAAACAAGCAGAAAATTCATCGTCTCTTAGCTCTACTGATCGTATCTAGTATTCTCTGGATTTATACCTACTTTTTCGAGACTAAATTTTCGATTAGCAGAAAAGAAATCTGATTTGGTTGAAAGTCAACACTGGTTGGAACAATAAATTTTCTCTGCAGTAGATAATCTTTTGACTTCGAATCACCAACAGGCCAATCTTAACAGTACTGCAACTATGGGCATGACGCCTTGCGCTTATCCGTCAGTGAAAGCATGCATATATTCGAAGCTCGTTTGAAATACAGCATAACCCCAAACGTACGCGATTTTCAAGGGACAGAAAAAAGTTATCGTTAATTCAAGGATATCGTTAAACCGAGGAGCATGGATTTTTAATGCAGTCGAGTCCGGACCAGTGAAATTCGTCGTTAAATTGGGGAAATCTTAAATCGAAGTTATACCGTACTTCAATACAGATAATAAAAAGATGCTTTAGTTGCATAAATGTGTACTAAAATGTGTTCAAATGGGATCCGGTGTACGGGATGTAAACTAAAATATGTTCCGAATTATGTTTTGTTACAAAGAAAATGCAACAATTGTGTTCTGCTCAAGATATTTGCTTAGTTAAAACTTGGAAACTCATTTGAACAGAGATTGGAAGCACATTTGAGAATAGATTGGGGACAAATTTGAGAACAGATTTTGAGCACATCTTGGCGCACTTGTGAGATCATCCCTTTCTTTGTCACTACTGAGGGAAAGGGAGGGGGGGAGCCAGATGATAGAAAAGTATTTAATGCCACATTTGAATACTAATCGTAATTGAAGTACATTTGTATCAGAGATTGGCGGTGAGCTGTAAGTAAATGTAAAAAAAAGAAGTCACAATTTTTTAAACTAGCTGCAAAACAAAAAACTATATGATAGAAAATAATATAATGCAGTATAGCACCGTTGATGCGTTTTTCAAGCGACTGATATGGAATGATGCATAAATGATTTTTTTTTTCTCTGCAGACAATAATTTTCGAAACAGAGACTTATCCAAAAGTTGGATAAGTCTCTATTTCAGTCTCGCTATTTTTTCTTTTGCTACGGCGGCATTCATGTAAATTTATTTTTTAATGAAAATACTTTACATATCCGAAACAGGTCAGTTTTTAGGTCAATAAAAGAGGGTGAAAAATAATAATAATACTAAAAATACACAAATATAAATCAAGTATAATCTATTAGCTTCAGATTATAGTTCAGAGCAAATCATATTTTTAGTTTATTAAATGATTCATTTTGGAGAACTCATTTAATGAACAAGTTCAGATAATTGTATGAAATTTTGTTAAAAGCGTTGAAGAAAATAAGCAAAGGAACGAAAGAAAGAAGTGAAAGTGTAAAAATCACTCTTGTACATGTTACACTCACAAAAGCAGTTTGTCTACTTTCTTTCTCTTGAGTACTGAAGCACTCGTGTAAGCCCCCTGAATTTGACTGACAGCAGGGCGGAGAAGATAGATAACGTGACGTATGTTGCTTTTAGAATCCATTTCCAGTTTCATTGCATTCGTGAGGAAATTTCTCTGACCGTTCAACACGTTTCTTATTAAGAGTACAAGTTTCACCAAGTTTCTTATCCAATTTTAAAACTAATAATTATAAAGTAAACAACAAATTAGCCTTTTTACAACTCAAAATAATTTACCACAACATTTAAACCTAATCCTACAGATTGTAATTTAAAAATTTGTAAAACTATGCTGATTGCAAAAATACTGAAACACATCTATACAACTGCCAATTTAACGTGCACACTAAAGATATATTGACAGATTAATGCATCTTTTAAAAAACTGAAATATTGTATCTATACCTATTAAATAAAATATAATTTTAAAACAATTTTCTTTCTTGATGCCCATTAACCGCATTATCCACCTTTTCATGTATAAATAACATCACTATTGTTATAAGTTTTAAAACTAGAAATCATTGAAGAATGTTTAATGCAGTACATTCATATAGCTTCATTTTAAATCTCAGAATTTTTTTTAAAAACTAAAGTTAATGTAATGTAACTTTCAATAGAATACATTGCAAATAAACTTTTTATTGATTGTTGAAAGAATTCTGGATCCAAGGGAAGGGATCAATACACAAATTTTAAAATCAAACATACATTACTGTTATGATATATCAAAAGGTACAATTTTGAATTAAAAAAAAATATCAAATTCCAAAAGAAAATTTGCAACATAATTTGTTTCTGGCCGAGGCGGTCGAATCACAGCTCAACCGCCATACAGCTGGGGCACAAGTACATTTCACTGGCGTGCTAATCAATTTTAGATATCAATGTGAAGGAAGTGCCAGCTTATATGAGATATTTACTGCATTCAGTTTTTTTATGACTATTCTAGACTGACGATCCCAAATAGGGTGAATTTACAACTACTGAATGCGGCAAAGTTTGATAATATACTTATAACTCTTCCTAAGCTCTGACTAAGAGATGACAAACACACATACATCGCATATTTATTTCTATATGTGTGTTTGAAAACCTGTAACGCATCATCCAAAGCAGACGATTTATTGTCCTTCAGATTGTACACATATTATCATTTGTCTGATTTCCTGAGGAATTGTATCTTTAACTGGAGTTTTGAGTCCGATGATAACATGTCTGTGAGCTTTTTTAAAATCAGTTCATTTGCTATTATTTTCCAAGACGGAAAGGTATCACAGAAATATTAGAACCTGTGCGGGGAAACCCAAATTTATTTCAATAGTTAATTCAAAATCTATTTTATTTTTCTTCATCTTCTTCAGAAGTTAGCGCAGTGGTGGTGCCCAGCCTACGGCAAGGGTGGATTTCAGGGGATGGTCATGGGGGTATGACCCCCCCTAAACCATCGACACTATTATCCATTCATCATTATTTTACGTGATCATAATTTAATAATTGCATACGAGTTAGATGGATGAATGTAGCATATCATGAAAATATATCATTACGCATTGTGTTCAGATACTTCATGAATGAAGTTGTCATCTGTAATAATTTTTAGTCTATTAATTATTTGTTTAAGTAAATATTTGAAATAATTCTTCCTTTCATTGCTTCTGATATTAATTTGAAAAAAAAAAAAAAGTGCAGTTCTAGATGCCATGTTTTTTGCCGATTTGATACATTTTATGGACACCCAAACAGTGTCAGAAATTTTTCGTAACCAAAGCTGAATATTTTTCAGCATGACCACCCCTCCCCCTAAAATGCTTGTCTGCATCCTCCCTTGATCTACGGCCCGTGAAGCATATGTGCTCTGTAAAAAGAAATGTGTAAGGTTACCAGTATTAATAGGTGTAACGTTACAAGAATTATGTTTTTGGTTTGGAAGGTTGTCGTAACATAAAGGCATAATCATAAGCAGACTATTCATTTTTTATGAGAGTGTAAATATATATTATTAATGTATCCCTGGGCTTTTATAATGATCTTAAATGATGAATATAAAAAATGTGAAATTCATTTATAAATTAATTAGTTGGTTAAGAACCAACCAATTTTAAGAGAAAATATATGTAAAAATTTTTTTTTGCTGTTGTGAGATTAGTATAGAAATAATTCTGTTCTAAAAGAGACAGCTTTTTTTCTTTTGCATTTTTTCTATAGCTTTCTTGGGGAAGGGTGGGATGCAGGATCTTTCGAGAAAACATGAAAAGCACCTTATTGCACTCGATGTTGAAATCGATAAGGAATTCAGTTTCTACTTATTCTAGGTTGAAAGAAAGGCATGAGTAGAAAGAGCGAGAACATTCACAATACACAATAGCTCTTATCCATGGGGGTCGTTCCTGGGGGATCTTCTACCACACGTGTGTTTAGCAGGAGAGCTTGTCTCAATGGTCTAAGGTCATTTGTAACTGGTTTGTACTTACAAATACATATGACACAGAGACCTAAATTTAATAAACAAAGAGATAGAAAACTATTGTGATTGACCGATAATTGTGAATGGTTTTTGATGTTTTCAAGGCAAATCATTAATTTAAAAAAAGTGGTTTAAAGTATCACATTTTCGAACTTACATCCAAACTTTTACATCAATCAGAATGTATCGCACAACTTTTTAACGAATTCCTTACAAAAATAAAATTGTATGAGGCATTCACAATTCCCCAGAACGGATTTGTAAATCACGTGATTTTTTGGGTAATATAGATGGCAGAGTGATAATAATAAAATCCCTGATAAATTAGCGAATTTCGTTCTGATAGTTTTCTGCCTTATCTCTATCCAGGTCGTGATTTCGAATCCCCTCCCCCCTAACCGACGATCCTACCATTACCGTAATAATGCTAGATATAAGTATTACTCCAAAAAAATCTAGTTCTGTGATCTTGCCATACATTCACAGTGCGTCTTACTATTCCGTCATTCGTGTTAAGTGACGAAAGGACATAAGTCTGGGACTTATGCCATTTCTGCACTAACGAAAAATGTGACCCCTCAATAAAGTGCTTTGTTGTACAAAGATAGACTTCCCTGCTATACTAGTCGATTTCTCTACATACAAGTATGGTAAAACTAAAACCACAGCGAAATCGATTTTGAAAAAAAAAAAAATTGACATGCCTTTCTGAAATAATCGATTCAAGTGTAATGTAAATTGTTATGTTAACCTTTTCTATTTGGCGCACCCCTCAAAATATTTTTTCTCGGCTACCGCACTGCATATAGTGAGATCACGTTACAACGAATACTAATAAAACAAAATTTCTGTTTCAGCTAAATGATTTTTTAGTCCCAAGGTAATTGCTGTTAAATTGCTTGAATTAAATTGCTACGAAATCTCCGTTACAGCGAGCAAACACAATGTGTGGCTTCTTGAAACACAGTAATATGGTGGTGTACCTAATATAAAGGGTTCCTCATGTCTCTGAGGGGGGGGGGGAGAGAGCTACGAATCAGTCGGGTAACGTAGGGGGAGGCAAAGGGGGTACTCGCCCCGGGCGGCACTATGCTAGGGGCGGCAAATTCTGTAACACTACATTAAAATTAAGTTTTTTTTTTTTTTTACGGCACTTGTCTCAAGAAATTTTTCTCGTCCAACCACGAGCACGAAATACTGGATACTAACATGTATGTGTTGTATTGATCACTTTAGCTGATATAGTAAGACTAGAAGGGAGAGTTCAACCTCATTGAAGAGAATTATTAATATCACAAAAATCGACAAGCAGTCCGGGGCGGACTGAGTCCCCCCAGAGGGCGTCAACCTTGACTACCAAAGAGCGCAAAATAAATAAATAAATAAAAAAAAAGAAAAGAAAAAGAAAAAAACACGAAGGTGCACAGATGGTTAGAGGGCGGAAAAATAGAAGAAAAAACGAAGACGCACACGTTCGAGGACGCAAATAAAGTGATATAAAAAAAATTTAAAATTTTGAATATTTTACATCTTGAATTCGAATTATGTATTTCGCAATCAAGATTCACGAGACGCGTAAAATGGTACTTTTCTCCGCACGCACCCCACCTCTTAGCCGTAGGCCTTAGGTTCCACCGCCCGGGGGGTCCGCGTAGCGGGCCCCCCGCACGGCTGAGTGCGGCGGTCGATAGTCGTATCATGCTACGGACGCGCTTGGTACTTATTGCGCCGGGGAAGGTCCCCGTGCTGGGCGTCAGCCCAGCTGCGAGTTTACCCCTTAATGTGTGGGTCTTGCTCACCGTGAGATACGGTATATCTCCCCGTACCTCTTTAGCGTAAAATGGTACTCTGTGGCGACGTGACTTCTCGTGAAAAACGTACACTGTATGTGTGATCGTAACTTTAATAAATATAAATAATTTGGAAAGGTTTGCCACTAAAGGTCTGTGGAGTCGGCTCATATGCAACATACGGTGCTTCAAGATGTATAATTTTTTAAAAAATTGAATTTATTTTATTTTATTTATTTATGTTTTTTTTTCAACGTGCACATTTTTTCGGACATGGAACTCATGGAAATGAAGCCGATATTTTGATTTTTCATCGAGAAGTACAATCGAAAGCAAATTGTGTTGGCTTAAGATTATATTAAAATGTAAAACTTGTTTTGGATAATAAAATCATGTTTTCGTTCTGTAAAATACTAAAAATGTCGTTTTTTAGGTGGAGGGTGGGGGGGGGGGGGGCATTTAGCAGGAGAGTGTAAGAGGGGCGGCAAATTTTGTGCCTGCCCCGGCGGCAGAAACCTACGCTACGCCGCTGCTACTTATACAAACTACACAATAATATTAATCGACAGATATAAAGAAAAAAGTCGAAAAATGTAATTTTACTTCACATCTGTCGCTATGCCGCTCATATGTACTTATCAAAACTTCAGGGAGTAATTAAAAAAGCCTATGACAATTCCATAACTGAATGAGCTAAGGGAATTAATTATTTGTGTTAACATAACCAACTATAAGCTATTTAAAAAGAACTGAAAAAGGAAGGGGTTTCCTTCCAATTTCATTTTTCGAATTGAAATCAACTTCGGTCTACCTTTGGGAAGGAAGATTTCAGTGGTTCTTCTGAGGAAATTTCAAAAGAAAATGAAATTATAAATTACTTATCGACACAGATGCAGCACTTTCGAAGAGGAAAGGAGTAACTAATATTGTGGAGCAAAAAACAAACATAAACATATCACCAAAAATACTGGAAAACTTTGAAAAATTCACAATTTTACAAATTTCTCGAGAAATAAAAGACCAATTGCTCTGTAGTTTTTTACACACAAAAAGTATATACTCCAGTTATCATTTTCCAATTAAAATTACGTCTACTAATATTCATTTAGGGGACCAGCAACAAATTGAGTTGACAAAAAAGGGTTTTTGATCATCTTTCATTGTAAATAGCGGGGAATAAGCTATAAATTTCAGAAATAAGTAAAAGAACTATGCAGCGTTTATTTTTATATTTTCGTGAAAGTATCTCTTATACGTACGGAAGATAAAAGTATTTCTTTCAAAAATACAATTTTTTTTTTGGACGATATTTGGCTCATAACATGCAGAGTTTTCCTTCAAACGATACTAAACTTTCAGAATATTTGACAGCGTACAAGAGAAACATAATAATAAAATGTGAAGCAAAAATATTGAAAATTCGATGAAATAGGAACGTTTAAAGCAATTATTTTTTCACTGCGCATGCGCAAAAGATAACAATTTACAACCTTTATAATTCAAATTCCAAATAGATCTTACAACTCATAAAAAAGTTCCACTTCGATATCATTAAAATTTAAAAAGTTATCAGTGTTCAAATGAGCTGAATTTCAATAATTCTTGGCTAGGCAACGAATGATAAGGGGTCGTTCTCAAACTGGCAAAACTTTCCTCTTATCGTGCAAAATGATTTATTGATAAAAACGGATTATTTGCGAACGATCCCTCATGCTTCGTCGCCTATCCATGAATTCGGCTTATTAGATCGCTGACAACTTTTCAAATTTTAAAGATATCGAGTGGAATTTTTTCAATAGTTGGAGGATATATCCGGAATTTGGATTATGAAAGTTATAATTTTCTTATGGTTAGCGCATGCACAGTGAAAAAGTAATTGCTTTAAACGTTCATATTTCATCAAATTTTCAATATTTTTACTTCAAATTTTCTTACTATATTTCTCAAGTATGCTGTCAAATATTCTGAAAGTTTAGTAACGTTTGACGGAAAACTGCGTGTTATGAGCTGAAAACCGTCAAAAACAATTTGTATTTTTCAAAGAAATGCTTATATCTCCGTAGTTTTAAGTGATATTTTAAACAAAATATAAAAATGAATTCTACATAGTTCTTTAACTTATTTCTGAAAGTTGTAGCGTATTCTAAGCTATTTACAGTAAAAGAAGATCAAAAACCTTTTTTTGTTTCCTCATATTGTTGCTAGTCCCCTAACTGAATAGACTTAATTTTTATTGGAAAATGGTAACTGGAGTATACTTTTTATTTGAAAAAAAATTACACAGAATTAGCTTCTTATTTTGGAGAAATCCGTAAAACTGAATTTTTCAAAGTTTCCTAATACCGAATTACTAATTTTGGTCATATAGTGTATGCGCGTGTCGAAGTGTTGATGTGTAATATTATACACACATTCTGTTGAAAAGCATAGTAACACGATGTTGTTTCAGAAGAACGAAGCCAAGCGTTTAAGTATCTGTTTTCAATGCGTTTCAAATTCCTTCTTTTACACCTTTCTACAACTGACCGTCGAACACGCCCAGGAACATGGAGCATTGGAAGTCACTCGTGCGAACTAAAAGGCAGGCGTGGTCGAAGACAATCTTGACACTTTCCAGGGGGAGAAGCAGAGTTCCAATATGTGCTGCAGTGAAACTAACGCGCGAAAACCTGCTGCAATATGGCTACAATTTTTCCTTGAATTAGAGCCGCCAAAGTGGTTAAGTTCGAAATCATCCGCTTCAACGGGTACCGAACTTCTGTTTTGTGTTTCGGATTATAAAGCTGCAATTTTTATCCCTAAACAAGTCTGTAGTCAAACAAACGAATTAATGGGTTCGAGTCTAACCGCAATGAAAGAAAAAGCGGTTTCATAAACTAAATGACAAATCTGATACTTTTGTGAATGAACTGTTATTTAAAGTAGTCACAAGAAATGATTCTTACATTTTCTAGTGCGATATTTTATTGATTTATTATAAATATCATTAATGAAGAAATTTTCAACAGAAAACAAAATACTGAAGCTAAATTTTCCCATTGTTTTTATCCAATCTAATTAATAGTCAACATTGACGGTTACAATACGTTTTTGATATTTTGAAGTTTTTAATTATTTTTCCATTCGTCTAAAGAACGAAACGCTGATGTACCGAAATAAGTACTATTTTCGGAGGATGTAATTTACATTTCATTTTAAATAACGTGGGGAGGACACATTATTAAAAATAAATAAGTTTCTGAATGGTAAACATTTTACTGTTTGTGTTCAAACTCTAAGGTAACTTGTTGCATTCAAACATTGATATGTTCTAAAAAGCTTGTTTGTAGTTTAATTTATACATTAAGGTTTTAACGTTGCTTTCATTTCTTTATGTGAAAAAATAATTTAATAATAATGGCAAAAATGTATTTTTAACCTAAACAAGAAACAATAGCCTTTTATGATAAGTAAAATGTTCAAAAAACTGTATTTCAGTTACTAAAGTTATATTTTATATAAATTTATATTATTCAAGAATAATATATAAATAATAATTTAAAAAGGCATTAAATCTTTAAATGTTTCAAAAAGTAAAAAAATCTCTGAGTTCGATTAAAATCTTCTTTAAAAACCTAAGTATAGTTTCACCTTCCTTACTAATTTTCGGAAACGTTTCTCATAATTGTAGCTGTATGTTGATATACAACTGGTAACAGAGGAAAATTAATTTTCATTAATTTTTTCTATAACTTTTCCAATTATAGAAGAATGTAAATTGTTAGTTAGGGCAGTAGATATTTTGTACACTCAAGTGTGAATTAAGATTATGGTATAACATAATAAATATTTGACCTTCTTTTTAGCATTCAAAATACCCTCTTGAGAGATGTTAAGTAATATTTTATTCTTTCAAACGCAGTCCTATCCACATACAATATTTACACTTAAACTAAAGTCTCAGAAGATTACGAAAGTAATATATTAGTCAATTAAGGAAGTAGTAAGTTAATAATTCATTCCAGTTTCATTTACGCTAGATTAGAGAGATGACTTAACAGTCATTAAGGATTCAAAGAGTTGCCGAAAATAGCTATCAATGGAATTATCAATGAACACATCTTGTACGAATTACCATTTCTAATTAGATTTATCGTTTTCGATTTCTTTCGCTTTTGAAATAACACGTGGAAAAAACGACCTAACTGTTATAATGAATCTGGAAATGAAATAAGCAGAGATTACTTTGTAAGACTTAATTTGCGTGAGTTAGGTAGAAAAGCTTAAGTGGTTTCTTCTAATTTCCGTGTTTAAATGTAAAACATCAGCATTTTTTGCCTATTAAATGGTTACTAAATATTTTATAAGTATTTGTGCATGTTAGTCGAACTACAGGTATTACTTGACTTTAAACAATAAAGCATGATGAAATTACTCATTGATTTTTTTAAAAATGTGTATTTTCGGCTTCAAATTAAAATTTTAAACCTTTAACGTATTCCCGATCATTTGACAGCAGTTAAATCGCGAGGCAGCCTTTTTTGAGCACAGGACTTTCAGCGTAACTATTCCTTTTACATTGTAGCTTTGGTTAAGTTCTTTTATATTCGCAAAAAAAAAGAAGTAAAAATAAGAGTCCTTGACGATATTGGTGCGAAAATTAAATCAGCCCTTTGGAGATTAAATGTAAGACATAGCATTATGTCTTGAGAAATGGCACTCGCAAGGAACAAGAAAGAACGTTCAATGGGGTTATTTCCTTCTGTCAAAAGTAGTGCTTTTTGTCGCTGAAATTGATAGAATAAGAAAAAAAACCATGGACCCAGAAACTACTTTTATTTTACCAACAGTTATTTTTTAATTATTTTTTTTTAAATGTCAGATTTTTCAAACAAGGCATGATCTTGATGACGTCACAAATGATGCACTTTGCCGCATCCTTCTACCGCGATTCTACGTTATGATAATCAAGAAGCGAATTAAAATTGTGCTCTACGCTTGCTATCAACCATATCATTGCTAATACACGTGAGTAAAGATGCGAATTAAATATTTTGCTCTGTGAATGGCAACACAGAATGGCACTTCATCATTTGTGATGTCATCGGACAGAAGCATAAACATTGAAAGCGCGCAGATTTAAGCATTTTTTTTTTAAATATTGAACATTGCACCGCCTTCTTTTGAGCTATTGATCCGAAAATCAAATCAACTTTTTTATTCCTCAAGGTGTATCTGTCGATCAATTTTTGTTTGATTTCGTTCATTACTTCTCGAGAAATAGCAGACACGAATAACGAGAAAATAGGTGGCTGATTGCTCAACCCCTATTTGAGCTATTGGCACCAACATTGAATCAGCTTTTTAAAGTCAAGTTATGGACAAAATTTTGTTTGATTACACCTGTTACTTCTTGGGGTATAGCAGGCACGCACAGCGAAGAAAACGATCGAGGAATTGGCGCCAAATACGGTTGGCAACAATTTACATGCGGGTACAAATGAGGAAGTGAAGAGCAAAGGGATGTAAGTGGCAAAATTAAAGTTTTGGAGATAACCAGTAGAGAAGGTAAGTGAACCTCTTCCCTTTCTTGGAGCAAGAGATAGTACAAGTAGCCTGGGTAGATTGTGTTTTACAGCATGCTTTAGAAAATCTTTTCAGTGAAAGCATACCTAGGACGTTATCTTTAAACGCGTATTGCTCAAAACTTGAAAATGTTCACCTACATCCCTTTGCTTCTCACTGTCTCATATGTGCACCAAATTTATTTAGATTTCATGCAGTAGGTAATGCTCGCCAGCAAAAACCAATCACAACTACATGCAAACACAGATTTTTTCCAAAAATTGTTAGAAATTGACTCAGCACACCTCAAATTGTGCAAATCAGTCAAAATTCCAAATTCAAAAAATGTTCACGAATGCAGTATTTTCTTCATTGTGTTATATACAGAAAAAAGTAACAAAAGCAAAATGTTAAATCAAAAGCTGAATTTTTACATAGGAAGTTAAAAAAAGAAAAAACCACCAAGTGAAGTGACGTAAAAGTAATACTATAACGGAAAAGTATTGATAATTGTACTTTTAAATAAAAGGAACGGTAATGTTTTAATGAGCGTCTGTGATCTGAAATTGCATTACACTCTATAGAACGTGTATAGAGGAAAAAATAATGTATAATAGTGCCTTAGTGAGCAAGAAAACATTACGTTTGCTGCGGACCGATGGAAAAAAGTGTAATACAGAGATTCACTTTCCAAATATCGACAATTTTAACAACAGATTACTCACTAAATGTCGCCAATTGCGCCAAATTGAATTCAGAATAACAAATTAAAAGAAAAACTTTGTTGCCAAACTTGTCGCCAACTTGGTATACCACCAAGATGGCAATAAAAACTTGGCAACCAAAACCTTAGTTATATTAAAAACATATTGCCAAGTGGTAGCCAAATTGTTATATCACTTAAGTTTGCATTGAAATTGACACTTATTTGCCCCCCAGAAAAATAAGCCACTTAGAGTCCACGTATAACTTTTAACTGTCTATGGCATACCGGTTTTTACGTTAAGCGCGATACATGCATATATCTCTAGATTCGTAATATGTTCCTACAGACTTAACTAGAGTACTCGGGAGATAACTAAATCAAGAATTGACAAAAGAATTCTTTGGCCGCCCATACCTGGTATTTATTCACCTGCAGACGGCCGGAAAAAATCACTCAACATTTATTCGGGAGTAAGCAAAACGGAAATTCAGGTCGAAATTTGAGTGTCATTTTTTTTATCAATTTTAACACATCCATTACTTTATTAACAAAAAAAGTTTGAATGTGGAAATTTTCACTTGATTTTTTTTTTTTGATTTGAAAACTAAAATATATTTTTAATAAAATGCTTTCTATTTGGTAATTGATTTTTTTTAATGCTCAAATGATTGACTAAATAAGTCAACGAATAGGAACATATAGTGAAACAATAAACGAATAAAAAAAACTAATATTTAAATGTATGACAAAAAAAAATAAATACAATAAAACAATGAATGAATAAGACAGTACGTAAATGGACGAAAAACAAGAACTAGGAAATGTAAATGAATTATTTAATAAATGAATGTCCACGTGATTAAATGCATGATTGTATGAGTAAAGGAAATGAACTATTTCTCATTGCTCGATTCACTTCATAACTGTACAAATTATTTTGAATAAAATAAGAGTAATATTAAACAAATAAAGACTGCATCGAATATGACTAAACCTCAAATAGTATTCAAAATCTAATAACAAGAACTATATCATTTTATAATTACAAAAACATTTTTTGACTTACAACAAAATATTAGAATATGAGTATCAATTTTTGAGAATTGCTTGTTTTATATGCTTTGATTTTCAGTAGTAACTTTTTCTTGACTGGAGTAGACCTCATGCGTTACCACATAGTTTTAAATTTTACTACGCTAAAATTTAAAAAAAACAGTAAAAAATTTAATTACTCTAAAAGGATTCTAAAAATTTTACCATTTTACTTTGCCCCGCTATTAAACTTTGTCCCATGTGGTCGTAAATACTTTTTTTGTATTGAAGCTTAATCTTTTTAACCAATGCTGTCCGTGCATTAAATATTTAAAGTTGAGTTAAATTTCAACAGTTTACTACAACTACAGTTACTGAAACTCCTTTTATCTCTCAGTATATTGTGCATGCAAGACAAGTGTAAGAAATAACGTCTCAAAATTCGAAAATTGTCTTCCAGTTTCCAACAAAATGTCTCTCGTTCTCTTTTAGAAACAAAGTTTCCTATGCGCAAATTTATTTCGAGAGATGTGTTGGTAGAAAATTGAAAAGGACTCGAAAGGAAACTTTTCCAATTTCTGCGGAATAGGAAAAGACTGCTTAGTTTGTAGAGTTGGACAATATATTTTATCATTGGTACATTTCAAGAGGGAGGGAACGTAACAAAACAAAGTTGCAGGTAGAATAAAATGTCTAAAATGTCTGCAGTAGAGTTGCATAAGAAACATTGAAACCATACATACAAACTAGTTTCGTAGACGAAGGGTGATTCGTTTCCAATAACCACTCATTTTAGTTTTTTGAATGGTGAATACATTTTGCCAACTCTCCCGACCTTGTAAATGTAGACAGTTCTTCAAAAATGTGAAATTTCTTATAAAAGCCATAGAAAAGTGTTTTCCATTTCCTCTATTATTGTTACTATTGTTTACTTTTCATTTCCAATGTACGAAATAGCAGACATTTAAAATAGTTAAGTAAGACTTATTTATTCGGAGGCTTAACATGAGTATTAAAATTTCATATACGTCATATGTCCCTAATCAGAATTTCTGTCCCTAATAGTATATCGTGACATCAAACAAAATAAATTAAAATGTAGGTATTTTTAAATATATTTTTATAATATTTCAAGTTCAAGTACTCTTACTTAAAATCAAGTCTCCAGTTTTGTTCGGTTGAAATTATTAATTAGTTTCTTGCGAAGTTAAAACTTGTCTTCATCATTTTGCAATATTACCCTCTATCAGTTTTTGCAGGCTTTTGGAGTCCCTGTCACTGGCAGCTACACAAATTTCAACTCTAACTACTGCCATCATAATTTTGTTAATAAATTAACAGTTTTGTGTGCAGAAATTTCTAAGCTTCTTCTATCTAAGCCACAATGTTTCAAGTACTCTAACTTAAAATCAAGTCCCGATTTTTTTTCCATGCATTAATTTGATTCTTGCGAAGTTAAAACTTGTATTCAGCACCTTCAGCCTTTTGCAATATTACCATCTATCAGATTTTACAATCTTTTGCAGCCCTTTGGTGCAACTGGCAGCTACACAAATTTCAACTCTATCTACTGCCATCATAATTTTGTTAATAAATTAACAGTTTTGTGTGCAGAAATTTCTAAGCTTCTTCTATCTAAGCTACAATGTTTCAAGTACTCTAACTTAAAATCAAGTCTCGATTTTTTTCCATACATTATTTTTTTACTTGCAAAGTTAAAACTTGCCTTCAGCACCTTCAGCATTTTGTAATATTACCATCTAGCAGATTTTACAATCTTTTGCACCCCTTTGGTGCAACTGGAGGCTACAACAAATTTCAACTTTAACTGCTGCCATCCGAATTTTGTTAATAAATTAACAGTTTTGTCTGCAGAAGTTTCTAAGCTTCTTCTATCTAAGCTACAATGTTTCCAGTACTCTAACTTAAAATCAAGTCTCCATTTTTTTTTTTTTTTTGCAAACATTATATTTGTTTCTTGTGAAGTTAAAAGTTGCCTCCAGCATTTTGAAATATTACCATCTTGCAAATTTTACAGGCTTTTGGAGCCTTTAGGTTCAACTGGTGGTTACAATAAATTTCAGTTATAGTTGCAGCCATCATAATTTTGTTAGTAAAGTAGGAGTTTGATGTATAGAAATTTCTGAGCTTCCTCATTATTTGTATTCAGTAATCCAAGTAAATATAAGGGTTGCCCAAATGAAAAGTGGACAAGTGCGATAACATCAAAATGAATGTACAGTGCCACTGTACATATAAAGGGCAGTGTAAGGTATTTTTCTCAGGAGTCGTTTAGTGGTGAAACATGTTTGCTGTAGAAGAAATTGTACAAAAGGAAAGTCGTGCTTTCCATTGATGCGTCGAGATCGGAACAACTCCCGGTTATACGGTTTCTGGATGCGAAAGACGAGCCTAATGTGGACAACTATCGGCAAATGGTAGTAGTGTATGGCGACTACTGTTTAGGACGTGCGACTCTAAACAAGTGGTGTAAAAGTTTTTGAGAAGGGCGGCAAACGACGTCGGATTTGCTGAGACCGGGACAAGCAAACACCAATGATTCCATTGCCATCTCTAATGAAATGATCCGAGCAAATCGAAGGATCGACCCGTGAAATCAGTGACGAACTCAATCTGAGTAAAGGAACGGGCCACTTTAATTCACCAATTTTAGGCCACTTTAGAGAGCATTACAGGGTAAAAGTTTCCATTCGAACGATGAAGTGAAAGAAGCCGTGCAGGACTTCCACAAGAATTAGCCCCGATCTTTCTACATCAAAGGCATCGACCTGCTGCCGCAACTCAGCAACCTGTGTTTCAACACCCTTGGCTATTTCTTTTGATTTACATTAAAATTATTATACTTATTCAACTTTTCCACTTCTCATTTGGGCAACCATTGTGGAATAATAATTACGCCTATCATTACCATCCTGATTCCTAATGAGTTTCTATTAATCGTTATGTGTATTTTTTTTTCTTTTATGCGCATATTAAGTTTACCTTTGTTCAAAATGTTTAACATTTTAAGGGATGTTGACATATTTTGTTTCTTGCCAATTAAAATACGCTAAAATGCATTATCTTCCATGTCATTATCATCCAAGTGCAAAAGTTACAAACATGTCAATGGTCAAGTTCGACCGTTTAAAAATGAATACTAAGTTCATCATTTGTAATATTTTAGATTCTTGATATTTTGAAAATTAATTTTTACAATATGGATGTTTGACTCCACAGGTTTAATAGAAAGTCATTTGAAAAACTTTTTATGTGTATTTTTAAAAATCTTCAATATTTAGGCATTTATAGCATATTTATTTTAGGCACTAAATTTAAAAAAGCATTTTTAAGCAATTGATTCATGAATCAAAATCAAGAAAAATTGAGAAAATATACATTCAAAAAATTAGCCAAACTTTCAAATAAAATGTTACAAAAAATTGTTAGTTGATACTGGAGATATTCTTTAAGTTGAGACAGTCATGCATTTGTTTTAATTAAAACTATATCTATCAAGATAATGTACATTTTCAGAAACATTTATTTTTCTTTTAATTAACTTTATTTACCTCATCAAAAAACTGAAAAAGCCAGAGAACAAGGATTTCTTATTCTTACAAAATATGCTTTTACAGAGAAAACCATTTGATGAAGAAATCTGTTGATAAGGTTTTCAAAATCTTCATCAATCTTTTGTTCCTTGGAGCTTTTCCAATAACTTGTACAAAGGTACAATTCATTCTCTTGGGCCCGAGCTAATTCGTATTTCGGACAGTCTGTTGCAAAGTTGCTCCGAACCATTCTTCTTGTATAGCAGGAGTGTGGCAAGCTCAGGGTCCAACGTGATAGGAAAAAAAAATGAAAACATGACCGGAAGTGATTATCAAACTTTTATCATTTATCATACACTTAGGAATATCGAAGAAAACGGAGCTATGCGTCAAGATTAAAACTCAATAATGCATTTGGTGTATTTCTCATTTTTTTACAGCTGAAAATTTTCAAAAGTGTCAGAATAGTTTTCATGCACTGCTGGTTACTGATCGTTATTTTTTCTTTAAGCTTGTAAATTCAAGAAATGTCATAATCAGTTAATGGTTTTCAAGCCATTGCAACAAACATATTTTTAACTTTAAGAATTTCGAAGGAGATCTGTCTACTTTTAGATTATTTTCTTTTGTTTAATATTAAGTTGAAAAAAAAAATCTAGTGTCTAGCAATCTAGATTTCTCCATTAATTTGAAAAGAAAAAAGAAAGCAATTATCGATTGAACATTATCGTTTTTTAAGAATGTATTTATAGAGTAGCAAATCAGCTTTACATACACATGCCTTTGCTTCGGACAAACACCGGAAAGATTTGCCGTCCAAGTAAAAGGAAATGTCACTTATGGCGCCTGTGGGAATTAAACCTACGAAACTTACTTTCTATCTCGGAACCACTGAGTCTCCAACAATTTCTATGTGAAATAATTCAATGTTTCAGGTCTAATGTTTTGCCACTTAAAACAGAAAATCTCTCAGGAACAAGGTTCGAAAGTCCACCAGCTGTATGGATTCGACATAAAATCAATGATTGTCTTAAATTTAATGATAGTCAATGTAAAACCAAAGATACATGGTAATGGTGTCATTCACGAATCCTTATTTTATCTCACAGCTCAATCTGTTACTGCTTGGCTACATCAGTTCTTCCTCTAAAAAAGGGGTAAAGCGTTTCTCAGGAGTACTTTTTTCATGACCAATTATGAAATAAAATCAATTGCCTGTAATTTTTTTAATGAATCTTTGTGATTTCATAGAATAGCAATAGCAGCAAAAGATGTTTTGAGGTCTAAATTCTAATTTCTAACCTTTTCCCACGTATTAATAAACCGCCCTGTCAGTTCATTAAGACATTTTTTCGATAACGTGGTATAGGTTTTTAATTATGGGAGCAATTGAATGTTTTTTGGTCATAAATGCTAATTATTTTTGGGCATAATAGAGGAAACTACAGTTGCAAACTAATTAGCATTAAGGAGCGACTTTGCCACTGCAACAGCAGCACTACTAAACAGGGAAAGAATTATTATTTATCTAAAATTTCTCATTTTAGAACAAGAAAAAAAGGATAAGAAAATAGGACAAGAAACAAAGTGGATATCCCAGGAAATAACTTTCACTTTATTTGAAAATAAATAAATAAATAAATATATTAACTCCTTTTACAAATAAAAGCAACTCTTGTGAAATCCTGCAAACATTTTTACGGTTGAGTTCAGCCTACACAAAAAGCATTATGTAACTCACACTAAGGGAGTCATCAATCAAGTTATAAAAGAAAAGACATACAGAAAGAACCCTGAGACTGACAACAACACAATTGATCTTGACTCCAGTCCGGCAGATGTCAAGTCCAAAAATGAACATTTCCCTTAGTTCTGTGCTAACTAAATCAGTGTGTTTGATACACATTTTTGCGCTGTGTTTGTGTTACACACACTTCATTATTGATACAGTTTTTTAGAGTCGTTTTTGAGTTTAACAGTTGAATTTTTCTTGGGATTTTCTAGCTTTGCTTTCAGTTTTGAAAAAAAGAAAATGTGAAAGAAGCTTTTATCTATTAATATATCTATTTTTAATGGTCTTTGTATACTGCTTTAATAAAAGTTGTATTGCCTGTCTTTTGGATTTTTCAAAGAAAAAAAAATGAAATACTTTGATTGTTTTCTAATAACTTTTGTAAGCAATATGTCTTCACATCTAAACATGTTACGGTTATTGTTGTTGTCTTGTGCCAGTTAGACCTACTTGAAAGGGACAGGCCGACTTATCCGACATTTTGGGTCCAAAACGGCTTTGGATCCAACCCTGTTTGTAGTATTCATAATTACGTTATAATATTCGAAAGTTGCTATGTACTAAAACAATTGATGCTAAGTTGAATAAAATGTCACCTTAAGAATATCAGGAAAGGTAACTTATTTCACAAAAATAACAAAAATGTATCAGGAAATGTTTATTGCATTGAACCTCCTTTTCAAACCTGATTTGTTTGTAATTTATATTATTTCAATCTCCTTCATTTACAAAATCAAAAATTCAAACATCCATCAGGCATCGCATCTATAGCTCTGGTAACAGTTTTCTGCAAGGAGGCTTTTGTACAACTGCTAATTTTGTCACCCGACAATTTTGGAACTAAAATGTCGGATAATTCAGCTCGCCTTATATAGTGGCCTTGGTGCCAGCTGGGCAATCTTAGGTACGAAGCTTCACTTTTCCAACTGCACCTTGATTTGATGTAAAGTCCAGCTTCCACAGTACACACATGTCATACAAAACCGTTTATAGAGTAGGCAACATTCACTGCATAGCAACACATTCACACAAAGAAAGAACAAAGACAATAGAGATAAACTATAGTCCGTTTTCCACAAGAAGACACTTGACTACTCCCTCGTCACGTGGTATCCGATGATTCCATTTCACTGTTTTCGGAAGAAGGTATTGTAGGATCATAGCATTTTGTTGTAAAAGCAGCAGTTTTTAAAATGTAAGAATAACTAAAATGGTAACAGACAAGTGAAGCAAGTGATGAAAGGACACTAGGAATTTTTTGGACATTAAAATGCACGTCCAAGTTAAGGCTGTCTGGTTGTCTCCTTTAGAAGTGCGTGGACTGCTTACCGATCACCCCAGCGTAAAATGGAACTCTGCTTTCGAGGAGGCGCGGCGAAGTGCCTTCTCGTAAAAAATGGACAATACATTCATGCCCAGTACCAATTTGGTCGACATGATCCTGTTCGGTGAGTAAAACTATTCAGTTGTAAAAATCACTGCGCAGAATTTTTTAAATATTTCTATCAGAAAATCGCGAGGAAGGTTAGAGACTCCTTTAAGGACAATCTCACAAGCACCATATTTGATCAAAATGTGAAAGTAAAAGGTAGATTATGCGTTTTATGTTTTTTGGCCCAATACCTGTTGTTCTAAAGTTTGATACCTAGACATGTTTTTTTTCCTAGCCGTAGCAGGATTTTGCAGGTACAATTTCAACCGACTGCAAAATTCTTGCTCAATTGTAATCATAAGAATACTTTCCTGAATATACTCCATAAAACACATGATGATGTTACTGTACTGTGCCATTACTACTACTGTAAATGGCACGTATTCTTCTAACTTTCGATACCACTTCAATTACTGCGTCTCACTTCTACTCGCACAGTGCCGTCTCCAAATAGGGAGGTGTATTACCCACATCCTGTAAATTTCCTTCAGCTTTTTGAAATGTTTGTTTCCAAGAGCAAATGGTTATTGGAAGAAACTGTAACATTTCCGAAATTGTAATGCGTAGCGGTAAAAGCGTAACACATTTCTTCGCCATTACATTTGTTCACGCACCTAAGCATGACTAAGCATTACTAAATAAAACAAAATAAGAAATTAAAAAAAAATCGATTTACACTCAGTTCCTTTTTGATATCTTTGTGTTTCGTTTTGGTGGAAACTTTTGGAAGGACCTGAATAGCCATTTTTACTACGTAATAATTATTATCGCTAACTTAGAAGTACGTGCCTCTTACCTCAATGTTTTAGGCTACCGTCGTATAAGTTTTACTAATAATTTTGCATGCTTAGTTTTTATTTTTGATTTTTAAATGATACATCGTCCTTTGCTTTTAAATGTGAAATTAAATTATTGCTAGAAATTTTCCTTACATGCACCTTAACCATATAGCAGATCATTCAATGCTGTTAATACGTTGTAAATGGCGTTGGGGGCGTTAACTTCATTGGTAGGTGAACACTTTGTTTGGACAAAGGAAAGAGGTGAAATATTCTGATTTTAAGGAGATTGGTTAAATTTATCACTTTGGGAAACTTTATTTTTTTCAGACAATGTGGTTTAAACTAAAAGTTTTAGCAACTTATGTGCGTGTACCTTAGATCAGGAATTAAAATAGAGAGAGTAAGTCTAATAATTGGCTTAGCAAAAGCTGACCCGAAGACTCCAAGTCACGTGATTCAACATCGGCGAATGGTTGGCACGTTTTGCTTGAAAAAAGCGAAAGAAACCTGATTTCTTCTAATGCTTTGCTTTAAAATCTATCACGTGACATGAGGTCTTTGTTTCACGATTGAAAGTCTTCACTCCCTCCATTTTATCTTTTCTCAATGGTGTGTACATTCTTTTGAGGAAAAAAGCAAAAGGAAGATGATGAATTGATACACAAAAATGCATTTATGAACTTTAAAAAATTATATAAACGACCGCAAAAATACAAAATTAACATTTAATAACGTATTTAAATGCAAAATCAATTTCTCAACTCTACATTTTTGAATATATAAAAATGTATGCTTTATAACTTAACTTAAAATGTAACCTTAATCAGCATAGTTTAAGTTAGCGAGCTTAACCATCAAATTCTAAAATAAGTAAATAAAAAAAATGAAATTTCAAAAAGGGATCTTGTTACATGCTTCCTAGTTTAGTTTTTCCTTCCTAAAATTAGCCTTTCAATTGATTTTAGCCATGTACTTGTGAGAACCCGGAAGTGATACTTAAAATACATCTTATAAGAATGAAAACATAGATTTAATGAATTATGCATTACCGAAAAGTTCCCTGTCGCGTTTTTTCCTTAAAACTATATTAAATAAAATATAATCAGTTGCACCAAGTATGTGCCGTATATTCTAAATATTTTTCTTCTTTTTTTTGTACATTAAATTTAAATTTATACTGTATTCGAATTTTATCACTTTGTGGGAAGCTTAAAACACTGAAAACTGGGAATAGAAGTTTCTAAGGCCCCTATAGTGGAGGAGCCAACGCATCCGCCATTTT
This sequence comes from Uloborus diversus, assembly GCF_026930045.1. Classification (NCBI taxonomy): domain Eukaryota; kingdom Metazoa; phylum Arthropoda; class Arachnida; order Araneae; family Uloboridae; genus Uloborus; species Uloborus diversus. The sequence continues at coordinate 38,484,290 of NC_072737.1, forward strand.
GGAGCAAACTTAATCCAGTGCTTCGTAGCGACAGCATTGCTGCCGAAGTTTACATTTATTTAGCATATGTTAATTGAGTCAAATGGGTGGTTGTCCGGCTGTCGATTGTGAAAACAGCTCCAAGAAAGGAATTCAGCTCTTCAGATTTCCAGCAGATGCAGAAAGAATAAAGAAATGAATAATTAATTGCCGACGAAGTGACTGGCAGCTTGGAAATGGAGATCGCTTGTGTGAGGTTAATATCGATTTATTTCTCGTGATTTTACCATCATTACGTTATAAATGCTCTGTAATTTTTGCTAACATGTTGCAGTATTCTACGGAATGTCTTTCATTTTTCTCCGACTGCGCATGCGCGACGCAAAGGAGGGTAATGTGTCTATCTGTCTATGTATGTATGTCCGTTTCTATGTGGCGTTCTACAGGCTAAACGCCTTGGCCAATTTTGGTAATTCTAACGTCAATCGATTTGTTTTAACCTTGGGAGTGTCACTAAACACATGACAGTAATCAAAAGTACCATTTTAAAAACCAGTTGCCATTTTGTCAGTTTGGGATCGGCGCACGCTGGGTGTCGCACACTGTGTCGCACGCTACCTGCGTGCGACAAATGCAGGTAGTTTTCACTGCCGGAATTTTTTGTTTACTAAGTTGACTAATTGGGGTCTCAGTGGCCGAGTGATCTAAGCGATTGCTTCTCCCACTTGAGGCGGTGGGTCAAGACACCTTTGCTCCGGATGTACTTTCCCCTCTTTCTGATGTAAAATCTTTCGTGTGTTTTTTATATGCAATCTGTACTGTAATAAAAAATATATTGTGCGTAACGAAGGCAAGACACTCAGACTGTAGTCCTCATCAAAATAAACCCTTGCAATAAGCACCAAAAAAAAAAAAAAAAAAGTCTACCAATTCGATTTTTATCTCTAACATATGTTGCATTTGTTTTTGTCTTCATTCAAAGGACTGAGTTTCGCGACGTGTACTTTCTTGAGTGTCTTTTTTAGTTTTGCGAGAAGGATTTGACAGACGACGGACGTTTCCGATAACGCGTCATCATTAGTTATACAGGCTGTTTATATAGCTGTGCTGTGATTGGCTTAAGTTCGCGCATTTTTACCGAAGGTCAAGCACATGTTGCTTTAAGCCGAGTTAGGTCCCTAGAGGGACTAATTAGACCACCGCAAGTTAACTTAATAAACCTCACGATACAAACAAACTTTCCCAATGAAATGACAAGGTTGCGAAATGTACCGTCTTATAATCATAATAACAAAGTCAATGAAAATTAACTAAAAAGTGTAAAATAAAATTTTTTTAAATAAAAACAAAAAACCCGACTGAGCAAAAACAAATAAAACTAAAAAAAAAAATGTATAAGCCCAGTAGTTTAGAATGTTATTAAGTACTTCTGAATAACCTCACCGTTGAAATAGTTTTATAACCGTACACAGATAAGACAAATCATAAATTCAAAAACAAAATAGAAGGATGAACAGTCGGGGTCCATTCAAATTTTATGGGGTTCCTTGAATCAGAAAGGAATGGGCCCCGACTGTTGATCCTTCTATTCTTCTTTGAATTTATAATTTGTCTTATCTGTGTACGGTTATAAAACTATTTCAACGGTGTGGTTATTCGGTAGTACTTAATAACATTCTAAACTATTGGGCTTATACATTTTTCTTTTTAGTTTTTTTTTGGTTTTTACGTAGTCGGGTTTTTTGTTTTTATTTAATACTAGCAGTAAATGCACAGCCCTTGCTAAAAATTTAATGGTCCGTTGAATAAAAAAAAATTGACGCTCTCTCCCCCTCTGCCGTGAAATGATAGTTTTTCTTCGTATAAAATGCGTACACACCTTTTCAAAAAAAAAAAAAAAAAAAAAAAAACTATTTAAGTTTCTTTGGAATTTAAAACTTTTCGTCAAATCATTAAATTAGATTTACAGTTGCTTTAAAACTCTATTTTGCGAGTGAAGCGGTTTTTAATGCAATTTAAAATATTTCGCCAAATATACAAAAAAAAAAGACATCAAATAATATGTTTCAAATGTAAAAATAATTCCGCGCTCTATTGTTTATCGCAAAACTTGCCCAGCAACCACGCTATCATAATCCGTACGTCTAACGAAAAAAAAAAAACACCCCGTGGAACATTCAAAAATCATCGTCAGAAAAAAGAAGAAAATGTCGTACATTTCACTCGCATAAAAACAAATCAAAAGTTTCTTTTCTTTCAAAACAAATCGCCAAAGCAATGAATTACATTAACGGTTTCCTTATAACAATAATCCTAGATTGAACCCTGCTCAGCGCCTAACGTGCCAAGCGACCACGCTACCGGAACATAGCCCTTTTGCGACTGAAGCGGATGTTTTTTCTTTGGCAGTAATAAATGTTTCGCGAAACAAACAAAAAGGTATAAAATCACATTAACAGTAGCTTTCAAATCTTTATATATTAAGAGCTGCGTTGCCCGGCATTGCCAGGTCTACCTTGAGAACAAAGATTGTGTCAAGTGACATATATTAAACAATTAATTAAAAGAATAACTTAATAACTTAAAGAATAACTTAAATAAAAGAAAAAAAAAACCACCATGCAAAATTACCCTTCCAAACAATGACGACAAATATTAAAATACTTTTAAGAAATTAAAATGCGAAAGATGGATTTTAAAAGCGGAACCATGGAAACATGAAATAAAATAAGTTATAAGATGCAAAATAAGGAAATATACTATACAATGGATTTAAAAAGCGTAACCATGGAAACGCGAAAATAAAATGGTTGACAACCTGAATCAAAAGGACAATTTCGAAATTGATTTATAAGCTCTTGTAACATTTTTTCCTTTGAAGATAGAAGCTAATTTTTTCGACCAAAGGTCGAGAGAGAGATCTGGAGTAAAAGATCTCGCTTTTTCCAATGCTGTCAAAAAGAAAACTGTGGGACAATTCCTTCCCTTTTTATTGATAGATTTAATGAAGAAAGTAGTGCCTAAATTTCAGCTAAGCCTAAAAAAGTTCGAGCAAAAAACGCAAATTACTCCCACCGTAATTAAGTTAGAGCATTGAAATAAATTGTTTAAAACGCAGAAAATTCTACCCTTTTTAACGATATATAATATTAATATGTGCAAGTAATTTTTCATCCGTTAAATAACCAATAATAGGCAATTTACGTGAAATTTGGGCTAAATTGGAATAAAAAAAGAACTATTTATCGGATTTTTTCGAATTATAGCCTATGTTACTCAGTAAGAAAGCACCTTTACTAAAGTGAAAGTATTTTTCAAATAGGTGCAGTGGTTCTGGAGATTACCTCGAACATATAAACACACAAAAATCCGCCCTCTCTCTTTATAATATTAGTAAAGATTTTTTTTTTTGTATTTCTCTGTTGTGCGAAAAGTACGCTTGCTCACGCTTGCTTCAATAAGGCGGATGCGACGATCTCTCCCATTATATGGGTTCTAGAAGTTTCAAATTGCACAAAAAATGCTTGAATAAAAGATATTTATCTTTAATTGAAATTTACGTTTATTTCATGTCGTATTTAAGTCACTGATGATATGTGCAGAAAGTGAGGAGGAGATATGAGTGAAACGGAATCTGGTTTTAACTCCAGTTTTAGCCGTTGCGTAGGTAGTTGGTTCTAGAACATTCGCTGACCCGTTCTAAAAAAAGCTGAATGCTGTTTTCGATGTAAAAAGTATACAATAGTATCTACAAAAAAAAAATCAAAAGCCATAAAAAAACTTACTCGAAAAAAAAACACCTTATAAATAATTAGGTGCTTTCTTATAACTTTGTAAAGCTTGATTTAATGGTTATAGACAGAATTTAACTCGTTCTATGAAAATTCATCCCAGTATTTCCTTAACTAACTTGGATTTTATTAGCACAAAACAGTTGTAGCTTCTGCAGCAGCTGCTATATAAATTAATTCACCGTACTATTTGAACGTCTTGCTCAAGGTGCTCAATACATTCAAATTCAAACTCTTTTTACCGGGGTTCCTTTGATAATGGGGAGCCTAAACGTTTAAAGAATAATAGTATCGTGACCACCAAAAGAAAATTGAAAATCGTTGTTTGAAACAATTCGATTCTAATTAGCCAAAACTAAAATTCCCTGTGAGAGAACATGATTTGAAAAGCTCTAAAACACTTAAATGAATGCTCTGAGAAACATAAATTCAAATGATTGCACGTAAATTACAAATTGATTAAATAAATGCTAATTGATGAGTAAAATTTGAAACCTGACTGGCGAAATGATGGTTAGGACATATTCCTTTGATATAATTTAACCCTTCAGATTATCGAAGCATCACCTTCGATACATTTTCCAGCGCTCTTGCGAGAAATTGAAATCATATTTTAATTTCGTTTTGTATTGGAGCAATGTATTAGCTATTGGTAATCAATGAAATATGCTTTTAATATTAACTGTGAACAAGCGATACATCGTTTTCAAACTGCATTTCCATTGTTCTAATCTTAGCTTAAGTGGTATGTGCAAATAAAAGTTAAATTAAAACTGTAACTTGTAACATAGCATGCTTTTAAGCTCTCGTAACGGTACACTTGAATTTCACAGTAATAACAATTTTGCGGAACTAAATCGGAACTTGATTGTATAGTGAAGAAAGGAGTTCATCTGAAGTTACTCCGCATGTATGCTGAAATTTTATTTGTTTTTCGCTGCAACTAAAGGCTTCGTGAACATATGCTACTCCATGTTGAATTCCTTCTAGGAAATGTATTACGCAACACTGCATCCTTGTAAACAATTCGCAAAGAGGCTGGTTTCATAAATATACATTTTAAAATCGAGTCAAAATCACTCAAAGCTCTCTATTTCCTATGTTCATGGTGTTTTATTTAGCCTGTTCATTTTTGTTATTCATCTAATTTAGATCATCTGCTTAGTAAGTGCAATTCCCACGTTATGTATTCCGATGCAGCATTTTTATTACTGTCTGCTCACGTTGGCTATGAAACAGGCAAACTGCCAGTTCGGACTAGTCTTATCTGAGTAAGGGGGGGAGTAAAAATTGGATTTTCTCTCAATTCAATGTGATTCTGCTTAATTTAGTGGATAATACACATCTGAAATGGTTGGAACCCCAAAAAATTATTAAATACGTCCTTTTTTCGTCTGTAAACTGGATGTTAGCCTTTCCATCTCATCGGTATTCAGACATTGCGTTGAAGATGTGCTAATTCTTCCTGTGCATGTGGTTTGTATTTCCCCAGTTTCTTGTCTTTTTTAGACCATTAGTTGGGTGGCCCACCTAGGGAGAGTAATGGCGCAGACTGCGTCATTGAAATTTTTATGAGGAGGGGTTGTTTGAGAAGTATTTTTCTCACTTTTAGCGAGGACTCTTGCTTCGGGGGGGGGGGGGGGGGTACTTCACGATATTTAAGAGGGCCTCCCCTAACATTAGCACAACAAGCCGTCGTTTCCAAATCGCGCATTTTGTTGCTGCTACTTCATAGCTTTATCATCTAAGAATGAGCCCAACTCAGTTGGATTTTCCCCCCATGATACACATCATGGCTAGTTTACACATTGAGAAGGAATAGATGGAGAGGGTGCAACCCTACTATCCCGATACGGCAACAGTACCATGTGATTTGGAGAGCAATTTCGAGTTGACCGTAACCGCTGAAGAAGTTTTCATTAGCTGAAGCCATGCATGATAACAACTTTTAACTGTAGAAGGGAAAAATTAGATTTATAGTAATAGTGCAGTATTCTAGCATTGTAAGCTGTGAGGAAAAAGGCACACCAGGAGGTCCAGTAACTTTTCCCTAGCATGTACGAATGTTTTTTTACTTCTAAATAAAGAAAAAATAACATTTATATGCATTCAACGAGTACATATTCCACAGTTGCCTATAATTTTTAAATTTTTGTACTTGTTTTACCTATAAAAGTTATAAAACATTGTATATCTTGAGCGCAAATAACATTTTAGTTCCATAAAAACACTTTTTACTTAACTAGTAATTATTTTAACGGCTCTTAAGCATTTTGTCTACATTTGCTTTGTTGGCGAGTATCTTATCGCCAAGCGCCTGTGAACAGCAGATGCGCAAGAATAAAGATTTGCTATTTTCATGCTTCAATTTAAATACTAGTATGCCTGCGTACGGAATCATTTCAAAACATTGATTACAACACATATGAATCCATAAATTTTCAGTCAATAACTGAACACTTTAAACTATTTGTACATGCCCGTCATTTCAGGGAATAAACATTAAAATACATGAAAAATGCAGTTACATTATATTTTAAAATCCTGAAAGAAGTGAGGAGGGGGAGTGTGAATGATAAGCCTGTATTTGTATCTGTTATTTATTTATTTATTATTCTGCGGTAAAGGAGTTGGAGCCAGAGTTCCTCTGATTTGTAGCCCCGACTTCATGATAAGCGCCGTCGCGTCGTCTGAAGAATATTTAATGCCAAAAGAGCGATTGCGTGCCAAAACGCGACAACTTCCCAGCCAAACAAGTCACCTGACCTGGGAGACATTGGGTCACAAGCTTTTTTCACTGAGACATTTGTTATGACTCCCTCCATTAGTATTCCTTCTCAATGAGTTTACACTAAAGCCCTGAATCGTAGAATAATGTAACGACACGTCCGCCGTCTTGGAGCTGAACGATGCTTTTTTCCTACTTCTGCTATGGTGAAGTAGCGAGTTTTGCCTCTTGTGATTGTGGTTTCTTATTAACTCTATAATAATCCCCAAACAGGAAGCAAAAACACTCTACTTCTTTATAAAAGACATAGGAAGAAAGCAGGAATTAGGCCCGATTACTTGACGTGTTGCTACCTAAACTACGATCTAGGTCTTAAGTTTATTCCAGGCTTTTGCTATGTAAAAAAATGTCTTGGACTCCTTTCATCGCTATTTTGCTCGTGTCCGTTTAATTTATGTATCGTATTTTAGGATTTATACTGTATTTTCACAATGGTGTAATCAGTCACATTCTCTTCGCCATTGCATCGCTGTTGTATCACAGCAATAGCAACAAACATCAGTAGTTTCATCAATAGAAAGAAAAAAAAAACGTAAGAAAAGAAGAAAACACATGATAAGCTTACAAGACGCACAATCGCAGCGAAAATTACCTTTTAGAGGGTTTTTTCTGTGATTAAAACAGTCCATACATTCCATATAAAATACTCTATTAGGTTTGGAAATAATGTGTAAACCATGGTTTCTAGGAGATGTCCTCTCCCCCTCTCCCTTCCACACTCCTGTCCGCTGCGCTACAGAAGCATCCAACCATTTATTAAATAATGATAAAAAATCGAAGTTGACTAATGAAAAAATTGTTTAAACTGATATGAATTTAAAAAAAATCATCGGTAAATGATAATTATTATTTAAATATGAAAAGCATAGTTCGAGACAAATATGGTGTATTTTTTGTTGCCTTTAAAATAAAAATGCCCGAATTGTACTTTTGTAGTTATCTGTTTTATAAAAATAAATGAAAAAAATGTAAATCTAATCGAGGCTCTCCAGTTATTTTTGGTAGAATATGTGATGAAAGAAAAATAAATACGTCCAGCCTTGAATGGCACTAATTATTGTAAACACAAATTGAAAAAAGAAATTACACACACATGAAAAGGTTGTTGATAATGTGACTGAAGTCCTTCAATTTGAAAACAAAAATACTTACTGATTTAAAAATAATAATATGTGCTCAAGATGAAATAAGCTGTGTAGAGAAAATCAATATTCACTTCGTACGGAAAAAAATTAGGATCTTCTATACTCATTTAACTAGTTTCAAACTAACACAGTGCTCTGAAACTTTGTTAATACAAAGAAAGTGTCCCAGTGTGCTGGTACTGTTCTAGGCTTCTTTTAACGATTCAGTTTATTTTTATTGCAATAGTTTCCTGATCGATTAGTGTGATGCAGCATTCCCCCTGTCCCCATTTTGGTAATAAATCGTATGCTCTCTTTATCCAGCTTTGGGAACTCTTTTTCAATACTTAATGCTTTTATTCAAATAGTAACGTGTACTTCTGTTTTTAGCTCTTCCCCAGTAACACGTACATATCTGTTGTGTGAGCTATTTTAAGACTTATGGATTTTCCTTTTTTGAAAAGTAAGAGAAAAGTGGTGTATTTGCTTAGAATTCTACAAAAACATCTACATTTAAAGATTATTTTAAACGATACTGTATCAAATAATTCAATGACACTGTTACTAAAACGATTCAAACTACTTTATTAACTGAAATACTTTTCTTAGATTATATTTAATTGTCGTCAGTAGGAAATCAAGAATTGTAATAATATTATTTAACATATTAAGAGCTTATTCTACGGTTTTAAAATAGTTTAAATAGCTATAAGCCTGCATGTAAACTTTTCAATGTAAACATATCTAGAAGTAAAAAAAAAAGGCCCTGCAGTAAGTTAAATTGAATGTGTTTCTTTACATCACTTTATCTACAGAAACTAGATGATTTGGATTTTAATTTCATATAGGATGCATTTAAGCAATTGTTGTACCGAACCGAAAATATGAACAACTTATAAAAGAGAGAGAAACGTGATTGTTAAAAAAAAGTTTTAAAAAAGCCCTCAAGCAGATTCTTCCATTTAAATTACGAAATTGCCTATTGGTGTAAAATTAATAAATTGATAGAGGAGAGTGACTCAATATGGAATACCATTTTGTTTTTCACACATAATTTGCCAAAACGTTACAAATAAAAGACATTTTGTAGTCATTAATAATAATCACATATAACAGCAATACTATGTGCACTTTTTGTACGAAAAATACGTGTTTTTTACATACCTCAGAAAGTTATGCGGTAGCGACAAAACAAAACATTGCGACTGTCATTAAATGGCTCGCTCAACTCACACATGTTACGACTTATACGCGCGAACGCGGACACGAAGAAAGAGACGAAATGCCATTGTTCCATACTACATTATGGGATACTATTCCATGTTTGGTAACTTTCCTCTAGTAATCAGAAGATTAGAGCAAAAAGAGCAAACAAAAGTGTGTTTTAACAATATTGTTCTCGTAACCTGAAATCTTGAAATTCGCTCATTTAGAAGTGAAAAATTGAAAAGTGTTATGATTTTATTATGTGACTTTAAAGGATTACTTCAATTCACGAATATGTATGTAAACATTCACTAGAATGCAGTCAGCGAAAATAATTTAGTAAACGTGAATTTTTAAAATAGATTGAAACATTTCATAACTGATGAAACCAAGTTTTCCAAAGTGTTGGTTTTTTCCGAATTCGATCCCTTTATGCATTCTAAAATATGACTTCCTTTTAATGCGTTCTTTGAATTATCTGGAGACATATTTCTAAAAACAAACCGTTTTTGATACCTTAATAAAAATGAGGTTTTTTTTTCACATTGTTGACGTTTTTTTTTCCAAAAAGTGCAGGGGTCGTAAGTTGGAGCATTTTTAAAAAAACATAATTTACGTCACTTTTTACTGAAGTAAAAATGCTATTTACAAGTTTTTTCCCTTGAGGCTTATGACTAAAATATTCTTAAGGCAGGTGAACACCCTAATTTTCGAAAAAAGATTTGAGATTTTGAAAAGTTTAGAGAGTCCTAGTTTTCTTCTTTCTAAATCCGTCATTGTTTTTTAAATCGACGAGTTATTGATAAAAACTAGACGAAATTTACTAAACTCAAATGCACTGCTTATAACTGAAATTTACTTTTTCTTTCTTGATTTTCTCATAACCACGTTTTCAAGATTTTATTTACGGCAACAGCTCTAGCGAAAAAAATATTAACTTTAAAGATTTGAAACTTTGCAAATATGGTAATTGAACAAATTACTGTGGTATAAACCTCGAAAAGTTAATGTAAATGCATTCTGTGATTTTGAAATAATGACTGTGATTTTGAAATAATTAAACTTAGGGGGCAGAAAGCACTTTTTTCGGGGGAAATTTTCAAACGTTTATCAATTAAACGTGTTTTTAGTTAACTATTTTCAAATTGAAGGGTCATATCACTCTCAGGTATCTCACAATGAGATCAACTTAAAAAAGTATTTAAAATTATGAAAAAATGAAGGATTGGAAGTGTTAAGGTACTGGTAGTTTTTTGCTAAAAATATGGCATTTTTTGAAGAAAAACCTATCGATTTTTTTTTTCAAACAATAAGCAATAAAAATGTGTTATTTATGTCATGTTCAAGAATCATGAAGTTTCAGAAAGGTGCAATGAATATTGAAGAAAAAAAATTTGCATTCTTAGCCTGACTTAAGCAACTACATAAATAATGTCTTATCATTTAGCTATATATATATATATATATATATATATATATATATATATATATATATATATATATATATATATATATATATATATATATATATATATATATATATAAACAAATTTGTTGGAAAAAAACGAACTAGGGATCCAAATTTGGTGCACTCCCTCTATTTATCAGTTTATTGTTCAAAACCAAAAAAAAAAAAAGTGAGGAAATTCAATTATGTTATGAAGTGTATAAAGAGGCCTTTCTTGTGTGTCTAAAAACAATTTAGAGAATTACTGGAAATTTGTCACTTTGACATAATGACTCCCAAAAAAGTGACAAAAACGATAAAACAAAAGAATTAATTCTCTCACAGAGACAAAGAATCAAGATATTTCTTGTTTACTCTTCGTTATCTAATATTAAGTCTGCATAATATATTTCTTCTTTATGATCTATATCTGTCAGTTCGGTATGAGTCGTGATTTATCCTTTTCTTTTTCTTCTAGCACTCCTCCGTCTTTTTGCATTCATCTTCGCTTTGTTTACTGCGTCGATGCTTACGTATTGTTTCATAAAAATAGCAACTGAGTGAGTATTAACACATTTTGTGCGTGCCGATGACCGACCACAAGTCATCTTTAAAGAACATTAGCGGTTTTCGAATCGATTGCATAGTAACTGCTTTGAGACTAGCTACAAAGTAGTCATGGTTTTTTAATGGAGGTGAAGTAGAATACATTACCATATGTAAATAAGTGCAATTTATGTACACACTTTACGTGTGTTTATTATAATGTATATATATTTTAATAAATTACCAAGACGTTATAGAAGAAGTGAGAAATAAAACTTAGAACTACAAGTATTCTACGTAAGGAAATCGTGTTTATAGAAATTTTGTAGTAAAACCAAAATAACGCGAAACTTAATTCGAATATAAAGAATAATTTTTTTTCACATCATTCCTACGCCATTGTAAATAAAACCCAGTATTTTTTTTTTTTCAAAATATTGCCTGATTTTATTTTTGAAACTTGTCAAAAACGAAGAGACAGAGAAAAAATACGATACAAAAAATGACTGACAAGAAATGACCACACTGAAATACTTTTGAATAAATTCATGATTAAAATTCTCACATGTCTTTTTTTTTAGTTTTTCCACTGTGTTGACACTGTAAAGTCATTTGGCTTTAGTTTTTTGTTTATTTATTCCCAAATATTCTGTTGATCATTTTGAAAAGGCAGGTATGAATAAAAAAACAAACACGATTCGAAATTTGATTTTTTCCTCACAGTAGCCGTGGTTAATTTATACCATTCTATTGTGAAGTGCTTGATAAAAGGCTTTAAAGACAATAATCGGATCGAAAATAAGGTAAGAAAAGGTCAACTGACAAAGTAACCAAAGCGTAATCGGAAATTTAAAGTTAAAATTTTATGAAAAATACACAATTGAGTGCTGTAAAAGTTTCTGCAGAATTAATCGAAAAATTTTACGTTTAATTTTCACCTAAAATTGTTCGCCAAGTTCTCTGATTAGCTGGATTAAATGGGACCTCTTCCTGCAGAAATTTTCTTCTTCGTTTGAAAAACAGAAAGATTACGCTTTCTGTCGCAAAATCAATGATAAATAAACTGAAAACGTTTTTGAACAACGTCTTACTTATAGATGAAAATAAATTCAACATTTTTGGTGAAATTGTTGCATAATTGTAAATAGAAGAAAAAATGAGGATTCTTATCTTAAGAACTTAGTTGGATCAGTCAATCAGGACGGTGAAGGTGTTTTTGTGTGAGGGTGCATTTCAGCATAAGGACTTGGAAGTTTGGAATTTTTTGATGAAATAATGAATCATGCTGTTCATTTAAATATTTTAAAAAGCTCTTTTAAACTTTTAGTCCAAAATTTGGTAATCAGAAACGAAATTGTTTCATTATCAAGAGAATGATAAGAAGAACATAAGAAGAACACGTTTGCGTTTGGTGCCTCAAAAATTATCCTTAAACTTAGAAATATCTCCTCAATCGCCGGATTTAAACTTAGAGTTATATGTTTGGAGATATCTAGTGGCTAGATTACGAAAATACACCATTAAAACGAAAAGAGAACTAAAAACAATAAAACTAGTATTGCCGTTGAATACTTACTCAGAAATTGCACAAAAAAATAAAGAAGAAACAATGAAAGATATTCCCAGACGTTTAAATCTGTTGTTGATCCTGCGTGATACTCTGCTAAATAATAACTTAGTAAAACTATAGATTATTCACTAATTTATAGATATTTTTTCAAAGTGTAGGAAGATTTTAGTTAGATGAAGTTTCTAGCACTTTTTAATTAGTGTTTTCTTAAAAATCTAGTTTTATTATGTTATTGAAATTTTCATGTAGCATTGTTGAAAATTGATCATAGATCTTATAATCAAATACCCATTCCAAAATATTAATTTTAACCAATGGATAAAGGCGTATTTCATTGAAAATCGTAAGTGTACGAACATTTTTGGGAGCCAGTGTATGCGTAACCTATGCAACCTGAGACAAAACTTGCGGCTTCGTGTTAAAAGGTGGGGAAAGGTGGAAATAGGTGTTCAGATTACACAAAATATTTCCAACCACTTTGTACTGCTGCCTTTCTTTTCCAATGCTAGTAGTTAACGTTCTTGAAGTTTTGTATCATAAATCTTTTCCTTTAAATATTTTGAATCCTAAATTCCATTAATGTACCTTTCTTAGTTATGGCCTGAAAAGTAACTTTTATCCTTCATTTACTTATCAAAAACCTACCCATCTTCGAAGTAACAAACGTAGTTGAAATTAGGCATCAAGATAAATCATTAGGTACGGTAGGAGAGCCAATGTTTGCATTTTTTCTGATATAGACCACCCGCAGGAAGTAGTTTTTTTTATTTCCTTAATACAAAAAACACCTAAAATGTTTCTAAAAAGTTAGCCATTAATGTTTTTCACATTTTACAAGTGATTTCAGCAGATAGGGTATATTTGGAGCACTGTGAAAGTTTGGAGCACGTTCAAAAATTGCTCTGTTATAATAAAAACTTACACTATTTCAACCATTACACATCCCTATGCTGTTGCATTATCTATGATAGATTAACCTTTGCACATAACAATTAAACTCATTGACTTTATTTACATCCTATTTCACTTAATTTACAGATCATAATAATGCTAACTGTAGTCTTACAATGACATGCGTACTTTTTAAGTTGCGTTATTACTTGTTTATTCATAGATGAATCCCCGGTTGAAAAGTGATCCTTCTACTTAGGGTAAATTTAGTTGATTGCTGATTGCAGAACCACTAAGTGTGATCCATCGAATCACTGTCATAATATTAACCCAAATCATAAGTGTACCACGTCATCTTAAACATTAATTAAGCTTTTCATTAGTTTAGTCATTTTTCAGAAATTACAACTCTAACATTCCAACAGCCATTATTTTTGTTTACGCCAAAGCCAATAGCTCATGTATTTTGGCATTGCTGATAGCGCCAGAATAGAAAAAAGATTATTGCCTAAAATTTGAACACGGACGCCAAACCACCATTTTTAGAAATGTCCCAGAAATTTCAAATGAAGAAACATCTATGTAGAGTAACTTTTTCTTCTAACTGCTGTGTCCATTAAAAATGTGTCTATGAATTATTTTGGAGCCTAAGCTGAATAGAAGAGAGATATGAATCTTTAGAAATCTAGATAAATAAATTTTAAATAGATAAATTGATAAAGATAGATGTAGTAATGAATTCGGCAATATGGAAGAACGATTATTTTGTTTCTGAACTATTTTATTTTTTAATGTTTAGAGTTGTTCTTTTTGAATCGGATTTTAACCCCGTTTTGGGTCACAGGAGGATCAGATCACTGTTCTTGTGCCATATCGCTCCTAAGGTCAAACTAAAGGAAGAATTGTAGAGAGGAAAAACCAAATGTAACGCCTGTCTCCGAGTAGTTGCTCGGATATGAGCAATTTCGGCTGACTAGATTGTGTATCCTCCATCGAAATTGACACATTCCCATAGCCCTGCAATAACTGACGGTCGCAAAATTCCTGATGTTTGAGGAAAAAAGGCCTTAAAACATTGCAGCACAAAATGTAAATGCTAAAAATTCGCTTCTAAGAAACTTGTGTCAATTTCTGCCAAAAATGTCTTTATAGTTATATTAAGCAAAAAACTGCTTTTGATTAGTCAAACTAACTAGCAAAATGAGCCTTTTAACCATGTATTGATGCATTTCCTCATATATTTATGGCAATTATTTTAAATATGTTTTATTGTTGATATTCGAAAAATGTTTGTAGTTAATGTTTCCTAATTAACGAAATAATACTAGCAGCATTTCTCAATTCTTAATTGATTGAAACATGCATATCTAAAACTGCACTGTTCGCTAATTAGGATAAAAAAATAAGACTTAAAGAAAACACCCTCAAACATATTTATTTATTTGGTAATAACTAGTTTAATAATATTCATTTTCCCCTTTCAACCATTGTTACAAAATGTAGGTACTTTTAAGAATGTAAATTCTAGGAAGTTTATTATATTCTAATTTAAAGAAAGTGGAGTAAATAATGTTTAAAAAACATTTTTAGAATCAGTGCACTGGTGTGTTGCTTAAAAAAGTTGTTACTTTTTCTGCTTTGTTTCTGCTAAATATATTTAGCCTTTTCAGAAATAAAACTCAGATATGCTTTTTACCACAGTAAATATATTTTCATACCTTGAAGCTTTAAGCTTTTATGTAAGTCAAACATTATAAATTCCAGAAACTACTCTTTTTTGTTCATTTTCATAGCATACCGGCACTTTACCCATCCTTTAAATTAATACTTTTTGTTTAATGTTCTTTTTAGAAAAATAATTTCATTATCATAAGGAATTTGAAATGATTTATTCACAAAATAAATATTTGAGCATATCAAGCCAAATGAAGCTCATTTAAAATTATTATTCGAAAAAATATAATGTTTTTAATGTGTAATCTCACAGTAATTCAGTTCATTTATAAACCAATAGTAATGGTTGTCTCTTAGATTATTATTGCCTATATTGTTGGTAGAATATCGGTTGTTACAATGAACTTGAAAGAGAGAAACATTTAATTTATTGCAAATATCGTGTATCTCTGATAAAATAAGTAATGTCCTTGACAATTTTTACCAATTTGGGTGGAATTTTACCAAAAAAAAAAAAAAAAAAAAAAAAATGAAACCTAAAAAATTACTCTAACTCATCTTAGGGCTAATTACCCTTCCAATAACCCACAACACAGGTAAACATTGTGACGGTCATTGTTCAATTTGCGAAAGCCACACTGTTTACTACTTTAAAAAAGCAAATATTCAATATTTAAATTTTGATATGTTATACTATACAATAGTTAAACCATCAGACCGTTGTCCCAATTACTCATTAAAAGGGGCAAGTAGGTCAACCAACTTTTATTTGGGTTTGAAGCAAACAATTCTGAAAAATGAGAAAGTGAGACTTGAGATATTATGGTAAATTTTATTTATTTATTTATTTTTTTTTAATGCATCCAATTATGAGATATTTGCTAATATTTATGTCTGTATGATGGTAAATTATAAAATAAAAACGTAGTAATTACATCTGTGAAGTCGATTGAAAGCCTATAGGCGTATAGTTTTACTTTTACGTATTAAGCAATGTTTAATAAACACAATGAAGTTGATAAAGAGTAATTTCGATAAAGAGTCAACCATTAAGTTGAATCGTTTTCCTCCTTCTTGTTTATCCAACATTTTAGATAAACAATAAAACAAAAGTTTGAAAGGAAATTGATAACACTAAATTTAAGTGTCTATGCAAAGTTGGAAAAGGGAGAATAATTATTACTCCCTCCTTCGTAATAATTCGAATATCATCTGCATCAGGCCAATAAAAAGTCGTTATTTCTATATTTTCTTGCTAATGTAGCAGAAAGGCTTTTTTTTCATTTTCATCATTACCTTTCTTAAATTAGAGTTAATCAGTACATGATCTCAATAATACATGATTAACAAATACATACACTTCAAATTTTGCAATTTTTGTGCCTGAACTATCAATTCCTTCTAAATCTTAGTAGTTATCTTGTATTTTATTAATAGAATTTTTTTCAGCAGAGTTGCGTTTCATTTTAAAATTGTAACTATTATGAGGGGACCTACATACTCTATAATGAGGAGACCCACATATTCCTTAACCAGGGGACCCACTTACACCCTGTGGGGAAAATCAGCGTGTTAAGTGAAATAATACCAATTGGACACATATCAATAATACTTAATGTAAAAACTACTACTGCAGTATGCATTTTGGGTTTTACATACCTGCCAACTCTACTGGTTTTTCCGGGAGTTTCCACAATTTTCATCATTTCTCTTGGTTATTTTTTAAATAATAGGAACATTTGGTTGTACTAAGAAGGATAATAAAGAAATTCTTTATTTCCTAACTAAGAATGAAAAATCCGTCGTTAACCTCTACTGGCTTTTTTAATGATCTACTGGATTTTTTTCTAGTAGATGTTGGCAGCTATGGGTTTAAACTGTGCATTAAATTTTAATGGACATTAAAAATCCTAATAATAGCTGATCTGAAAACACTTCCTTGTAAAATGTTACTTGTACACCCTAAAAATCTAATTCAGAAAATGTATTTGTCGAGTTCTATGACTTTAAAAAAGTAACATGAATCGCAGATATATGCAAAACTAAACACTGCGGTCAATTGTGATTATCAATATAATTATATATAAACATATTTCAGTTTCTGTGGAGGAAGTGGACCCACCAATCCCAACCAACCCATATTTTATTAAAATAATTCATGCTACACTCAATTTTTCGCATGCTATTTTACAAAACAATTCAACCTAATTTTCAGAAAAACTTTAATTCAGATTAACAACTCATTACAATAATTTTCTGCTCATTTTCTCTAAATTTTAGATAACTATAAATTGTTTTGTAGTTTTCTTTAGTTTTACGCTAATTGATGCAAAAGCAATATTAAAATATGAGTGGAGCAGTCAAAAACGTAACGTTTGCATTAAAGTTAATTTGAAGGACTTAGAGGGCTACAAAGTAATTTAAGTTTTTGAAAGAAACAAATTTTAGCGTGCATCTAACTCTTTTGAAGTATAAACGAGGTATGTTTTTATGCCACCATAAATCGCTCTTCCAACAGGACACTGCACATTTTGCAACACGAAGTGTAATGAACAAACATTTTAACTAATAAACCAGAAGGAAAAACAACCTCTAAAATTTGTTTTTCTCTTTCATAAAAGTTGTCGAAATGAGATAACTTACACACTGCATACAGCTAAGTAAAAGAGATAAACACTTCTACTACTTTTCCTAAATAAATAATAATATAAGTAATAATAATAATCATGATAATGTACGAAATAATAATAATAGTAATAATATAGGTAGTAATGATAATAATAAAAGTAATAATTAGTAATGTGATGATTGTAATGATAACAATAATAATAATAATAATAGTAATAATAATTAATAGTAGTAATGATGGAAAATAATGATAGCAATAATAATAATAAATGATAATATTAATAATAATAATAATATTAATAATAATAATAATAATAATAATAATAATATTAATATTAATAATAATAATAATATTAATATTAATAATAACAATAATAATGGTAGTAATAAAAATAATAGTCATAATAAATTATTATTAGCAATGATGATAATAATGATAACAATAATAATAATAAAAATATTAATAATAACAGTGTAAATTAGTAAATCAATTTATTAAAAAAAGACGGGAGTATTCTTTATTGTCTCAAGCGAAATGGAAAGAAAGTCGCATGTGATACGTAATCAAAACGCAGGAAATTCACATGCATTTTCAACAAATAATGTATTAAACGGGTATTAGATACGTCATCTAAAATTGGAAAAAATAAAAAAAAATAATGAAAATACATTTATAAGAAT
Organism: Uloborus diversus; assembly: GCF_026930045.1. Classification (NCBI taxonomy): domain Eukaryota; kingdom Metazoa; phylum Arthropoda; class Arachnida; order Araneae; family Uloboridae; genus Uloborus; species Uloborus diversus. Next base: position 38,502,615 of record NC_072737.1, read on the forward strand.
TAATGTAATATTAAGATTAGAGCAGATTTTCAAAGTAATCGACGAACTTTATCTCTGCTGTAAAGAGTTTTACACTGCCGATACCCTTCTATTGCAGTAAAACAGGATTTACGGAGAATCATTTCAAGTCCTTTTTGACGAAGAAAAACGCTGACCGTTTCTGTAAGAACTACCCATTTAATATTTTGAAAATACATTTAGGAACAAAATTTAATTTCAGGTGTGTAAAATTGTGTGGTGTTTATGTTTAAAAAGGTTAATCATTTTTACAGGTCATATTTTTTCAATTCCTTTTTATTTATTTTTTTTTAAATTGTACTGCAGTAACTATTGATCATAGCTTTTTCTTAATAAATACATAAAAAAGCTAATCAGGAAAATCGAAACCCCGTTAACGGGGTCCAGGCCACAAAAATCGTCGAATTTTGCAATTTTTTTTTCATCATTCAGAAATCTTCTTCGTTTTTTGCTGCTTAAAATGACGTTCGAATTTTGTTTCTATCTTAACTAGAACAAAAGATATAATTATTTTTGTTGCAAGCATTTAGTTAATATTATTTTAAACTTTAAAATTTTTACCGCGTTTTTCTCCATGATTCAATTTTTTCTGATTTTTTGCATTCAAACTCTCATAAGTGAAGAACTGATAAAAAATAAAACAATGACACATGATGCGTATATTTTTCAAACAGTTTACTTCAATTTTTATTCGGTAAATTTGAAAACAAAATCGTTTGTTGCAAAAAAATGTGATAAAAAAAAACTTAGATTTTTTCGAAATTATTCTCCAAATATTTTTTTTTCTCTTTATTGAGTAAATATTTTCATTATTAAATCTTAGATATTTGTGCATATTTTTTTGAAAATTTTCTTTACAATTGACGAAGAAAATTTTGAGTTTTAGCAATTTAAAGCAACCGCATTAAAAAAATATTTAAATTTAAATTAAAAAAATATTTTTTTAAATATTAAATAAATGATTTTGCTTATTACATAGATGATGAATCAGTGCAAAAATTTCAAAACTCTAAACTGTTTCTTTTTTCAAAATATTTCTCGGAACCCCTTATAATAATTTCTATTTATATTGCATACCCATATGTCTCTCACCTTAATCGACAGATTAGTCGAAAATTTAGTAACGTAGTCGTAAATTAGGATAATCAGTGGAGCACTCATTAATAATCTTTTAAATCTCAGCAAACATGAGAATTAGTACCTGTCATGTTTTATCGAAGAACGCATTCATCTTTTCGCCCGATAAAAGGCTGACGTTCTACTTATATTGTAAAGTATTGTTTTAAATACTTATCAGTTTTGAGGCTTCGAGTATTAAATGCAGGCTATAAAAGTTGTAAGTTAGATAAAGCTAATAGATACTAACAAAAGCGTGTCTTATGTAATTTTTACATGCGTTTAAAATCTTTATAACAGTTGATATAACAATAGTATTATTTTTGGTTGTACTGTTTCAATAAAGCAAAAACCGAGTCTCTATACATAAATCATTAATAAGTTTTTTTTTAATATGGTTATTAGAAAATGTACTTCTTTCATCTTCTTTGGAGCAATCAAAAATGCTCCAAAGTTTGATGGTGCTCTGATTTTGCAGATCACCATGGTGACTATTGTTTTTAATATTTTATAGAGAGCGAAATGTTCGTCGCCATAGTTACAAACCGTCTGCAAAACCGTTTAATTTTATTCATATGTTTCCAGGTCTTAACTGGAGCAGACTTTACAATAAGCAAAGGGCTTCTTGAGTAAAGTGACGTTTTTTTTAACGGAAAAAAACACCATTTATATAGATGACCTTAAACAGCAAAACTTCATCTGAATGAAACTTCCTGAACACTAATACCCTTTAATTAAAGTATTATATTCACTTCACTAATACCTTTTATTTAAGATTTTTGTAAATATAAATACGTAGCGTTTTCCGCTGTAAATAATCTTCACAATATGTGTACTGGTAGATATTGACCATAAAATTGTATTCTTTTTTCTACAAATGGAATGGAAGAAAGTGACCAGGAAATTTGCTCCTGTCTTTTTATGACTAATGATCTTCTAGAGTTGGTAATACGAGCCATATCCATAAAAAAGAAACGGCGATTCGGATGCCGGAATAAAGACGAAGATTATATGGTCAATATCCACCAGTGAAATGTAATAATATGCTGGACAGGATTATAATTTTATTTACACCCATTGCATTATGTAACTGTAGTGAAAGGTGCCACTTCGATCTTGAACCTATTTCAGTGAAATTTGACCTGTGATCAATACGTACACTTTCATACATTATTTAAAAGGCATTTGTAACTACAGCGCTCTCTAACATCCAATGGGGTTTTTTCCTTCAGCCAAAAGAAGTACTTCTTGTCACTGAAATTGATAGAATTAGCAAAAAAAAAAAAAAAAAAACATGGACCAAGAAAATACTTTCATTTTCCTAACAGTTATTTTTTAATTAATGTTTTAAAATGACCGATTTTTCAAACAAGGCGTGGTCTTGATGACGTCACAAATGATGCTCTTCGGCGCATCTTTCTATCGCGTTTCCACGTTATGATAATTAAGAAGCGAATTAAAATTGCGTTTTACGTTTGCTATCAACCATATCGTTGCCAATACACGTGAGTAAATATGCGAATTAAATATTTTGTTCTGTGAATGGCAACACTGAACGGCATTTCATCGTTTGTGATGTCATCGGCAGAAGCCGTAAACAATAAAAGCGCTCCGATTTAAGTAATTTTTTAAAAATATTAAACTTAAACAAATTATTTAAAAAATGGTCAGATCCTATGTTTTTAAGCATGGTCTTTCAGAAAAAAATACTTTTGAAATTTTGGAAACGACCCCATTGTTAACAAATTTTTTTAAGCTGGTATATAGAAAATTTCATGTATTTTTGTCAAAAATACCGTTATTTCAAAGTAGTGAAGTATTTTCTGAAACAGCCAGTTTAAAATGATGAAGTTAACACTAATAGTTTAGATAAATAGAAGAAAATAGTTTTTTGAAGATATTATTGGCTACCTCTACATATTATTCATAAATACCAAACTATTATTTATGAACTCCATCGTTTTTCGAAATGTAACTCTACTTGATTTTAGAATACTAGTAACTACTTGTTCAATTTTATTGAAGAATAACTTTCATTTCAAGCATAGTAATATTTTGTACGATTTATAATGTTGTAATACGATTTTTAAGTTCGCTTTGAATGCTAATTTAAAGAAAGTAATATACAAATTCGAAAATTTAAATTTTACTTTTTGCTGCTTTTTTAAAGGCTCTGAAACTTCATGATTACATCTGAATCGGTCAAAAGCGTTTTCTATACTATTATACGTTTGTATATTGGAAAACATAGGAATAAATATTGTACTAGTTTTCTTTTCATTTTTTAAAGACTGGCCTATATTTGTTGTTGAAACTTCTTTTACGTTGTCTTGAATTTAACAGATAGCTGAATTTATTATTACATAATTAAAATAGATTTTTTAAAGTTAAACCGTTTTGTTTTAAATTTTAAGATTTTTTTTTCCAAAAGTTGTGAGCTTGAAGTTGAATTCAATCTTGATTTTTATGTTACGGTACAGTGTTAATTACGTAGAATTTTTCGAAAGCTTATACATTTTTATATTACGAGTAGATCTTTGCATCTTATTGCAACTTTACTTAAGATAGATTTTACAATTTGTAACTTCTGAAACTCGAGTACATTGTTATGAAACAAGACTTGGAAAATGTAATATAACCATCGCATTTTTATAAGGAAAAATTTATTTTTTATGCGTTTTCAATTTAATGTCTGCAACTTTTTTGTCATTATTTCACTTATCCAACTCTCCAACTTCACTTCATTCTGAGATGGCAGGTTTACTCAATAATGCTGCTTAAACAAAATAAAAATTTCAACACGGATCGTTTAGCTTGAAGTACAACTTTGTAAAATGTGTTTAATGTTGCAGCAATTTCAAGTGGCTAACGCAAAACAATTTAAGTAAATTAGGTGTGAGAAAAATGCTGAATAAGTTCCCAAAATTTCTCTTTTTAAAGAAAAACTAAAAACTTGTAAAATACGGGAAAGGAAGCAAAACTGCTTAAGAGTTAAATAAAGTGTTTTGAAGACTAAGTTATTTTTGTAAAGTTTTGATGTCGTTTAGTTTAATATGAAGTATTTACGCGGATTCATGAAAATATAGCAAAAATAACTATTTAAAGGGGCAAACTTAAAAAATACATTGGTTCAACTTTTGGATTGAGCCATATGCAACTCAACGCAAAATTGTTAACAGCAGGATTGTAACACTTTGTAAATACCTGTTACTAGCATTTGTGCTTTGATAAAGGGGTTCCTTTTAGCGTGTATAAATATTACCTGTGCTTACTATAGAGTAAAGTTATAAACAAATACTTGGACGCTGTTGCGGGATGTGGCACCAAAATTTGCTTTAGACAATTAATGAACATTGGCTTAAATATTTATATCGCAATTTGTTTTTTGAATCAAAACTGCATGACTTTACATGAAATAAATAGTTTGCACACTTCGTTTCACGAGCATTGAAATACGGTTTTCAACGTGCTGAGAGCCATTTTGAAAAGTTTAAACATTACGTGTGCTATGTGGCATGATTATTGAAATAGGATACGTAGTGGATCCTCGGAATACTCGCCGAGAATACACAAATCTTGTTGCAATTTCAGTTTAAGACATTATTTCTGCAGGGAGGAATTTACCGTCGTGGAAATTTTGAAGATAATAAGGTACGAGTTTTCATGAAGAAACCTGGTCTATGGCAAATTTAATTTCATTAAATGGGTAGAAGTGTTTTTCCTCTTGTACGTGCATCATGCTATTTTTTTTTAAAATTATTTATCTGTTTTTTCAACATCTTTACTCATTTAAAATTGAATATCCACGATGATTAAAGGTACAGTCGGACTCGCTTAGAGCGAGAGCAAAGAGACCGCAATATTTGGTCGTTACAACCAAATGCTCGTAAAAAACGGGTTTAATGAAGAAAAAAATCATAAATATTCATACATGCTTTCTCTGTCTTTTTACTTCAGTATATTTTAAAGGAGGCCGTTAATTTGCTTTGAAGTATCTTATTGTACTTTACTTGAGTCATTGTTTTTCAGGAAAACTACTCAAGACCTGCAAAACATAGTCATTTGCACTAATTGCATCAAAATTTTTTCTGCATGAAAAAGCCATTGAATATGTTGAGGGTATTTCAACTTAAAACTCTTCACATTCGTTGCTTTAGTCGTTGCTTTTATAATTTTTTTCATCTGCATTAGTTTGAATCTGAACTGCAATATTGTTAGAATTATCTCCGAGAAGTGATAACATTAATCATCAAAAATCTATAATTTTCAAATGTTTCTCTACTAACCAATTAAAAAAAAGAAAGAATAAACTGTCATCACTTGTTTTCAGAAATTTTGCTACATCACTAACTTTCGGTTGACTTAGGAATGTTTTAGATTTTTTTTCCAAGAAGGGGTAAGTTATAGGGATGTGTCGTTCATGAACGAACGGGTCAAAAAGAACGAATCCTCTAAATGATCGGATCCGTTCATTCAACTTAAAAAATGAGCGACCGTTCTTTTGAACGGTGAGCAGTTTGGAACATTGTATTGATGCACTTGTGATAAAATCGCATTTTTTTAAATGACAGTCATCTTCAAATTTTTAACTTGCAATCAATCTCAAGTTTCTTTTTTCTCAGTGCAGTACAATATATTCACTCGAACTGTTTTACTTTCTGATTTATTCATCCTTTTTCTTTAATCGTTGCAGTTCATTTTCAATTTCTACTTCCTGTATCAATCATCTGCTAAAATCTTTCTCACGCTTTGTGCCGCCAAAATTATTTTTAAAAATACCTATTGTCAATTTTCTGGCGATTCTTTTGTCTTTCATATATTCCAGGCCCCACAATGTATGCCCGTAAAAATTTTTAGGTCCAGAGATTTTCTCTTTAGAATCTTGATCTGTTGGTGTTCTAATGTGAAAATATCTTGGGTAGACATGTTGAATCCTGCGCGAAATAATTTTACAGGCCATCAAAGATAGCGGCCATTTTGGTTCACTTGCTCATTACGTTTTTCGCAACGTGCGTACCTATAAATTTATTTTTAGTTTTGAACTGAAATTTTTGGGCCGTAGAAAGTCAATTAATGTAATAGTTATGTCATAAAAACCGCTCTGGCTTTTTCTACAATTTTTACGTGAGGTATCTCTAACGTTTTTTGTTTAACATTCTAGTTACTTAAAAGTGTACAAAAATTAATAACTCTTAATGAAACCAAACGATTTTAAAGTGTAAAACTTTTTGTGTAAAACAATATTTTTCAAGGTCACCAGCGTAGCCAGCAATATACTCTGTAGGGGTTTTTTTTGTCAAAAATACCTTCTAAAGGAGGGTTTTTGATAAAAAAACCTTCTGAAGGGATTTTTTCGATCAAAAATACCTTCTGAAGAGGATTCTTTGATTGAAAATACCTTCTGAAGGAGATTGTTTGATCAAAAATACCTTGTGAAGGGGATTTTTTGATCAAAAATACCTTATGAAGGGGATTTTTTTGATCAAAAATACCTTATGAAGGGGATTTTTTGATCAAAACAGCCCTTTCATATGCATAAGCTACTGTATTAAATTTTGCATTCATGTTAAAACCAGTGGCTATAGGGATTCCCCCCCCCTTTGTCCACGCTGTTCAAGGTTATTTATCGTCTGCTATCAGAGTAATTGTTTTCGAGTAAAAATGTTCCACAGTTCCAAAAACTTTTTGTTTCATGTTTTTCTGTGACAATAACTGTTTTAGCAATGGCTGATATTTCTAAACTGAGTTCAGAAAGTTTTGGTAGGCAATTGAAGACATCTTGAAGACAGTTTTAACAAACGAATATGTAGTTTGTCAAAAGGAATCAAGAGAAAAATTATGTTCTTCGACCAAAAACGAGTTCGGGAAGCTGCTGAAATACGCAAAGACGCAATATTGAAAAACGCGGCAAGAAAATATAGTGTGTCATTGCAGCAACTAGTGCTATAAGAAATACACGAGAGGAAAAACGCTAAAAAAATGGTAGAAAAAAATGCACAGACAAGTTATTTTGAAAGTGAAAACAATATTTTAGAAAAATCAGAAAGTACTGAAGGAGGTCCAAATCAAGACGAAGTTTTTGACAGAGTAGCAGATCTTAACAGCGATATGAATGTTTCTGCTGCGAATTCATATGCACATCCAAACTGTATAAGTTCTTATATTCGAAAGTATGAGCGAGAAACCAATACACAGTCTGCGCAACATCTATCCTCAAAATTTGAACTGTTTAAAAAGGCAAATGAAATATTAAAGCCTCTGTTAAATGCTGGGCATGGATTTATTCTTTCAGAAATAAAAGAGTTGATGCTTAATGCTCAATGTAGATGAAAATGCATTGGTTTTATAAATGAAACAAAACTATTTTTCGTAACAACGTATAATGAAAGGATTCTTTTCTGTGCTTCCAAAAGAAAAATTGACCCTTTGTTGGTTTTTTTTTAGTCATTTATCTCCAAAAGTACTTGCTGCTGCTTTTAGCTCACAAGAGGCTGTGAAGACTGCAGAAAATCATTGATAATCTTGAGAAAATCATTATAAGGTGTTGATTTTAGACTACAAGAGAAGTTCTGCTAAGCGAGTAAATACGGTTCAGGATGCTTTTGGCTCAATGGATGAGGAAAAAAGTCAAATAATGATTCAATCGCTAGGCACAAATATTGAAAGCTTGAAAACAAAGATTGAGTTTTTGTTAAAGGATGTAGTGACAAATCAGAACTGTGGAAGTGTTGGGAAGTGTTTCGTTCACTGGTATCACTTGTAAAACACTTGATTATTGCTGATCGCGAAGAAAATTACAAATTATACGTTCAAACTGTTGAATTACTGTTTCCAGTCTTTCGTGTATTTGATTGCATCATTTATCCACTATATGAAACATGGTACGTAGAGAGATAAGGGTGCTAGAAAATGAGTGTCCCTACCTGTAAGGAAAATTCATTCAAGGTAAATTTGTTGTTAAAATTCAATGCTGTGAAGCCAGAGATGAAATTGGAGCAAACGATTCAACGGTCACAGAAAAGTGCCGGAGAAATTGCAGAGCAGACGAGAAAAAGTATGTTGCCGAGTGGCATTTAGAGTATCATGAAATTTTAATGATATGCAATGTGTTTCGTGGTCTTACTAGTTCTCATTTAATGGATCACTGTGAGAGTGTCCCGCATCCTTATTTTTTATAAGCAATCGTTGCCAGTATTTTGATGAAAATGTCAAAAGACTTGTTGATTTTATCCATCAACATGTAAATCCCTATGATATTTCTGAAACAGAGCAACTTTACAGCTTTCTCACTAAACAACTTGTGAATGGTAGTGTCAAGCTTCGCCTTCTCAGCATCATGAATCATTGATCAGAACAGTACCGCCAGTTTAGACTGGATACATTTTGTTTCAAAAATTGTCTGATTTACTTTCCAAAGTCAACCAACCATGCTTTGAGGCATACAGTTCTTCATAAAATATCACTTCTAAGCTAATGGGGAAGAATCAACTTTAACAAGGGTACAGAGACATGGAAATAGCGAAAGAAACGGGAGAATGCATTAAAAATATTTTAGCTCATGACTTGTTTCCAACGAACACATTATGTGATGGTCAGAGGCGTGCACAGAAAATTTGGGGCCCGTCACAAATGCCCACAAATGTTTCGGCCGCCCTTCCATATTGTTTAAGCACATATTTCATCCCTAGTTTTAAAAAATAATAGGCCCCCTTCAGGCTCAGGCCCGGGCAAACAAGTTTCTCTTATCCCCCCCCCCCTCCGGTGCACGCCCCTGGCGGTGGTGATTCACCTACCAAGCTAGATTGCAGAAATATCCGTTCCCAGAACATTTTTTATTTAGCAAAGTATCCCCAATAAAAACTGCCCTCATTATATATTTCATGTCACAAGTCCGCCAAATAAAGAAAACTTTTGGCGAAGTTATCAGCAATGTTATGCACGGATTCGTTCCTGTATGCTCTTTTCATGACCTTCATCCTGTGTTCGATAGTTATTTGCAGCATGTTGTGAAATAATTCGAAAAGATGAGAAGAGAATCAACTAAGGGCAGAACAAACATTGCTGTAATTGACAGAAAAACACTAGTACCTATGCAGGTAGAAAAATTCTGGTCTTCAGTATTAAATAAGGAAAATTTACAGTAACTAGCACGCAAGGAAATAGAAGAAATGTCAAAAATGCTACATTTTCAGCTATTGCTAGTGGTTTAACAGTTAATGAAGAAGCAATCTGCAATACTTTTCATAGCAGATTTGAGACACATCATTGAAGAGCTTAATTAGAATAACTCAAGAGAAGATGCAGATCTACAAATTTTTCCACACATAGACTGGGCTGATAAAAAATGCTCAAAAGGAGTGGCTGCGGCATCAAATGATACAGACGTCCGTCGTAGTGCATTAAACAGGAGTTTAAAATGAGCATTTTGGATTATTTATTAATTTTTGTACCCTTTTTAGTAACCAGAATATTCAACAACAAATGTCGGAGATATCTCCACGTAAAATTGAAGAAACAGCTAGACCGGATTTTATGACATAATTAATACATTAATTGACCTCCTTAACTCCAAAAACTGCAGTTCAAAACTAAAAATAAATTTGTAGGTACGCCCGTTGCGAAAAACGTAATGAGCAAGTGAACCAAAATGGCCGCTATCTTTGATGGCCTGTAAAATTATTTCGCGCAGGATTCAACATGTCTACCCAAGATATTCTCACATTAGAACACCTACAGATCAAGATTCTAAAGAGAAAATCTCTGGACCTAAAAATTTTTACGGGACTACATTGTGGGGCCAGGACTAATATACCTATCAACTATCGCCTATATTGATTTGGCTTTATTTTAAACTTGCTTGGCGACTTCCAAGTTGCTTATTTTACATTTAATATCATGAGATTTTTAATACAGTCTAATTTTTTCCCCATTTAAAAAAGTTCTTCTTTTTTTTCTGTTCTTAGTGGTACTGTGGAATAATTTTGAAGCTCCCCAATAACGTTTAATATTTATTAGTAAATAATAACCTATTAAAGTTATTAGTGTATAATTATAGTTATAACCTAATAACTTTATCAAGCATTAGAGCTGCATTAAGAAAAAAAAAAAAAAAAACGCCGGGCAGACCTCAGACTGTAAAAACGCTATAAAATGAGTTAGAGCGGCAATTCAGAAATTTTTAAACAGTACATGAGCATGTCGGCCAAGTTTGAGTCGCATATGAAATGCTCGCTGAGTAGTATTTAAATGACTCCCATTACAATTATACTACTGCAAAACACACGATAACAGTACTCCATAACACATCATTATTTCATTAAAAAAGACAACACCATGACACACGACAACCGTAACACACACAAAGAGTTTACCATAACACACGCGAACATCGCAGCATAATACACAACAACAGCACTTCATAACACACGAAAACTGCACTTCATGACACATTGAAACAACACTCCACAACATACGATAACAGCACTTCATGACGCACAACAGCATTTCGTAACACAAGAAAACAGCACTCCATAACACACGACAACATCACTCCGTAACACACACGAACAGCACACCATAACACGCGACTCAAGCACTTCATAACACACGGCAACAGTAAAGAAGACCGGGGTTAGTTGTTACATTTTTTTCGATATTTTTTACGCTAAACTTTTTTAAGTATTTACACGTGTTAAATTTTAAAATGCATCTGGATTGTTTAAGATTCATACCATATTTTTTAAAAAAGGATTAGAAGCTACTGCTCCAAAATATTTCAAGTTTTTTAATTGATGTAGATTGTAACAACTTACCCCACCACGGGGCATGTTGTTACACTGTATGGGGTTAGTTGTTACATGAGATATATTATAGTAATAGAATGAATTTTATACATTATGCGGTTTATTCTGTTATAATTTATAAAATTCTTAACCACCTTAAAAATCAAAACCTTTTTGACTTTAAAAATTTACTTCATTAATGACTTATAAACTATCATAATCATTGTCCGAATTACAACTTTTACATTCATGTAATTTATCAAACTTAGCACATCAGTCATGTGCCCATTTGTCACAATTACGACCTTAAAGCTATTTAGTTGGATTTTTGGATTCTGAGTACGGTTTAGCACACTCTATGCAGAACCAGTCTTCATCATCTTCATCCGAAGGATGCACTATTTTGGGCCCACCTTTTTGCACTTTTTTTCTTTGTGTCGGTTGATTTCTTCTCTGTTAGAGACAATTTCCTTTTCACACATTTTTGTTTCTCAGCTTCGGCTTGCAAAAATATTTTTACTGGTGCATCTGTTAAAGTGGTGCTGACCTATGGTTTCCGCTTGCAAACCGTCTTCACTTCTGCACTGCCTGCAGAAAGACCTGCATTCAAATAATACATTTTTTAATTATTATCATTGTTGTACTTATTATAATTATTTATTCAACCATACATATTAACAATAATTCAAATCATAGAATGAAAGAGAACAGAATTATCATCATCATTATTATTATTATTACTATCGTCATCCAACTACAGTATTTTACATGAATTAAATCATGCAATAAAACAGATCATAAATACTACTTACCACCACTAGCATTTTTCATCTTACTGCAGATCTCTCTAGTGTCATGAAATTCATCGGCTGCCTTTCATAATGAACTACCTACCATTACTTCTGTACCCACCCTCCAGGTATGTTTCTTTAGGTGTTTTGCCTCTGTCCGTCTTGTTTTTATACTTCCCCGCCATATCACTTTAAATAGAAAATATAATATTAAATTAAAACTTGCATGGCGCAAGTTGTTACTTGTAACAACTAACCCCAACAAAACTGTAACAACTTGCCCCATATGACGCCATTTCAAATCTTGGCACATATTACTGGTATTATATCAGTGCACAAAACTTTTAAATATATTAGCACTTACCTGAAAATGTAGACTTCTACGTGATATAGAAATAAATCCGTTATCTGCAACGCCTTCGTCATAAATAGAAAAATAACAGCGGAAAGGAAAATTCTTTCCACAGTCAAAAAACAGTTTTCTTTGAGCACTCTCCTTGCTACTGACTGCAGGCACTCCAGTGATCGTCAGAGAATGCAGATGGGTGAGTGCTATCCTAGTGCAAGGAAAGTCAGTTTCTCCTGGCGGTTAGTGTTAAATTCGAATGTAACAACTTACCCCGTGTCACATTTTACCCTGGTCTCCCCTACTTCATACCACACGGAAACTGCACTTCATGACTAACTGCAACAACACTACAAAACACAAGATAACAGCAAGAATGACACACGACAGCAACACTACATAACGCGCGACAACACTCCGTAACACATGACAACACTTCATTTCACACAACAGTAAACTTTACTGCACATAAATGCCTCACATGGCACCTATACTGCTATCAATCGCTATCACTTCCACTAAATGTAACCCCACCACAACGCACATTGCTCCCTCTCCAACTGCGGTAGGCTAATATGGTGGACACTACGTACGAATGTAGCACTGCTAAGAAAAAACCAACGATAAGTAAACTCTTATTGGAAAAAAAGAAAAGAAAATTAATTTGAATTCTGAAATTTTGAATCCAAATAATGTTTTTCGCAATCACGAACTGAGACAGCACCCTACTCATTGGAGTTATTGTTTCTAGAAACGGCTCCTGTCCCCCCCCCCCTAAGCCTGCCTCTCCTCCTGGGCGGTTACGTGTGCATAGTTGTGTGTGTGCGTAGACCTGTATGTATGCACGTAGGCGTGTGTGAGTGTATGTGTGTGAAGTCGTGTGTGTGTATGTGTGTGAACGTGCGTGTGTGTAGGACATGGATGCCTCCGACCAGGAGATCGGATAGCTCAAAACCGGAGCGGCCGCGCCGCGCCGCCAGCAGAGGACAGTGGGCGGTGGTGCTGCAAAGGCTTCTGGTCCAAGTTGAAAAAGGCACGGACACCAAAAACGGTCAAATGAGAACAATAAGCAATCGTGATTGCTCAAAAAAAAAAAAAAAAAAAAAAAAAAAAAAAAAACATTTTTCTCAAAGTATTTTTTTTCACTTCCATACGGGAGCTCTGGTTACAGTGAAACTTCTTTTGCACAGATTTTCTCTTTTACCCTTTCTATAACATTTATTTTCTCTGGAAGTGTTCTGTAATTCTTAATAGAAGTGAGACGTCAGATACTTAATTTAACGTCTTGTTGAATTAGCTATTTATGGCCCCTTAATAGAGAGATGTCATCATAAATCATGAAAAGGTTGTTTGGCTTGAAAATATGTGAGAATTTAAATCACTTTAATGTTAATTAACTGTCTGCTTTTTCAAACAGAAAATGATTCGTCAAAATGATGTAATGTCAACTTGGGCAAATATGACATGAAAAATTGAAATTTGACTTCAAATGAACTTAGTACGCTAATAAATTGAGTTGTGGTAGTAAATTTTTCAATATTTGGTGGAGAATATGACTAAAAATTATTCGTAGATATAATATGAAAATTATGTATTACAGTGTTTAAAGAAATGATTCTGCTTTAACGTTGGTTGGTTGCCAAACTTACCCCTTGACTTGGGACAGCTAAGGTCTCAGAAGGAATATGAGCGAAGCAATGTTTTTCTCAATTTCACATTTGTCAGAGAAATAATCAATTTAAATGGAACTAATATTTCGAAATTGTAACAAGTTTAATAGAGAAATTTAAAAAAATTAGTCTTTAAAAATATCAATATCCACTATCAAACTTATGGCAAAGGATTCAAAACATAATGAATAAATTGTAATATACATCGAAATAGGTAATTCGCTGAAAAGATACAAAGAAAAAGGAAACATATATTTTGAAGTGTGTATAAATACGTAATATATATTAGGCTTAACGAAAACTAAGACTTTGAAAGAAACAGTTTTCAGCCTTTATACACGTTTAAAGCCTTGTTTAATGAGTAAAACTAGTGATTGCAATACCGGTATACCAGTATACCGAATACCAGTACTTTGAGTATTTTGCGATTTCGTAATATATTCTGGTATTTGTAGAGATTAAATACCGGTATTTTTGGTATTTGCAGAAAATAATAAATACTTTTTAGGTTAGTAGTTTTCAATTTAACTAATTATTTATCAAATTCTATTTTAAATGTGTACTTCTTTTTCAATGAGACAATACCAAAACCAATCTGTTAATGCAAATATATTGGCTTTAGAGGGGGGAGGGAGAAAGGTACTGGGACTACGCCTTGGGTGGGAATAGTGCTACGAACACCACTGCATTGTAAGACCATTTTAAAATGTTATAGACAGGAGACACACTTGCTCAAGTTTACCCTACATTTAAAATTAGCCTAGTTAAAACTCGTGCTCCTTGTCTTAAGTTGACAATAGGGTCGTTTCCAAAATTTTAAAAGTATTTTTTTCTGAAAGAGCATGCTTAAAACATAGGATCTGACCATTTTTTAAATAATTTGTTTAAGTTTAATATTTAAAAAAAAATAAATCAGAGCGCTTTCATTGCTTACGGCTTCTGCCGATGACATCACAAATGATGAAATGCTATTCAGTGTTGCCATTCACAGTGCAAAATATTTAATTCGCATTTTTACTCACATGTATTGGCAACGATATGGTAATAGCAAGCGTAGCGCGCAATTTTAATTCACTTCTTGATTATCATAACGTGGAAAAGCGGAAGAAGGATGCGCCAAAGAGCATCATTTATAGCGTCATCAAGACCACGCCCTGTTTAAAAAATCGGACATTTAAAAAAAGATATTTAAAAAAAAAACTGTTGGGGAAAATGAAAGTATTATATGGATTCATGTTATTTATTTTGCTCATTCTATCCATTTCAATGACTAAAAGTAGTACTTTTGACTGAAGGAAACCACTCCATTATAAATATATCGAAAATACACAAAACTAAGTGCATAAGTTGGTGGTTAAATACGTTTCAATTATTCTAAATACATTTACATAACTTTTTTTACGTTAAACTGCTTGTACTTTTAAATGTTTAAATGAAACAAATCAATTTTTCTTAAAGCTTATTTTGCTTTCTTCTAATTACAAAAAACAACTAACAAAGAAACTAAATATTAAAATAAAATTTTATTCTCTAGAATGTAACATTAGATCTTTTTATGTATTTATTTTGCTCATTCTATCCATTTCAATGACTAAAAGTAGTACTTTTGACTGAAGGAAACCACTCCATTATAAATATATCGAAAATACACAAAACTAAGTGCATAAGTTGGTGGTTAAATACGTTTCAATTATTCTAAATACATTTACATAACTTTTTTTACGTTAAACTGCTTGTACTTTTAAATGTTTAAATGAAACAAATCAATTTTTCTTAAAGCTTATTTTGCTTTCTTCTAATTACAAAAAACAACTAACAAAGAAACTAAATATTAAAATAAAATTTTATTCTCTAGAATGTAACATTAGATCTTTTTAAATATTCAAAATAAAATTATACGCGCAAAAAAGCGGTATAAGAGGTTGGAAATTAATTTATACTTATTCTGAAAAAATATTATTTGTATGATTGATTTTTTAATAGCTCTTGGGAATTATGAAAACCCTCAGCTTTTAAATCGAAGAATAGTTTTTTTTAGTTATTTATTGTTTGCGAAATAGTTTGCTAAGATTTGTAGACGACTTAGTCGAAATGAGCTTATGTTTGATTTAATTGCAAAAAATAACTGGTATTTTTTACATTCTTAGTCATAAGTGCCGAAATAATTTTGTCGTTGATTTTTTACTTCATACAGAACTAAAATTGGAAAATAAAATAAAATTCTAAAAGTAATAAGCAGATGGTTTATGTATTCCACTTTGGAAAAGATGGAGCACAGTCAAATGCATTAGAAAAAAAAAATGAGTAAGAGAGAGAGATAGGGAAAAAAATAAAAAAAATGTCTAATGTCGCAACAGATTAATGCTTTTTTATTCAAATTGTTATTATAAATACTTTCTATTGCATTCTTTCAAACTCAAGTAGATATTTTTTTCTTAAATTTTTGTTATTTCCAATTACATAATTTTCATTCGCACATATTTACTTTTTGTGTTCTGATTCTTTTTTACCCCATGGGAAGAAAATGTTCAGAAAACTTTTTTTTTAACTTCAGATGATGTGTTTTTAATGCTATGTTTTACTTTCATTGATTATGCTCGCTCAAATGTGTTTCTCGAAACGTTAAAGGTTTTGACTGTAACGAATAATTTAGAAAAAAATTCTCAAACATTGTATTTGTTTGAAAGCAAGTATTTTCACTTTGCTGGCGCTTAAGTAATGAGCAGCTTGATAGGGCATAATGCTTAATGATGTGATTTTAGATAATGGATAGTAAACAAATGTTACGTTTGCATGCAAAACTACTGAACGTTTTGTACTGTTATAAAATGCAATACCATAAAGCGAAAAATAACGACTTTTTGTGGACTAGTCGCAATAAAGTAAAAAAAAAAAAAAACAACTTCAGAAAAGTACAAATTGTAGATTACTGCAGACGTGTGTTTTGGCGTTACAGGGAACGCCTTTTTCAATGTAAAAAGTAATGAGCTTATGGATGAAAGACATCCGACAATAGCCAAGAGTAGATAAGCATGCAGCTTAAAAGATAAAAATAGCAGATTAGCCAAACACCGATGAGAAAATTATAAACCGATAAGGAACCAATAGGAATGCAAGCAAAGGTCAAGAGCTCTCTCTGAGGTACAGTACACCCGAAAGAAAGAATTCAATTGGACAAAGATTTAGCCCAAGCTTAAACAAAACGAAAATGTCAATAACCGTGAACCACAAGAAAGGAAAAGCCGAATGGAAGAAAAAAACATCAGAAATAAAATAAACAAAAACAAAAATATTCGGAAAAAGGAAAAAATAAAGATAAATAGAAGAAAAAGGGGTTGCATTGGGAATCGTTTCACAATTAAAATAAATCTTGTCATTTTTTTCTAATAGAAAATCGTTGAACCGTAAGATAACCTTGGTTATCTCGCTAGAATTGGGTATGATCATATAAGCATTACGAGAGTTACAATATATCTAGAGGTAATTTTAAACACCCAGAGGAAGTGTTTCAACCGATACCAGACCAATACGTGTTGGGTGAAACGAGACAAATGATAAGAATCAAGACGTTGCATATCGTCGCCTCAGAACAACAGTTGGATATCTTAGTGTTATTACTGGGATTAGATGTCTTACTGTTGCTCTGAGGCGACGATATGTATATAATAATCAAGTATTAGAGATAATAGTCTTTTATCGATGCTTCAAAATCCTGAATTAACATTTATTTTAGAAAGAAACTGTAATAACTTAACATTTGTATAACACAATTAAAATTACGAAATTAACTTATGTGTAACAAAACACTAATAACAAACAAGATTTTCCCCTTTTTAGTAACATTCTCAGTTTTGACACAAATAAAGAGGACAGACAGCTAGAGTGTGCTAGTTTCTTGCTTTTGTAAATTTTCGTATTGCCTCGTTTTCCGTCTTGTTTACTATTAATTAGTCTCGGTGGTTCTCTGAGGTAAGATTTGATTACTGTTAATTATGGTAACTTTGACTATTGGGGGAAACGTTGACCCAGCAAACAAAAAGAGGTTGACTATAAACTGTACTTAGTCCTAGTAAAGTCATTATCATTTATTCGTTTCAAAGGCCTAATAAGTTGCCTGAATCAATCATTACTGGTAGTCCTGACTTTTCCTTTGCTGGGTCAATGTTGCCCGCAAATTAGCCAATTGTATGTGAAAATATTCTGTGAACACTCACCGCTCTATCCACTGTCGTCATGAAACGTCAAAAAAAACAACTGATCGAGTTTTGATGTATTCGAACCTGATCATACGTGTCAAGAAAACAGAATCGATAAACGATCAAAAAGGATATTTCTAATTATGAATTTGTACGCACATACGCATGGAAATAATGAAGAAATCAGTGGAAGCTGATTCACTGGTCAATTAAATAAAAGTTTAGATTTTATTGGGAGATTTTAGATAAAAGCCGTAATTTTTCATTTCGTTCCAGTCAGATAAAAAATGTAACTTTTAAACTTTGATTAGAAAAGCATTTTTTATAGAATTCTTAAATTGTATTTGAATAAAAACATAAACGAAATATTGACTGTTCTATACATTTAAAGCACAGGACATCCTTTC
Source organism: Uloborus diversus (assembly GCF_026930045.1). Lineage (NCBI taxonomy): Eukaryota > Metazoa > Arthropoda > Arachnida > Araneae > Uloboridae > Uloborus > Uloborus diversus. The sequence goes on from NC_072737.1 coordinate 38,520,941, forward strand.
TTGCCAGACAGTACAGCAAAAGTTTTTAACAAATTAACCATTCTTAAACGACGAACAGGGAAAAAAAATCATAATCCTAACTAAACTGAAACGAAAAGAAGCGACAAAGTTTTAATCATTTTCAATATTTAAGAAACAACTGTCTCGACGACAACGCAAATTTTTATTCACCTTTTGATTAGTTAAAAACTAAGCCGGTATAATAAGTGAAGCAATTTAGTAATAATAACAACAAACAGGTAGTCACGCAGCAGCTTTATTGGCTGTATTGCGTCAAATAATAATAAGGCGTTTTTGAAAATATTAAGAAATAGCTTTGGAAAAGTTTGCAAGTTCCGAGAAAATTAATCAGTGTATTTCGAGAAGAGAAATAATATTTCTTCCTAAATAATACTAAAAACTAAGTTCTGGGGTTTTTGTTAAATTCTAAAATTAAATTTTGTCTTGCTAGTTTTTCTTCAGCATCATTACTGTTTTTTCTTAGAAGTTCCTTTTTTTTAATATAATAGGAACTTTTTCAACAGCTATGAAGTTGAAAACCTTTTTTCTACTTCATAGCTGTGAAAATTAAAACCTTCGTCGTCTTTTTACAGTAGTTATATTATTCCATATTTGAAAAAAAAAATATATATATATATGGGTTATTCTCTGGAAAACGTAACTTTTGAACGCAAATATTTTTCAATTTCGAAGCTTTTGTTTTATTTTTTTTTCATTCTCACATGAAAGTGTTAGCTACTAGAAGTAAACATAAGCAATGGCTCAGCTAAGTTCCAATTATTTTGCTCATAAATAAAAAAAAATAAAAAAACGCCTTTTTCACGGAAATAAAAAAAAAGAAAAAAACTTTTAATATTTAAAAATTGAGACCAATTTAATATCAAAGTAGTTGTTGATTGTGCAAACAATCGGCTATTTTATTGACTATTTGGAATATAATTTTCCGCTCTCTTAATTAAAGTACGGCTTAATTAGTAGTTTAAAATGTATGTTGAAAATAGTGCTTAGTAAATTTGAGACTATACTGGCAATTTTTAATTTTGGTAAAAGGCCTATTATTGATGCATTTCCCCACCGTCATTTATTTTCACCTCAGAAATAATGACATTGATAAGATCTGTCACGGAGGTAAAATTCACGGAGGTGAGGAATTTTCCATTAATATAGGCTTAATCGATACATTTTTCAGGGATTTTTTTTCTTCGTTGCTACAATCTTCACATGTTAAGCAAAATGAAAATATGTTCACTTCATTTTTTTACATTAATTTACATCGTTGAAAATCAAGTTTACCGAGGTGAGAAGTCAGCATAATCACACTAAGTTTTTAAAGCAAAATCTATCTTCTTGTTTTTCGACGAAAATGTCACAACATCAACTATGACTGAAAATAAACAAAGGGCTTCCTTGTATCATGGAAAACAAAATTTGATGTCATTAATGCCACGCGTTAATGAGGAATGGCGTTCTGTGTTTAGGTAATGGAGGTGAGAAGTTTTTGTGTGTCATGACTCATTGTCCCACTAAAACGAACTAAAACACAATATTAAAAAAATGAATAATACTTAAACAATTAGTATTTGAAACACTTGTGAGAGGAATATGAAATAAATATGTACTTTTAACTAAACAAGTTATGAAATGACATAAACAGTCACACAAGGTTTGTGACATTCCACGGAGCTGAGTATTGGCGCTTTTCTAACCACGGGTTCTTGTCGCAAGAACAAGTTTTTTTTTTCTGATTAAGAAAAAAAAAAAAACTAAAAAAGGATATAATATTTTATTTATCTTTACAAATACTTATATTACGTTTTATTTTTGTACTGTAAACAGTGCACAATGACATCTGGATGATCTTTTAAGGTTCTTTTTAGTTGAAATGTTCATTTCAAAATTTTTGTCCGGTGTATTGGACGCATCATTATTCTTTTAATTTTCTCCAACAATATTGCCATTGTACTCTGTGTACTAAATAAATAAAAAAAAATCAACTATTTCATGATTCCGGAACGTTATATGCACATGCATATGATGATAGATGCCATTTTACTTGTATATTCGTTAACTATTTCTTAGAATAATGTATTACTAGCAAAACTATCCGATGTTGTCTGGGTCAGTAAGAATTGTGAGAAACAATCGCTACTTTCTTTCGTTTTCTGTTTTAAATGAAAGAACTCAAAACACATTAAAAATCGAATTTCTTCCTTACCCATAAAAATAAAATAGCAATAAGTATAAAGAATGAACGAGTATTCATTTAGAAATGAAAGCACGAACTGAAGCATATACAAATTTGAAGAATTTCCAAAGTATGAACTAACAAAAACAAAGATCACTAAAAAAAACCGGGCGCTTTATTTAATTAAATATTACACACATATAAAAAGAAAGAAAAAAAAAAGCTCTCTACTGTTTTTCCCTAAGTGTGCAAAAAGTTTCTAAATGCTGAAATGTCTTTAAACTCATTACTACTTCCTACTCTTTAAACTACTTCCGGAAAAGCTTTGATTCAAAACTTTCAATATTACTGGAGGACCCGTCAGACGTTGTTCTGTTCGAACTTTGTAAACTGAAAAGTTAAAAAATTTCAAAAAACTATCAAGTGTTTGAACCGTTTTGTTGAAAAAAATAACTAAAAAGAAAGTGTTTTAAGCTGCTTGGTGTCAGAATGCGTATAATATTTATTACAACTTGATTTATCTAATGCCCACTGAGCAGTTGTTTTATTAACTATTTTTTCTCCCGTACTTGATGGTTTGTTCCCTCAGCCATACTCAAAGGATAAAATGCTTCCTCAGATATTAAGTGTAAAAAAACTAACTACCCACCTAGAACAAACTGGAAATCCCGCTGCAACGTCCGTAATATGAATAAGAACAAAACAATCGAAAGGATATCGTTTAAAAAAATGATAAATGTAAAAACAGTTCCCTGAATAAGCGAATCCCTCCTTCCAATGTAAAATAAACACATCCTTCAACTAAAAGACTAAACACTCTTTAAAAACGAAAAACAATTCTTTGCAATTTGAAATATTTCGCCAAACAAACAAAAAATACAATAAATTACATTAACAGTAGCTTTAAAATGTAAACAAATGATCACGCACGCCAAGTCACCACGTTATTGTAATCCAGCCAATCAGTGAGCGAAGCGTACTCCGATCGATTAGCGATCCGATCTTTTGAACGAAAACTTTCAAATCCCGCTCTCTCGCTGAGCATTTGTCTCACTTACTACCTTTCCTTGCGTACCTTGAATGATCTTCATATATTGCCTAATTTGTTCTTTCCGCCAAAGAAAGAAAAATCTTCCACTGCACTGATCTTTTGTGTGAAGAACTACCCTGTTGTAATTTATCTGGACGAAAATAAAAAAAAATTTTCGTCTTTTAATTCCACTGTCTTTTCCTTTAATAACGTACTGATTAGTTTGATAATCCTTAAAGTATTCTTGCCATTGGTGCCAAAACTCAGATGGATTTCAGCCGAAAAACAAATGTTGCTAGGTACTGTACATTCTGATCATTTGGTTAGGAAAACCTAAAGCACCGATCCGGTCACATGGTTCAACTACGACGACAGAACACACGTTTTGCATGAACCTTCCAGTTCCTTAATTTAAAATATATAACATGACTTAAAATCGTTGCTTTCAAGAGAAATGAAGGCTTTACTCTCTTTCTACGTTTTATCTATCCTCAATTGACATATCACAATAAGAATTTCATTACAAAAAGCAGAGCTGGTTTTCTTATTATCCTTTGACAACGGGTTAAATATTTATTTCAGTTCTCGCTCAACAATAGGTTAAAACAAATATAAATAATTTGGGAGACATAACCATCCAATGTTTTAATTAGTTAATTAATTAACAAAAACGTTTCCGATTCGATCAATCGCGCTTCAAAACCATGCTTTCCACAACTTAATTACATACAAAAAATTTGATCAAAATCGGTCCAGCCGTTTAAAAGCCTTGTGGTGACAAACGTACGCACAGAAGATTTTTGTATATTAAGATTACTATTAATATTGATGTTGTAAGTCATTGAAGTTTTGTAACAATGGGTTTTATATTTAATCATTCAATGGGAAAATTACACGACATTTACTGTTTTCCCATCATAACGTTTTTAAAACTAAATTTCTTAGAAATAAAGTATAGCCTATGTTGCTCCCTAATAATGTAGTTATCTATGGTGAAAAAATGGTTAAAAACGGTCCAGTAGTTTTGAAGATTACCCCGGACATACATACATACATACAGAAGCAGCCATTTATGCATATATGTAGATGAATGAATGACGATGGCTACTTACAAATAGATTCTCATAGTATAGATATGACTTCAATATAATTTAAAATGGCCAGTTTAATTATTAAGCGTACGGCTTAATGACCTTAATGACAACTACTTGCACTATGGCTTAATTTAAAATCATTTGAAGCGTCAACGTTTAGCAAAACTAGAAAATTGGATTTTTCAGAAAAGCTGTTTTACCTGTAGTGACATTTGGAGATTTCCCCCCCAAACTCGACGTAAAAAGTCGGTGCACATGATGTCAGCTTAGTGATTGCTCTTTTATTTCTCGTTAATTTCCGAGAACTTAACCGAGTTGGTTAAAAAATATATGCAACTTACAGTAAAGATTCAAAAAAAAAAAAAAGACATAATTTGAATAAACATAGAAGCAGTAAACGACTGCCAACCGCCTTGTCTAGTCGTCTGAGATGTCTGACTGCGGATGGATAGGTTCTAGGTTCGAATCCCGGCTCGAGCATGAATTTATTTTCTCTCTCCTGTCCTTTCCTTGTATGAATGAGTGTTGCTCTGGGAATGGTGTCCTAGACTATAAACGGGCAGCAACATCAACAGGAGCAAACGACAAATTTAGCAAAATTACAACATATTAGACACATAGAAATGTAAAAATAACATATTTTCAGTTATTTCGCAACATTACGTCTTTGAAATTCTTGAAATGAAATTTGGGACTAACAAACAATGATTTAATTACAGAAGCAATTACACTATCATAAATAACCTTCTTTTTAAGCGTAACATCGCAAGTTTACTTCAATGCCTTTCATTTTTATTACGTACTGCAGAAATTTCACCCAATATAGCCCATAGTATATCGAGTTTAGGTGGTTAAAGATGCTATTAAGATTTTCAGCAGCTTAGCCGTCATATAAGATGTACGTTATAACTTTTTTCGTCATAAGTTTTTTGAGAAATGCTTTTTTCTTTTCAGAAAAGAGATTAAAAAAATTATTATTTTTTGCTCTTTTCTTTCTAAAAAGGACACAATAAAACGTTTTAATGATCATTCAGTTTTAACTATAAATTCTATGGGGATAACTTTAATAATGTTTTTTTACAAAAAAAAAAAAAAAAATAATAATAAAAGGTGATTATGTTAAATTGTTTTTCAAGATCTGAAATCGTAACAAACCTCTGCAAATAATGATCATTTGAATCTTCGCTTAAAAATGTTGCTATTACTTTGAGTAATGCACTTATTTTTGAGAGAATTTAAAAACTATGTTACATCTAGTTATCGATAGTTTTAAAAAATTGAATATTTCCTAAGTGATTTGGAAAATTATTTTTCTTAATGTATGATGCTGTAGAAGGCGCTGTTGAATTAAAACTTCTACAGATAGTATGTTTGTTTACCTAGAAGTAACCAAAACCTTTTTCATCATCTTTTTAAAAGATTATTATTTATTTATTTATTGTTTTTTTTCTGCTACATGTATTTCATCGTGAGGGGTTACTTTAAGTGACCATGAGCTGACATTTATTTTTGTCTCATATATAAGCCCCAAGTTTCAAAACCATTTTTAAAAAACATTTTAGACATGGGTACTTGTCTATCTTTTTTTTAAAGAATACTTTGAAATACACTTTTAAAACAGTTTTAGAACACTTTTCTGAGCACCATTTTAGTTCAGCACATTTTTGAAAAGTATATATGATTTTTAGAACACTGACCTATTTCCTTACTTAGAACAATATTTGCATGCTTTTGTAGAACCTTTACGTAACTTGGAACCAACGTGGTGCCCAAATCATGTTGATTTGTAATCTGTCAGTCACATGCTGTAAGTCATTTGCGCTTTAAATTAATATTGACGAATCGTAATAATTTCACCATGTATCATGTATAAATGGATAAATAAGAATCATATTTTAATATAATGCATTGACTTGTAGTTAAAGAAAGCTGGTAAAAAAAAAACATTGGGTTTAAAGAAACGGGTTTCTTCTTTTTTTCTTTTTTGATTTTTGTTTTTATCACGGACAATTGTCAAAAATGAAAGTAGATGCAACTTTTATTTCAATAAAAATATAAAAGAAAGGACCCATGATAATACTTCTTCGCCAATCTGTGCTTAAATGTGTTCACAAGATTAAATTCTATATTTATCCTACGCAAAATACACATTTGAAACATTTTTAAAACACAGAATATGGCTCGAAAGAAATGTCAAAACTTCCTTTATATAAGAACCACTCAAAGCATATTTTTAAAATACATTCATGCAAATTTAGCACTGTGTCTGAATTAGCGTTCCAAACGTTTTTCCAATGTGCGCTGGAAATTTGCAGTTACAAACTTACAGAACCGGTCATTTCGAGATATGAATGTTAAGTTTTTATTTAAGGCCCTGCACTTTGTTATATTAGTTGATCTTTCTTTCCGCAAATGTTCTTAATATTCTATGCATTCTACCATATTTTTTTGCATTTTGCATTGGCAGTGTTAACATCAGAGATAGCTCAAAGCGTATATTAACGCAACCCTAAATTCCGGAAAGACGAATGGAATGCAGCATAAGGAAGGGGTAGACTGCAAACGGACCAGAGAGCAATTAATGACTGGACATTCTGAGCAAGGATGTGGAATGCCATCCGATTCTGCAAAATGTTAAAACTTTTGGTCAAATAATTATGTTTTATTGGTAATACAATTTGTGCTCTATATTAAAGAAAAACGAGGAATGGCGATGTGTATTAATTATTCAATTCACTAAACATGATGTATTAAGCATTAAACATTTTGTGTTGAGTTTAAGTCTTATTCTGCATTAGATTTGATTGAAAGTGAAAAAAAGTACATCATTTAGCATTTATTTGAACTTTAACGGCTTGAACTCAAACTATGTTTTTCGTAATCACGAGTTGTGATAGGATCCTGCTCGTTGAGTTTCTTGTTTCTATAAATGAAATGAAATGGAAATGGTTAAGAAACTTGCTTCCGCTTTATAATGACTGGTGATTTTCTAGAATAGGTAATACGCGAGACATACTTATAAAAAGAAATGATACTTAGGATGCGGTAACAAATATAAAGGTTTTATGGCCGAAATTCACCAGTATATTTATCATAAATATTATTTACAGAGTATAACGGTGTGCAATTTTAATTTTTATGAATCTTAAATGATGGTAATCAGTAATCTGAGAGATTTGAGTTTTGATAAAGTTTTGCTTTTTTAATTTCTCTATGTCGATGTTTTTCCTGAAAAAAAAAAACGTAATTTTACATCCACTTTCCTTTTTAAAAGAAAAATCTGCTTACGTTAAGCCTTGAATGAATGCAACCGATTTGTAACCATAACTACAAAAATGTGTTCAAAAAAAAAAAAAAAAAAAAAAAAAAAAAAAAAACAGTAAAACAGCGACTTACCTTATTCCCGTTGTCACAGCAACCTGAAAAATGAGAGCAACATCAACTTTGGTCAAGTGAAGATAATAAGCAATTCGCGATTTCCTAAAAAAATGTATTTTTCATGAAGGTATTCACCACTTAAATAACGAAAATCATATTGTAAGGTGTATTAAATTTTCAACTAGTGACTGTAAGAACTAATAACAGATAAAAAACAGAAATAAAAATATAAATAGTATGTAAATCAGTTCGGTAAACCCCCATACATAATTTTACGAATTGTAACAGCTTCAAGCAACAGCATTAAAATTACTAATAATATTCCGGCTATATACTGTTTTGACGGAATTATTGTGTCCAGTTGGTTTTGCAAGTACACCCGCAAGGAGTAATTAAATTCTCGTTTATTGCATATTCAGCATGTTAGCCTGTTTAGTAATTTATCACTGCATTAAACTCGAAGATGGATTCCAGTGTTCATAGTCGAGGGATATGCCGAGAAATTCGAAAATCAAAGGAACAAATAATTTTTGCATAAAAACAAACCTGACTTCGCTGCTTACTGAAAATATAGCTTCAAAATTTTAATCTTGTTATCTTAATATTTGCTATAACAGGGGCTTGCAAAAAGGGTGCCGAAAGGGGAAACAAGGGCTGCCGCGAAGATTCCATTATATCAATATCTATGCATAATAGGGATAGTCAAGAGTGCCGGGAGAAAATTCTAATTCTTCAAAAGGTGCCGCGAACTGGAAAAGGTTTGGAAACACCTGTCCTATAAGTTTGCAGAGAACTACCTCGTTTTTATATGGAACGTCAAACTGTAAATTTATTGACAGCAACAAGAACAGCTAGAACTACAAGATCTACAAACGAAAAAAAAAAAAGACAAGAGCTACCAGAGCAAGAATGACGAAAAAAAAGAGCACGAAAAGTAATAAGAGCATTAACAACTTGAATTAGTGTATGTCAAAAAGTGTAAGAGTGAGAAAATGAGCAATAAGAAAAAGCGCGAGAACCGTAATAATAACAATATCGTACCTTTGAAAATGCTCTAATTAAAGATTCGACAAATTCATGGCACTATTTCAAAGTTTAACAAGGGTGACAGAAAAAACAACCAGGGCAAGAATACTAACAGAAACACAAAGTAAAAGAATAGCAAGAAAAATACAAAAAAAAAAAAAAAAAAAAAGCAGAAAAACAATAACAAGAAGAAAATCAACAAGACTGAGAACAACAAAGTAAAAACAAGAAGAGCATGGAAACAAGAATAACTATTATCATAATCCCTGAAAAAGAAGGATATTTGAGCAGTTAGTTGGAACTCAGATAGTTACAAATTTTACGGATAGTCATCTAGTAAAATGTCTCAGTTTTTAAAAACTCAACACGTGGCACACTTATCATCAAGTTCTTCACTTCAACGCGTCAAGTTTTTACTTCCCCCCCCCCCGAAAAAAAAGTTTAAAACTTTAAAGTACCTTTTCATACTGAACAGTAAATTAACGCATTTATGTTTTCTCTTCCTCATGTAAACAAGTAAGCATTTTACTTTCAAGAACGTTATGCAGAGTTACTTAAAACATGTTCCTTATTTAAAATAGCCGCATTCACCCGATTCGTTGGAAAAGTATCGTATTTTTCAGCATTTTCGAAGAAAATTCATTAACGAGTTTTTTTCTTTTTCTTTTTCTTCTTTCATTGAATATTTTGTTCGCAGAGGTGATATTCTGGGTGATAGCAAATAATTCGTCCGCTTGCAAATGAACACTGCTTTGTTACAAATATTGGATTGAATAAATCAGTATACAGGCATCGCAGAAAAGAACATCCCGGTTTTAAAAATATCCCGGTTTCATAAACTATTTCACTCAGCATTATAAGTGGTACAAAAAAAAAAGTAAAAGTTATTTTTCATTCACAAATGTTCGTTGTGTGCACTTTTCGTAACGCGCTATATATCTATAATATGCATTTTGGAGTGTTTCACTGTCTATTTTCGTAATGCTACACAAATGGGATTTTTCAGATCTTGCAATGTTGTCGACCATGGTGGTGTATAAATACTGCCTTTTGCAAAACCTCATAAAAATAAAACATGGTTAGGTTTGGATATCTGGCTGGTCATCGCATAAAGGGTAAATCATCATCACTTGCGCGGGCAATTCAGCGTTACGAAACATCAGTGGGGCAGCAAAGGGGGGGGGGGGCAAAAACCAAGACTCCCGCAGAAGTATTGGTTTTAACACTGCTGCCATTTTTAATACAATAGTTAATAGTGTAACAGTTAACGAAATATAAATTTTTAAAACCGGGATATTCTTTATGCTAACCATATATATATATATATATATATATATATATATATATATATATATATATATATATATATATATATATATATATATATATATATATATATATATATATATATATATATATATATACACAATGCAGTATGTCAGCAAAAGTTTTACTTGCTTACCCTACGTTCTTTCTATAGAAGCAATCCGCTCAATTTTTAGACCGCTTTTGTTAGCGATTCATTTTCCTTGCAACTATGACTTAAAAGTATACGTTATTGTCTGCTTGGAAATATTTTTATCAATAATAGATACTTTGAAAGAAACTTTAAAAGAAAAGGTGTGTTTTCTTTTCTATTGTCAAGATGATTTAGGAGATTTTCTTCGTATAAAAAGTAAAAGCAATGTCTTTTTAATGTAAAAAGCTAAAACCTTTTATAGAGTGAAAAAAGGGTATTAAGGAAAAAAACAAATAAAGAATTCGTTTCTAAAAAGTTAAAAGTTCTTTAAATTAATGTTTACAGCCAAAATTGAAATTTCTTAGCTCTTTGGTTAATTTCTCTGCCCTTAGAAAAGTCATAGTTTTTCATAAACGCATATTGTATCTTTTCTCTTTAGTTCTCTATTTACTGTAAATTGCGCAAAACAAAAAAAAAAAAAAAAAATAAATAAAAAAAATACATGCACACACACAAAGATAAATCTTAAAATTTTAAATGAAATACAATTTACATGAATCAGTCTTCAAAAATTAAATTATCTACTTAATATAAAAATTGAAAAGTTATAATTTCGCAGAAAATATGCTATTAAAAATTGTTTTTTCCAGAAAAACATCTGATTTTTAAATAAGATAGAAAAAAAGACATTTAAATATTTTTTGCATTGGAAAAACCTTAAATTTGTTTTAATGAATGGTTCTTCATAATCACCTTAATATATGATTACAATTAAGCAGTATTTCAAAACTATACTGAAGTAAAATGGTAAGTACGAATGATTCCCGATCCGAAAGAAATTGACATAAAAAAGATGAATAAATTCGGAAAATAAACGCTTTTTTTACGTGCAAAAAAAGCAGACAATAGCATGTATCACTTTCTGAAAATATGTTTTCTCTTTATTTCAATGAGTTATTCGAATCGCTGTGTACCAATCACAATGCGAAGAAAGATCTGCGGTAAAATGAAGTTCTTAAGAAATCTTACTTGACGATAAACAATAAAGTATTAAAGCTGATATTAAGCGCGAATACTGCACCAGTAAGAGTTAAGAGTAAGTATCGGACATTTTAAAATGACATCAAATCTAAGGGTTATTTAAAGTGTTTAAAGCTTTTTATTTGTAGACTTCATGTATTAACCGTAATTTAATATTATAAGACCATACTTTTTTTCGTACACATTTATTGATTCTGAGATATTGGTTATAGCTAGGATTGATGTTATTTTATCTAAATCTTTTCATGAATAAAACAATTATTTTAATACAAAGCTTATCTAATTTATTAGAAAGTAAGGTATGTATTGATTATTGGAAAACGATATCAACTTCATTCAATCACTTTTTTATTCTTTAAATTTATGAAAACTCCTAATATTAGATTTAGTAACCAAGTAAAGGGGTGTTTTTCCTCCTTTCATTAAAAAAAAAAAAAATAAAAATCGGATACGCCTAAGTTAAAATAAAACACAGACATTTTTATTGGTAATGAAATTGGCTTTATTTAACACAAAAATTTATGATATATATGTTTACATACGGGTTTGGTAATGTGGCTGAAGCGACTGGAATTCAACACAATTTACTGAAAGAAACTTTTAACAAAAGATAAACCCTGGATAAGACCATAAGCTTTGTGGTTAAGTATAAAATGTTTCCTAAACAAAACTATAAAATGGCAACATAAATAAGTTGCATGTCAAGTTTTAAGAAAAAAAATAAAAAAACGAGCTACAAAGCCTGGCTTTGCACGATTCACCTCGAAAATAAAAGTTATGTCGAGTGACGCGTGTTCAACCAAGGCTTCACTTGATACGCGTCTTATCAGGCTCAGTCATTTCAATAAAAGTTGTAGTATGCAACCAATCAATCAAACAAAAAACCCGGTCAGACTCCAGTGACATCTGGTGGATTTTGTGGCAACTTTTAACTGTATAAATAACAGATAAGATTATTCTTAAAGAGAATAGTTATTCAAAATTGAGTTCAAAAGTATTTGAGTTAATTTAAAAGCGGTTTTTTTCTTCCCGAGGAAAATTGTTTGAAAAGATATTTTAGGCAAAAAGTGAAAAAATATGAAACTTTGTTTTCAAGAAAAATTAAGTTTGGAAACAAAATCAGATGAATATAAGCTGAGGAAGACAAATCAATGTAAATTCCGTGTATGAAAAAATGTGATTAATTATTCCAACTTTTCGAAATAAGCATTTTCAAAATTATTTGAGTAATGTAACTGCAAACCTTCAATAAATATAAATAGGAGTAAGCATTTATTGCAATTTATACATTGAATAACATTTTCAAACGAGCTTAAAAAGAAGTTTTCTGTTCGAAAACGTATGTGAATAAATGTTTTGGAAATACTGTTATTTTTTTCTTTTTTTTTGGGAGGGGGGAGGGGGGTAATTTCTGCTTCCAATTAATAACAAACAATCATTGGAAATTTGGCTCTGAATGAAATAATGCGTAATATTATATAATTAAACATTACATGTTATGGACGAAACCATACTGTCTATTAAACGTATGAATTATGCTTAATAATTTGTATTAAGAAAAAGTATTTTTTTGGTTTTATAATGCAAAATGTAATTACATATGCTTCATCAAGCACAACTGATAAATATATTTATCAGTTAAAACAGAAAACAAATGAAAGTAGCGATTGTTTCTCATAATTATTACTAACCCAGGCAACGCCGGATATTTTTGTTAGAGTATAAATATATTTATGGAAACATTCAGAGAGCTTTTAGTATTTTTTTTTCTTATACTTTGAAGTTTAATTCAAAATTAGTTATTTTTTAAAAACATATTCTGAAAATGGTGAATAGCTCAATTCGATATTTTTAGTTTTTTTACAACAAGAATTATTAAAATGCATAGAGATACAATTTTTCTAAAGAAAAATAAGTAGAAAAAATATCAAATAAAAATTTTGCCATAAAACTGATCTTTATCATCGATCATTATAAATTACAATTTATATCATAAAGGAGTACGTTGTATGTTAAAAAACAAGAAATTTAAATCATTTAAAAGTACATTGAAACAATAATGAATTCACCCGGAAAAACATGCCAATAAAATTTTCAAAAAAGGAAAACATGGCAGCTTTTCATTTAAAGATTTTTATAAACCTATACATTCCAGCCTTAAATAATAATAATAATAAAAATTCCTTTTTTTTTTTGAAATAAACTTTTGCTTGTTGAAAAAATAAATAAATAAAAATAATAATAACAGTTAAAAAAATAAAAACAAGCCTGTTAAAAAGGTAAACGGTATTCCAATGTTTACGCATTGTGAGGAAATTTAAAGGGGAGAAACTTCGCCACATAAATACGTTATTGCACAAAAAAAACATGAAAAGTTCCAGAAATTTTTAAATTATTTGTTAAAGATCAAATTTTAAAAAAAGCCATTAAGTAGCATAAAAAGTTACATTAAAATGAAAAAAAAATGGAAAATTAAATTAAGCTATTTCGTAACCCACCAAATCAAAACTAAACAGTGTTAGGAAGCAACCATGTTCCTGTATTCAGTCAAGGATCTGTTAAAGTATAAAATAATTCGCCAGATAAATGTATTAATTAATTAAAAAACAATAAAAGTTCCATCAAAGTATCAAAAGAACAAACATTGGCGACAGCAATTTTAGCAATAGAAAAAGTTTTCGCCAATTTCACATGTTCCGCGACTCGATAATTCCCCCATGATTTTAATGTGAATATTAAATGGCGAGAAATATAATGCTGTCAAATTTTGTGACGCCAAAGAATTTCATATATGTGCGTCACGATGCATTTCAACTCTTGGCGAATATTTTTCATTTTATTTGTTGTCTCCGTATTCGGTTTTTTGGTTTCAATGAAATGAAGCTTTTATAGTTGTCAAATATAGTTTGTTTAGCATATTTTTTTATATTTTACTGAAACTTTTAGTGTCGTTTCGTGGGTAGTTTCATTTACTGAGAGGATTATTGAAACTTTTAATAAATAAATGGTAATAAAATTATATGTAATAAAACTTTAAATGCTTTCGATCATTGAATTTATTTATTTTTCGAAGTAGTATGTTATTTTGTTTTTTTCGCGGATTTTTAATCAAAACAAAGTAAAATAATTCGCCAAATAAAAACGAGATGTTAAAATATTGTATATAAAGTAAAAATTGAAAGTGTGTGAATTTTGAAAAATTAGAAAAAGAAGCAAACATACGACAATGTAAGCCTTAGTTTTTAATTTTCACCGACGATGATGTAAGTGCAATTTTTCAGTTTTCGCCAAGTAAAGGTAAAGAGAAAATTCACCAAGCTGAGCGACGTACCTGTAAATAAATAATATCAAAAAAGCAAATATGTATTACAGTCTTACCGATATTGTGAAAATAAAAAAATTATTGTCGAAATCTTGACGATTGTGCCATTAAATACCTCCTTTAAATATGCAGTAAAATACTATATAATTTATAAACAACAAGGTTTTCTTCTCAAGACATGTTTTTTTTTTAATTTAGAGGAAGAGTAATGTTCAAACCCTTCTCGATATCAACTCACATTAAATGTCTCAAAACATGTATACTTAATCTCTGGGGCCGACTTACTAAAAGTGAGACCAAGGCTCAAAATGCTTTGGAGTTCCCTGTGCTTCAGGGATGCATTTTACCAGAAGTGAACGCCAATGAAAAATAGTTGAATACTGAGTTGGGACCAGCTTTACCTGAAAAGGGAATATATTTTCCTTGAAAAACAGATCTGGTACGCCGTTCCAGCATCAATTCACCCTGTACTACACTACTACACATCGGTTAACCATATCAATGAAATTTTACGTTAAAGATGGAAAAAACATCACTTTTTACTGCAGAAATAATACGTTAACTAATGTAAACAAATGATTTCCCCCGGTTATACTAGAGCGCCATCTTACGGGCAAGGCGGCGCCTTTGATCTTTTGAGAAATGAATGAGCCTGATAAGACACGCATCGAGTGAAGCCTTGGTTCAACAATCAGGCTTGAACAAAAGAAAAAACAGTAAAATTTTGCGGCAGATTTCGGAAAAATAACCAAAAAATAAACCATTTTAAATCCCTCGATTACAGGAAAAGCATTTAAAACAAAATCTAGAATTTTACTTGCTCATATTCGAGACAAAAAATGGCAACAGATCTTTCGTCTCAATGATTTTCTTCACGCTATAAATTTATTCTATTCTATTCAAGAGTCACAACTGACTACAACTGTATTTATGTCGAGGACTGCATACTAAGTGCCTTGCCTCCATTATTTTATATACCGATAGATGGCAGCACCATCACCGGATCGAACAATTAATGAGAATTTAGAACTAGTCCAAGAGCTAATAGCTACCTGGAACTAGCACCCCCAGAGGTATCGTTTCACTTGGAGGACATTGAGACCACGAGCATATTTAACGTCGCCCAGTCCCCTTTAATGACGACGAAAATGTCCCCTTTAATGATAAATTTAAATAAAAGCATTGTTGCGGAACGTTGAGATGAAGCACTGAATAATAATTTGAATGGAGGAAAGCCTTCGAAAAATAGGGATTTTATGTCGAAATCGAATTGTCTTGATGAATAGTTTTTGATTGATAGGGTCTGGTGGGGTAAAGTGGTCATAAAATCGTATGTTTTCAACTTAAGTGGATAATAAATACAATAAATTCTTTAAACACTTCAACTTTTTTTGTTGTTATTTTACATTGCATTATTAAGGAACACGGTACATTGAATTTTAGGAATAAAAATATTGATTTTAGTATTTTTATAGCACTTTCTTTTACCTATGTTTTTATGACCACTTTACCCCATGGGGTGGGGGAAAGTGATCATAGCATGGGGTAAAGTGGTCATAGTTAAAAATAAATGCAAAACCATTATAAATAACACTAATACTTGCATACTTCGGTTGTTTCTGTAGTAACAAGTACATTCACGATTAAATGCGTGTATACACAAATATATGCGTGTCGTGTTACACACGCGTAAACATGTTCCTATATGAGTAGATACATGTATACATCAGATGCATGCACGTGCCTACTCAAGTATATACGTGTATATACGAGTATATAAGCATGTATACGTAATTATCTACAGGAGTGTGTATGTGTCTACACGAGTACATGTCACATGTATATACGTGTCACGTATATATGCGAGTATATATGCGTATAAACGAACTGTGCGTGTCACTTTTATCTCGAGAAAATACGAGCATACTTGAGTATGTTCGTATATAGTAGACGTATATACTCATATATAAGTGTACATACATACATACATATACAGGTACACACGAGCTATTTCGTGGATACATCCAGTGCGTCTTTGTACGTGTCTACTCACGTATATATAATATGTCCGCGGAGTATATATGCATGTATACGTATAAACACGATAAATACCTATATAGACGTATATACGTACATTTACGTGTATACACCAGTACATGTATGTATACACGAGAATATACGCTTATACACATGTCGGTCTACAGAGTGAATCTAAGCTCTTGGACAAAAATCAAAGGGGTGTGAGAGGGGAGGATAAGAAGCAAAGAATCATAAAGAAATTATAATCACTGACGCACTACATGCACACAAAGCCGGAAACTGATGAATGCAAAACAGGACACAAATTTGTTGCACAAAGATGATTTTACCTAACAGTTTAGTTTTTAAGAAATATTTAGAGCAGTTGTTAAAAGTTACGGCCTGTAGTAGCTCTAATACATGCATTGCAACAAAGGCGCAGCGACTAATGGAAGTTTTTCAAAAGTCTCCTTATTGCAACAGAGAGTGATCTGTGAATGCGACGCATGTATTACAGCTGCAGGCCGCACACATTTCATCAATCGCTTTAAAACTTTTTTAAGACCTAAAATGTTGTGCAAAATTGTGTTTGTGTAATAAATTTGTGACCTTTTTTGCATCCATCAGTTTCTGGCTTTGCGTGCATGTAGCGCGTCAGCATTGTGTTTGTGACCATATGTTCCTAATGATTCTTGCTTCCTATCCTCCCCTCTAACACCTTTTAATAATTTGCTCAAGAGTTTAAACTCACCCTGTATACTGGTATTTCTTATGCTTGTATGTAAGTGTCTACTCGAGTACGTACGCGTATATACGTGTCTACCTGAGTATATAATGTTTGTATATATACGAGTATAAGCGAGCATATATGTGTACAGTAGAATGTATCGCTGTATGGATAAAAAGTACTTGCAGATAACCATATACGTATTTATTGGTGCGTTTATGTGAATACGTCTATATACGTGCTTACCCGAATAAATATGCGTAAATATACGTATATACGCGTATATTTAACCCCGTTTACTTTGAAAACAATACATATTAAGTAAAATTTATATTTAATTTGTATCTGCCTTATACTTAAAGATTAAGTGACATTAGAAGAACAATATACATTAAGCCTAATATTATGACCACTTTACCCCATCTTACTTAAATTGTTCTAAAAAATTATCTAAAATAGATTCAGCTAACTGCTAATGAGTAAGAGTTCTTGAGACATGTAGGTAGCATCCTGTGCAGTCAACTAGTTCATAATTCTAACAAACAAACTTTCCCAAGGAAGTTAAAAGAGATGTTTAGGTTTTAAAATTTTTCATATTCACGCAAAATATTTTTTTTTACCAAATAAAATTTTGCCAATTGTAAAATTTTGTATTCAAAATGTAGTTTCTAACTGCCTTACTCTAAAATAAAACTTTTATAACCATTCGAACATTTATTTCCAAGCTATAGCCATTTATTTGATGTATGACCACTTTACCCCATTGACCACTTTCCCCCACCAGACCCTATCTCCGCTAATTTTTATCGGAGGATTATGTTAAATAGCCAAACATAAAGACGGGAAGATTGCGAATCCATCGATACCAGGTTCGATGGTCAGTTCATTGGCGTTAGTAGTTAATAATTGACAGTTCTGGGACAACGGAGGCGATGAGGCGTTAACGCCTCCGTCGATTCCCACCTCCGTCGATTCCCACCTCCGTCGATCCCCACCTCCGTCGACCACCGCCCCCCGACCTTGGGGTTGCGCTGCCTCCCCCTCCCCACAACCGGGGCCGCCGCGAGAACCCGTAGAAGGTGATGAGGTTTTTTCGCGCGCTTTTTTTTTTCGCGCATTTTTGGACTTAGAATATTTTGAACTTGTTGTCATGACAACCAGAGTTTTAGGATGGCAACTTTTAAGAACGTTCGTGGCGCCATCTATTGAGATTTTTTATTTCCAGACTTTGAATAATTTCGACGAATGGTTGTCAAGACAACCAAAGTTTCGCGAATTTAATTATTTTTATTTTTACAGAGTGTCGCTGCTCGGAATCGAACACCAAAAGGTCTTCGTAGTCGAGGGATATTGAGCACACGCGCTAACCACTCGGCTACGAAGACCTACATATAAGTACACTAATTGTCATCCCAATATAATTTTCACATGAGGTAAATGCTCGTGGCACCATCTATCGGAGTTTGAAAAAATTTTTTTTTTTATTTATTAGATACTGGACTTAGTCGAATTTTCCTTGAGTTGGAACTTTAATTACTGAAGTTTCACAAAATAAATTTTTTTTTTTAAATCTTTGTTTTTAGGGAATGGCAAAATGTCGCAATTGTTACCATGACAATGTGCGATACTTTTTGCCATACCCTCCAAAAGTCTTTTGATCTTTAATTATTTTCGAGCGTTTTCAAACTTGAAATATTTTTCGAACTTTATTTTATTTATTTTTTTTTTTTTTTCAGGTATTTTAGAATTCAAATATTTTTTACATTCAAGTCTAAGACTATTTTGACGTCTTTCGTTCTTTTGATTATTTTCGAGCGTTTTCAAACTTTGAATATTTTTCACAAGTTAGATTTTCTTTTTTTTTTTTTTTTTCATTGTATCAATCAGCTTTAATATTCAATACGATTTATACATTTTCACGAGTTAGATTTTAATTACCATATCAATCTTAATTCCAATAGTATTAATTACTGCATAACATTAACAAATTTTCATGGAATTTAAAAATCATCTTGTGTATTTTTTTCAGTAGGCAAATTTCTCACTCAAGTTACATTTCATCACCACATATGCTTTTCAAGAGTTTCATTTCATTTAATTAATTCTAATAATTTTTTTTTCATTAACATATACCTACATCTCAATTTTCATCAAATTCAAGAATCATGTTTTTCACTTTATATGTTACTGTTTATTATTTTTAGACTTCCATCATATTGTTTCCGAAATTACAAATTAATTTTACATAGCTGCAAATATTTTTTTTAATAGCTGT
This sequence comes from Uloborus diversus, assembly GCF_026930045.1. Classification (NCBI taxonomy): domain Eukaryota; kingdom Metazoa; phylum Arthropoda; class Arachnida; order Araneae; family Uloboridae; genus Uloborus; species Uloborus diversus. Next base: position 38,540,497 of record NC_072737.1, read on the forward strand.
TGATTAATTTATTGCATTCAAATTTAATCAAAGTAATTCAACGATTGGTAATTAACTTTACCAGTTCACTAAAAAAAAAAAACATTCAACGCGCAAATCATACAACAAAACTTAGAAAAGCTAGTTTTTACAAACTTCGAACCATTTTCAAAATATATACACTCCTCAACAAAAGGAAAATTATCTTTTAACACTAATTCAAAATCACAATCAAACATGCCCTCACGCGCTTAAATATTTTCATACATTTACTATTTATCACATCGCTATATCCAAAATACGCCATTTTCAACATAGTTATTTTCGATGACCAAAAAATACCTCGATAAAAATACCTTAAATTTAAAGCTATAAAATGTTTTCCAAATAATGTAGTCCATCTTACTTAGAACGTTGGTGATTGTGTCGAAACAAGAACGACCGGTAATATTTAGCGCCTCTTTACAAACATCAATAAAATGTTGATATAACCTCTCCATTGTAGATGCAAAAATTTTCTCTCTCACTACAACGCCTTGCACACTTAAACACAAAATCTTCTCTCGCAAAGCACAGGGATAAATCACGACCTTGCGAACTGATTCATAGACTTTAGATAATGGAAGGAGGGGTTTTTCCAATCAGTAAATCACGCTTCCACAATCATAAGAAAACAAACTTCGCTCATCTCCCCTCTCGTTGAAAAATCCTACCCCTTATCAGCAGAGGTGTTTGCACTTCAATGAATTCGAACCATCTTGTTTTGGCAGATAAAGAAAGAAATAGAAAATTTTCTTCATTGAATTCTCTTTCGAAAACCACAAGTGGTCAAAGGGGAGGAAGATAAGAACTTTACACATACTCAATGGGAGGGGAAAAAAATTTCCGAAATGTTATCATGCTACTGTTTCATCTAAACCTTTAAATAATTTTATTCATATAATATTTTTCATAAACGATTAAAAAAGAAATTGTATTAAATAAATTGTTAAGGATGAAAAATACTTGTAAATCAAAACAGGGAAATTAAATCAAACACATTTATTTAAACATATACATTACAAATAATAATGAAAGTACTTACAGATAGATGTTTAGACTTTTAAAATATTTAAAATCAATTTCTTGTATCATACTATCATATATCCAAACCGATTGTGAAATTTTACTTGCAAGTTCATTTAAATTAACAGTTAGAAAAATATAATTTTCGCTGCATAGATATTTCGAATAAGAGTTTTGCGACATACACTCATGTTTCGATTGCGATTGATACAATATTTTACATCTCGCACAGCGATAGTTTTCGTTCAGACAATCATGCATACTGCTCAACATACGCTTATGAATTTTACTATGTTCGTTAATCACTTTTTTCGGTTTAAATTCATCACGATAAACACGGATCATATCTTGTAAAATCGTTGAAAACATTATTTCGAGTAATTTTTCCATAATCATGCAAAAACTATTCACTAAGCACTTCGCAGATTCACTATGAAGTACGAATTTTTCATTGTTGAATATAACATTCGATTCAGAGATATCAACATGATACATTGTACATTGTCCTGCTACATTAAATACAATTATTTCATTGTATGCATCAAAACTGCAGTCTTTATACACAAGATTAAAACTGCACATTTTTCCCATGAAGTCGACGAAAGCGTGAGGTGAGAAATTAATTTTTTTTCCATTACTGCAATCTTCAATCATCATTACTATACTTCCATTTGGTTTAACCACAACATATAGAAAGGTTCCCAATTGTAAATCATAAGCTTTTATCTTTCTCTCAGCAAATCGTGGAAGGGTACCTTTTAGATTTGCATCAACCCAGTCATCGGAAGGAAGAATGGGAGTCAACCCCATGGGAGGTCTTTCGTTCAGGCGGGATTTGTTTTCCTCGATCAAGCTTATTGATGATATGAGAGGCTTCTCCGATGTTGTAAGTTTAATCTTTTCCGCTGTAACACACTTCTCGTCCACAACATTCACAGTGTTTAATTCCGAACTTTCAAAAAAAGTTTGGGATGTTATGCATCGACTTGACACTTTTCTTTCACGAGGAGAGCTGCCCGATGCAATCATTGTTTCCGGCTGGTCGAAGAGAAGGAAATCATCCACAGTAGAAGTATCGGAGCGCAAACGTTTTGCATCAGGAGGGACCCTCAGAATGTTTGGAGTAATAAATCCATCAACGGTGCATGCAGTCAATCCATTTTCTTTTCCCGCATAATCCATGATTGTAAAAAGATTTGCTATTCAATCCAATGTGGGCAAAACTCGAGATATTCACAACCTTTTTGCAAAATATTAGAACTTACTCTTAGTTTACAATGTTAGTTTTGGAAATTGGACTTGTCATAATATTAGTCTCACCCAATGTGAGCATCAATATCATTGGCATTCACTTCGAAACAATTTAAACTACTTTGCACGACAACTTACAACGAGCAAATGAGTCAGCTCTAATCAGATAGACTCCAACGAAAGGCTGAAGATCACATGATCGAACCCAGATTAATCATCACATACACTGATAATGATTAACCTTCGCTCAGCGGTAATTATGCATCACGTGAACCACTCGTGGATGCAGTCAGAAAACATGTGATGATTAAGTGTCACGTGATTTCTAATCAAGTCCTTTAAACATGATATGAGATGATTCGCATCTATACAACTACGTATACGCTTATCTTAATGATTAATCACCACGTGATTTTTAATCTGTACGACTGCAGCGTCATCACGAAATGAAGATACAATTAACTCGCAATTATAAAAGTCATTCCCTTTCACGATTCAGTATTGGCAAATTACGTGTTGAGCCGCTCCTTAGTTTTTCTCAATAATGTCGATTCAAAATCATGATCTCAATCTCCGAGTGTATGAACATTTTTACACTCAGTTCGAGTCGGACACCATTTTTGAAGAACTTTCATTGCTTCCATTTAATAGCATATGGGTAACAATTTATGGGAGGAAGTATACTCCAAAACGTAAATCCTATGCGTTTGGAGATGCCGGTGTGGACTATTGCTATTCAGGAACATCCAATCCTGCCAACGAATGGACACCACTCATGGAAAAGATTCGACGTGACGTTTGCAAGTTTACGGGAATCGCCTACAACTATGCACTCATTAATTACTATTCGGATAGCAGCGTTGGAATTGGACAACATAAGGACAACGAAAGTTCGCTCGATGAAGATATTCCAATTACAGCATTAAGCTTCGGTGCTACAAGAACTCTACAGTTTGAAAGACGTGGTTATCCAACATATCATCTGCTCTGCAAACATGGAGACTTGTACCAGATGTTAGCTCCGACGAATAAACACTACACCCATGGAATCAAGCCTGAATATCAAGTGACAGGTTCTCGAATAAGTATTACCTTTCGAAAAATCATTGTTAAAACTCGAGAGGATCCTCTGAAACCTGCTGATGATGCGCCCCACCAGTCTGAGATGTGCGCCCTTGGCAACCCACTCCCGCAGATGCAGCATGATCCACTTCAACAAGTACGTCCCGTCGACGATGAGAAACCCGAAGAAGTTGATGTATCGACGCCCCCGCTGAACGATGAATCTGTGGAGCCCCCGCGAAAGCGTGCAAGATCGCGTAAGCCCTCTTTAGAGTTTTTTGAGCAAGAGTTGCCACCTCTTTCTCACACGCCGCGTAGTGTATTGAAAGTGACACTTCCGCCTGCTATGTCACCAACAAAGTTGATCGAAGAAAACAACTCCCTGCGGATTCCCGATGTGAGTGAAGAAACATCTTTGGAGTCGCCTTCAATTCTTCCTTCCGATGACTGGCTGGGCATATATCTAAAAAGTGCATTTCCCGAATTTGGAAAGAAACAATTTTTTGTGTATGACATACAATGTGGAATACAAATTAATATTTTGTTAGAGACAAATGGTGATGTTAATGTGCAGCTTGAGGATATGCTAAATCAATCTTCCATTAATTTCACCCCTCGTGCATGGGTTGACTTTACGGAAAAAATATGGAGCTTTAACTTTAAATATATCGAAAGCAGTTTCATCGCCGCCAATGAAGTGATGGTTATGTATACTGAAAACGAGTGCCAATTGAGAAAATTTGTGCAAACCGTGGAAAAGATTCTACTTTTAGAAAATTATTTTACACTGAGTGAAACTACATGCAATTATTTGAAGGAGAAAAATGAAGAAATTCAGGAAAAAATTTTAAACTGCTTGTTTTCAAATGTGTTTCAAAACATGCTAATGCAAACAAAAGAGATCAAAAATCGTATTACGCAAATCTCTGAAGAAGAGACGCGATGGAAAATATCCGACTGTTTTCGTGAGGCAATAATCAAATCCATCAATGAGCATTTACAATGCGATGGATGTAAAACCTCGCATCCTAGTCAAAAACGACACATTTGTTTGTCAAGTATTCGCGAGAAATATTTTCAAGTAGACTCTTATTATTTAATTTGTGTAAACCTGAAAGAATTGATGAATGAACTCTATGCAAATGTTAATTTAACTGAAAAAGACGTTAACGACTTTAACTATACATTTGTAGAAGAAATCTACCGAAATTTGTAAAAACTTTTTGTATATACAATTTATTATTTTTAGTAATTGTATATGTCTGTCTAAATGAATGTATTTGGTTCAATTTCTTTGTTATCATTTGCATGCATCAAAAAAATTAACAAAGCATAATTAATGAATTAAAATACTTTATTTATACATTGTATCCCATGCAAAATCAGGTTGTCTTTTCAACCTTTTCCTTTGGGGTGTGTTAGATACAATATTATCTTTCGGTACAAATGATGATGTTACATCTGATAAATATTTATTTTTTACAAAATGCTTAGGAACATTGATTTCATTCAATGTGCTTAAAAATTCATCTTTCCAGGGTACCTGAATATTTTTTCGATGACTAAAAATTAAATTCATCAAGTCGGCAATATTTGAATGTTCAATCTTCTGGTTTTTATAAATATTTTGTCCCTTCTCATTCCATGATAAGAGATCCGAGTGTTTCTTCATGAGTTCCAGCAGATTTCTTACTTGATGCTGATACTTCTTTGAAATACTTTTCAGAATCGTGGGTTCATAATTATCATTCACCTCTTTGGTTCTTATCTTTTTTTCTTGTTCTTCTTCAATAACTTTATTTTCTTGAGGTGGTGGTGGACTCCATCTCGGGTTGAATTCTGTCATGTTTAACTTCCTTTGCAACAATTCTGTATATTTCGATTACTTTTCGTGTTCCTCTAACTTGCTCTGTAAAATCTTTAACATTTCACGATCCAATTCGCTCAATTGATTGGATGTGACTGTATGCTTTTGAAATATTTCCTCGGGAACCAAGGAATATTTTTTAGTGTACTCCATTTCCGAGTATAGCTGACAGTACGCCTACAGCAGCAGGAATGAGGAAATTTAAAAATCCTCCTTTTTGAATGACTAACTTCCGCTTTTTTGACAATGCTAATTTGCGATTTGCTAATTTGCGCAATGTTGTCTTGTGCTTTGACAAGTTCTTCTTTTGATGTTTCGATAGAGGAATATTTCCTTTCAGTGTATTGTGACAGCACTCACAAATTGCTTTGATACATTTCACATCAATCTTTTTTGATAACTCTTTTTGAAGTTTTGCTGGACAGATTTGCAGAAGATGTAGCTCGCTCAGCTGTTGCTTGGTAATTGCCATGATGACAAATGAATGTTATTATTTATATCCTTTCTTTTTATACTATTTTTCTCTGATATATGTATTGAGTTTGATTGGGTAAAATATTTGTGCGCAGGCGCATTTCCTCGGGTGTATCATTTTTCAAATCGATTAATAGATATGAAAATTTCTCCTTCGTCGCATCCTCATACACTTCTTGAAAAAATTTTAAATGTCTTGGAAAAATTTGTTTTCCTAAATGAGTCACTTGACTGAAATCTCTCCTATTTTTGAAAAGCAGAATATAATGTGCGTTTAAAGTAATTTCACGCATTTCTTTCCCTTTGTGAAAAAAATTCTGTGTGATGAAAATTACAGATATATTCATATGATGACTTCCACGCGTGAACAATTTAGTCATGACTTCATTTTTACCGCAAGAATGCATTAAATCATCAATTATGTAAACCGTATAATTCCCTAAATACTCTCGGTAATTTGAAGGAAATCCTTCCACAAACGTCACATCGGGGATCGTATCATATAATTCTTGATAGATCCCGTAGAACCATACAATTTTGTCGGGGACAATTGAAAACATCTCATGTTTATGCTTGATTAAATCTGCTACGAAAAATGACTTTCCCGAAGAAGTTGGTCCGGCAGCGACCATCGTAAAAGGAACCTCCAACTTTGGAAACTCCATGGCAAATGAGAGACAAATAACGATGATATTCCTTTAAATATATTTATTGATTGAAATTCGGAAATACATGAAAATGTTTTGCTACAAAATTGTAAACAATTTTGTCATTACATACATGTATATTTATAAAAGAAGACAATATATTTTTCAATGAATGACCGCGACATTTTGAATACAAATAATAAATACAATATCGACCACATACTGCCGTGACATTACTTTGCAATGTCATGGGATTAAAGTTTACATTCGAAAATCGTGATACAAAATCATCAATAGGTCCTTTGAAAAAAGAGGGTGGATTTCCATAAGAATCAAAAAATTCCAATTGTTTTCCATCAACATAAAAAGCCACCCAATGGCTTCCAGATTCCGTCGAAGTGTCCACGTTTGCGATAAAACAGGAGGGTGTCCTATCGTTGACAATACCCGCCAGATGATCACTTGGAAACACACCCAGAAAATATTTTTTGGTAATTGAGTCACTTTGAAGAATATTCTGTATTTGATTCGAATCCATTTTTAATTTGCAAAATCACACAGCACGTGACGAGATTTTGTAATTTCAATCACGTTTTGAAATTCTGCATAGATCAATAACGAGAGCGTTTCTTCGATGGCTGTGCTAAATTTAATTTCAACTCTCAAATTTCCTTGATGTTGTAAATTTAAATGAGGACCGTTGCATAAGTCTGCTGAGAGATCAAAATTGTAAAGTGTCGTACCTCGTGCGAATTGTTCACGAGACAAATAGATGCCTTTATCACTATTAAATCCGTCAAACAAACTGTGATAAGCACGAATGTAATTATTATTTTTAAAATCCAATTCCATAGGTTTACTTGGTACGGGTTGACCGTCAACGTAAATAGAGATGAAATTCACATCATGATGTGAAAATAGGAAAGGATTTTTTGAATAATGTCCGTTCATAGCAGCATTTTCGACGCAGGCAATCACGACTCTTTTCGGCATCACACCTAGAAATACATTATCTTGCATGAAAGAAAAACTTCCTTTCGAAATGGAATAAGTTTTACATAAAACTCTGTCGATGGGATACTTGGCAGAACTTTTTTCCAAAGCTTTTGCATGACCGAGTGAAACCCCAGGACTCACTTGAACTTTTCGTATAAATAATGACGCATGTTCTAATACCACTTTGTATGCTGCATCCACTTTTGACGATAGAAGACAAAACGCTGCATTGCTTCGAGTCATTTTAATTTTAATATCGACCAAATTCAGTAAAAGACGGTTCTGATTAAACAAGTCGCAATGTAATTGTCCGATCATATCAAATGTTTTACTGTGTTTACTGAGCTCATATCTTGATTTCAATCCGGGTCCAGCGTTCACAGCCTTGGGGTCGATTTCTTCAGGTTGTTCATCTTTGTAAAACATCTCACAGGTAAGTTGACTTTTCTTAGCATCTTCTCCATAATTTAGCAGAGTTTCAATGTATGCACGATATGGATAAGTGTTGCTTGCAGATGAAATATTTCGTTCATTCAAACTGATGTCGATTTGTGAGAACAGAGAATGGAGAAATAAGTTGGTTGGCACTACAACTTCTTCAACTTCCGATCCATCGGGCTTGGAGGTTTTCGGTGATATGGGGGATCCATCCGCTTTGACGATTTTCGCTTTCACGTAAATGTAGGATGCGTTGAGATCTGTATATTCCACACCGCTTCCAGATATTGAAAATTCGAGAGGCGATCAGTCTCGAATGCTTGCGATGGGATGATATTCGACAAATTGTCCTTTTTCAATAGCAGCTTGAGTGGGAGGCAGTGTGAATAAGTCCAGTTCTGATTTCACACACACTGGAGAATCGCGATGAATGAGAGAAGACATTTTTTTTTTTTTTAAGAGAAAATATCGTGATGTGTTTTCACTCTCTTGGTTTTACGAACACTGACTTGTTTCTTGGGAAGTTTGCGCTTTTTATTCCTTCTGCCGGAGCCGATCATGGTCTTTAATTTAACTGCAGCTTTATCCGTCAAGTTTTTGCCGGCTTCCTTCAAACGTCGTTTAGCAGCCACTTTGAGATTTTCACCACGTGAGACATCGTTGAATACATCTACACCGCTGTTCAAAATTTGTTTTCCAACCGCTTTGGCACCCGACTTGAAAAGTGGAACCGCAGCTCTGAAGAAAGATTTAAAGAGACCACCGAAACCATAGCCTCTTTGATAGGGTGCACCTTGATAATAATTAAGACCATTTCCAGATTGATGGGTGTAGTAATCCTCGAAGGATTTTTGACAGCATTGATATGGAATATACATCATGAGAGGAATTTCTGACGAAAGTGAAGTTTCACGTACGACCTTCCACGCTCGAATGGCACTAACATTCCTGTGTTGGTTCTTATAACGATTTCGATAGTGTCAATAATTTTTCGACTCACGGGCAAATAGTGAGGTCTTTCATATTCCACGCTGACCATTTCTCCGTCGGAACCGCTGACTTTAATTGTTCGCAGGAGCGGAGCATACACATCGCCTATGATTTGAGGTTCGATAATATCTGTATAAACCATTAGCACTCTGAAATGTGCATTAGGATCTGCAATCTGCGGGCTGAACACGGTCTGTTCAACATTTTTGTCGCTATCGCCCCCTATAACCATTGGGGGAAATCCTAACATCTGTGATAATCCTTCATGAAAGACAACGCGTGCATTGTTTTTCACTTTAACACGAACGCGTTTCGTGACGTGATTGTAATTGAAGGAAATCTTATTATCATGATCGGGTATGTTGATTGCCTTCAAAATGTCGGATACATTTTCGTAACATCCGGGTGGAATATTTCTTCCTAATTCTTTTCCATCACCTAGATCGAATCCAATTAAATTATTCTCTCGATTCACATTATACCAAGTATGCGGGTAAATGACTTCTACCAGCGCACAATCCCAATGTCCAGTCAGTTCAATTGGGGTCGGTAGACGTGTAATAAAATGGGATATTTTATTATCTGGGAAATAGTTTAATGAGCTGTCGCTGGGCAAAGTCACATAGAACGAGCCCATCTTGCAGAGTGAGCAAATGATATCGTGTCTCAAGTATTTATAGGTTGGATAAATGAGAGGCCGGAATCCATTGGTTAAATTTTTCCGGATAACCACGAAACTTGACAAAATATTCAGTTTTGTTTTCCTTTTTTCTCTTTCGTAATATTTTTTCGACAGTATAATCTTCTTTCAGTTTGACTTTTTGTAATTCTTGAGGATAAAAAGTTCCTTGGATGGGTTCACCCATTAAATCTTTCACACGGTACACGGGAATAGTTCTTTTGACACATTCGATGACGATAAATAATTCCTCCGTCCAATTCGTCTCGTATCCTTTTTCAAAAGTGAGTTTTTGTTTAGAAATACGAACGACTTCACCAACGTTGTAAACACACGGTTTCCTTTCCGCATCTTGATTATCTCCGTAGATCGCGAAATACACTTGTCCTTCATTATTCGCATTCACTTCAACAGGTGCCCTCTTGATGGTGGAATGGTAAGTAGTATTATAACTCTTTATCAAATCATCTAACACGTCAATATAGTTGTAAGTGTTTTGACTCGTGAAATATTTCCACATTTTAGTTTTCAAAGTACGATTGAATCTTTCCACTACTGAAGCCTTTGTTGCGTTGAACGTTGTGAAGAACTTGACTTGATTGTCTCGTAGAAACTTTTGAAATAGTGCATTTTTAAATTCACCACCTTGATCCGTTTGGAGTAACTTGGGTTTTCTCTCTGTAAAAATAGATTGGAAAGCGTCGACAATCTCTCGGCCCTGCTTCGTTTTTAAAGGCTTCGCCCATGCATATTTTGAAAAAATGTCGATACATGTTAATATATACCGATAACCACGATTATGTTTCTGTAAACTTCCTAAATCGGCGAGGTCTGCTTGCCATTGGAAATCTTTATGATAAACGAATACGCGATTCGTCGGGAATTTCTTTCTCACAGGTTTTTGCAGAGTGTACGCATCGACTCCCGCTAGATAATTCTGAATGGCTTTCTTGCTTTCTTCTCCTTCCAAAGTACGAAATAATGCATTGACACCGCCAAAACTTGCTTCTTGAGCCGGTTCCAGGTAAGCCTTCTTCATTACAGCACGAAAAATGGTTATTCGACACGTTGAAATGAATCATCCTCGGAACGTAATGAGTGAATTAGAGGTATCATTCGGTTTAAGTAGAAAATCAACGGCAAAATCTGATTTCCCTGTTAGAATATAGATGATACCCATGATACAACATAAACTGAGATAAAGGACAGCAATCCATACAACGTCTTCTCTAGGAGACATATCGAAAAATAAAATTAAAATACTTACGTTATCAGCATTTATACCTTTTCATGACGGAAAAAATATTTAACTTAATTAATAAAAAAAAAATTTATTTTGTGAAACTTCAGTAATTAAAGTTCCAACTCAAGGAAAATTCGACTAAGTCCAGTATCTAATAAATAAAAAAAATTTTTTTTTCAAACTCCTATAGATGGTGCCACGAGCATTTACCTCATGTGAAAATTATATTGGGATGACAATTAGTGTACTTATATGTAGGTCTTCGTAGCCGAGTGGTTAGCGCGTGTGCTCAATATCCCTCGACTACGAAGACCTTTTGGTGTTCGATTCCGAGCAGCGACACTCTGTAAAAATAAAAATAATTAAATTCGCGAAACTTTGGTTGTCTTGACAACCATTCGTCGAAATTATTCAAAGTCTGGAAATAAAAAATCTCAATAGATGGCGCCACGAACGTTCTTAAAAGTTGCCATCCTAAAACTCTGGTTGTCATGACAACAAGTTCAAAATATTCTAAGTCCAAAAATGCGCGAAAAAAAAAAAGCGCGCGAAAAAACCTCATCACCTTCTACGGGTTCTCGCGGCGGCCCCGGTTGTGGGGAGGGGGAGGCAGCGCAACCCCAAGGTCGGGGGGCGGTGGTCGACGGAGGTGGGGATCGACGGAGGTGGGAATCGACGGAGGCGTTAACGCCTCAACGCCTCCGTTGTCCCAGAACTGTCAATTATTAACTACTGGCGTTCGGGAGAAGAAACTTGGATATAGATGACTACATAGGTACATACATAGATACATACGCTCAGTTTTTAATTATATGAAACGCTTCTTTAGATTAAGTGTAGTTTGAGGAAATATACTATGTTTTAATGTGGTTCAAGATAGATCTGTGGAACTAAAAATCAGTTTCAATATTTCATTCATTTATTTTTAAACTCAGAAATGTTAGAAGAATTAATTGCTTTCACATTACTTCATTTTCAATTAAAGAGTAACCTTTCGTGATTTAAAAGCATAACGGTATTGATGCAAATCTAGGGAAGTCCGACCAGTAAATAAACACCTCGTAAATTGTTTTTAAAATGAGGTTTTAAAGCATTTTTCTAAGATGAAATGATAGTATCCACACCAACTTCCTCCTACCCATTTCGACAAAGAAAACGATTAGAATTTTTTTTTTCTTTTCTCAACCGGTAATGCTTTCCATTCTCTGGGTCAGGACGCATTTTTTGTTTTCATTTTAACCCTCAAAAAACCGGATACCGAATTGTAAAAGTTTTCTCAGTTAAAAAAAATATATACATTATCTAAAATGCGTTTACTGTCTTATGAAGAATAATACAGCGTGTAATAAGGCTATTCGTTTTTGAAAATGAAATGCCGCTTTGGTATTCATCTACTGATCGGTCTACCTGATTTCGATTATGACGTGTGCATTATCAGATGTAATAATCGTAATCAGCTGAATTACAAATGTGGTTAAAAATTAAAAAAAAAAAAAAAGAAAAAAAAACATTTCAACCTTTTGTTCTCTTTTGCTAATATTAAGATTCAGATTAATTCCCGGATACATCAACAACATGGATAAAATACGATTAATATATTGTTTGTATTCGATAATTTTAAAAATAAAATTTTAATTTTAGAGACACGTACATGTCCCATGATTTTTAAAGCGTTAATTTCACGACATGGAGCTGCTAAACTAGCCACATCTTTCGTTCGGTTTGACACCTCTAATATATCTCTTCATCTGATATGTAGTCACAAGTATATGCCATTAAACTAGATGTAATTGATATCTTCGAAGTCAACATTAGAAACTTTATCACGACATGTTAAATATTTTTGCTTTTTATCTGACTGTTCAAGGCGTTTCTCAAGTCAAATCTTAAAGTACTATTATCGCACAACATGGGGAAATAATAAGCGGATTTGGCTGATTATATTCCTTTTAATGTAACTTTGATGCAATAATGGTTTTTATATATTTGTGCTGATTGGACACTTAAATTATTCAATTGACCAGTAGGAATTTCGCAAATTTCTTCAATTCAAGCATGTTCAAGTTCAAAAGAAGAAAAAAAAAGAACGATAAATATTTTTAAACAAGTGAAGTTTAATTTCGTATTTTGGAAATTCCACGAATTTGTGTATATGCTTAAATGTCGTTTTTTCTTTTCTAAAAGAATACAATTTTGTTTTTCATACTTATTGCCATTTTACTTTTATATGAAAGCGAGAAGCTCAAATGTTTTTAATCACGTTAAAGCGGTGTGCTTTGAGTTTTTTCAGTTAAAGCAGAAAACGAATAAAAGTAGCAATTTTTCACATAATCATTACTGCCCGGGGCAACAACGGGTGTTTTTGCAAGTATAATATAAAACTAAATTAACTGAAAAACGAAATGTATCATTTATTGTACCGCCATGTCCAAGTTTTGGAAACTCCTTTTAATGTCAAGAAACCGATTTAAATCCTTTACATATTTTTTGTGAAAAATTGAATGGGTCCGCTCAAAGAAAAATCAAGACGCCTTGCATGACAATTCAATTTTAAAATCTATATAAAAACTGGAACAGGAAATGGGTTTCCTTTCACAGCTTTTCCTGATAAATACGATGCATATTTTATGGATTTCTGAGCTTTTGAGTTTAAAAATCCGACATTATCAAACGTTGACCTACGAATATTTATATCCTTCTTATCCTTTAATGTATGAAAAGCGAGGTTAAATTATGCGTAAATAAAAATTTTGAAAACATACATAATCTTTGGAGGAAGTAAAACTTATCAGAAAAAAAAGTAAAAAATGAAACAATTTTGTAACATTTTTATAGAAAACGGCCTGAAATTATAACAGATGTAATAATACAGTTAGACAATGTAAAATCCTCATGTATATAATAGTCTAGAATCGATTAACGTTCCTGACGTCATCAACAATGAAACTTGCACCATGGTATGATAATTTAATAATATGTTTTAGTAATGTTTAACATGCAGGGAAAGGCTTTTTTGTGACAAGGTTGAACTGGATCCGGTTACTTAACTGTTTTACTGGTAAGACTGTCATTTCAGAGGAATAAAACGAAAAAATAGGTCAACAATGAACACTATCCACCGGAGTTTAGGGTTAATCCACTCGAGTTAGGGTTAAAATGTCAACTATAAAAATATCACCAAACAGGCAATTGCTTCGTTCAAATGTAGAAGCAATTTTTACCTTTTATACTTCGACTAGCGATTTTCTAAGCACAAGTAAAAGCAATAAAAAAATATTAAAAACATAGCAAGAGGCAGTTTTGAGGCAGTTTTGAACAAGCCGTTTCATCAGTGCTAAGCTAACCTTAGGACTTTGTTTGTGCTTCCTCTGTGATTGGAATTTCGTGATCGTAATTTTTATGCACTGACGCTTTTGTTATGTTGAGGCTTGTTTTGGTATTCTTCAAACAGCTGTATGCTGAGTTTTTAGACTTTGTATGTTATTTTTTATTCATGTTGTCTCCTTTTGCTCTTATTCCGTAAATTTTAAACAATAAATATCAGCAAACTTTGGAACACGGGATAGGATAAATTAAAATAAATACCTTTGTACTTGAAAAGTAAAATAAGAAAAACAACGTTTAATTGCACAAAATCAAAGACTACTGCATACACGTGTTTCTGGTTTACAAGGAGCCCCCTTTTCAGTGCGAAATAAGTGAGCTTATGAATGAAAAGACTTTGGATGCTTTTTTCATCTATATCACATATTTTGTTTCGAAATATGGGTTCCCTGTAACCCCAAAACACGTGATTGCAGCAATAACACGTTAATGCAATTTTCTTTGATTTAACCTTGTTTTTCTAATGTAACGGGATAGAATGTTATTTACATAGGGATATTTATTTGCAACCTAAACACTTCATTCTAATGAGTTTTAAACGCGGATTATGACTTAAAAGTTTAAAATTATTTCATGAGCACATGTGAGCGAAACTATGGTAACTAACTAGTTATGGGTATGGTTAAAGTCTTCATCTTCTTTTTTTTTTTTTTTTTTTAAGTGGATCATGGTTAAACTTCGCTGCTGGAAATCTTGTTCATGGATGAAACTAATTCTCACGGTGTTAGAACTTATAAATTGCACATTTAATGCAGTGAAATTTTCTTGAACTTTTAACTTTGATGTATACATATATTTTTTGGCACAAATTGGAATATACTTTTTCGACCAGTTCGCTCTTTTATGGGCACAATACAAACTAGTTAAGTTCTTGCTAGTTGAATTCAGTTATTTTTAAAACCAAACAAAAGTATTCACCCATAGTTCAGTATTTACATTTTTTATATTTTAGCTTATTTTTTATAATTTAGCTTTCTTATATATTTAAGCTTATATTTTATCATCAATTCTAAACAATAACTATGATACGAACGGCCAAAAAATCAAATATGGTCGTATGTACCCATAGCCGAAACACTCACTTTTACTTGAATAGCTATGGGTACATTAGCTTGAAAGGATCATAAATTTCTTAATTAATGGCAAATACATACGTATATGATAAGACAAAAAAAAGCTAAAGAACGAGTACGTACCAATAAAACTGCGATCTGATAAAAAAAAAAAAGCAATAATGTCAGGCCCTTAAAAAAGAATCTTTTCAGAAACTTAATTTCAAATTTAATTACATTTTATTCTTTATAAATACTTTTCTCCAAACATAGATAAAACTTCTGCTTGGAAAAAAAACGTGGTGTGGGTGTTCTTGGAAGATGCTATTTTGAGAATTCACTGAGTTCCCGGAATCTCCTGGAATATGGTACTCCTGGAATATCGTATAAACCTGGTACCGGCTATACAAGACAAAATAAACAAATAAACAAGACAGTTTGTTTATTAACTAGCCATTTACCATATTTTTCAAAGAGTATTAATAAGAAAATGAGATTTTTTATTATTTTTTTAATCGCAATTCACCGACTTTTTTTTTCTTTCTTTACCTTTTAGAGATTATTCGTTCGAAAACAAACAAAAAAAGATGAACCGAGTGAAAAACATTTTGTACTTGATAATGAAAAGTATTCTTTTGTTTTTCACTGTGTTTCCGCGACCCACATGTTTTACAGCGAGCTAATTCTTTTCAAAAGCTACAAAAAGGCGTTGCTAGGAGATATCAATTTCCATATCCACTTTTGACTTTCTTTTATTTTGAACTTTCTGATTTTTTTTCATGGTCGGAATTTTATAGGTAGTATCAGAGTATCGTATGAAAATTTGACTTTTTACTGAACGCCAATTCTGTTGTTTTATAAAAATAAAAGAACGAAACATTCCCCTTTTAAAACACATTTCACTAAAATCATGATATTCTAGAAAGTTTATCTGCTGGACTTTTGGCAGAAAAGTTTTAAAAATCTAAGTCTAGGTCGTTCCTGAGACATAAATGTTTAATAGATTCATAACATTTAAAAATCTTTTTTTATACTTATTTTGTTCACTCAAATACTTTCGAAAAACAAAAATGAATAATGAAGATTCCGCAATTAGTTGTTCATGAAGTTAACTATTAATTCAAAGAATAAGTGTGAAAAATAATAGAACTGCGGAAAATGGTGTTCTGAGATACCTCTGACTTTGCAAATATTCCAATGTTTGAGAGGTTTTCCTAGATTGAAGCCATAAATTTAACATATTTTCCTCCATATGCTTTTGTGTACTTTGAGAACACTGGAAGGACATCCTTGTTACATAATATTATAATGCGAAATATACTCAATGATTGATTAAAATTCCATGAAATGTATTTTGATCACAAAAGGAAGCGCAGTAGTGTTGGAAGTTTTAATTTTTGGTTGTTGCCAAAATTTGCTTTTACTTAGATTTTCGATGACTATCCAAGTGACCTTGAGCTAATTTATTCGATCTTCCGTCTTCTACTTAAAAAACGTTGAGTTTAGAACGCTATTTGAGCAGTTCGCTTTACGGCAGTGTATAGCATATAAATAAACATATCACGAGCCTTCATTATTTGTGATGCCACATGAGGTCACACCTTGTTTTTGAGATCTGGGAATTAAAAAGAAATAATTTAAAGTTAAATTATAGGAAAACTAAAGTAGATTCTGGCCGTAAGTCATTAGTTTTTGCTCATTTTAAAAATTGAAAAGATGGAAAGTTAGGTTTTTGATTAAAGGAAACGCATTATTGACTGTTTGTCAGCTATTTTTGAGGTTTCTGTAAGTGCGCTTCTTTTCCCATATTTTACTATCGTCCTGTATATAGGACGGCTCATTTTTATTGCGTTTTGGCAAGTGTTATCACATTTCTTTTTTATTCTGGTTTGGTTTTTTTTATAATCCCAACGTTTGATAAGTGCTGCAGACAAAATTTGAGAGTTCAATTATAAATACTTTTATTTTATTTTTATTTTTGAATTTGATGATTTTTAGCAGATTTATAATGCAATATTTAATACTTAATTAAAATAATTGTTTAGAAAATATGCCAAAATCCTTTTTCAATTTTATCATTACTAATCATATACATTAGTACTGAGTAAAATTTGCAAAGATAAAACTACATTTAAATAGATTTTTTGAAGGTTTTATTAGCCATCCTGTAAATAGGACGATATTAAAATCCCCTGCTATGCGCACCCACACTTATCTGAACTTTTGGAAAATAGAGTGGAAAACAAGATTGCTCTCTTTCAAAACTCAATACTATGTAGTTTTCGCATAACAAGAACTGAAAGAGCAGGTTTTTGGGGGTCGTAGAAAGAATTTTTGTTGAGTAATCTCTCATGAGCATTTAATATGTTGTGATGCTACCTTCTGGAGTAAGTAAAAATATTTGCTGTTCAAAGTGTGAACGCTAATCTCAGAAGCAAATAATGTAAAGAATGAGTACGTGTGGCACATTGAGTAATAAGTTATTAACAACCAAAATAGCTGTAGCGTATGTAATGTCATAGAACAATGAACAGTGAACTTGACTTGAAAGTATTGCCACGTGATCCAGATATAGTCACTGATGATGATGATGAAATTCATGAAAATAGTTCTGGTATTCTGTATAGGGATTTTGTCGACTCGAATATATCGAAACAAAAACGGTCTAAGTGTGTACCAAAATTTACATCGGTTTGTAAATCATTTTCTAATAAAAATCATCAAAGGATACTGTTGGACATAATTTCAGGAAAACACCCATGAAACTTTTCGTGATTGTGGTCGAAAATATGATGAAAGCAATAAAGAAAAATAGTAAGTATTCCTGGCCTAAGAATAACCACGATTTTTGTTTGCAAACAGAAAAATTAAAACTTTTTTCGCATAATGTTATGTAGCGGATATTTCTTTACTCCAAGTGAAATGTGGAAGATGCTCTCGAAAAAGGAACAACTTTTGTTATAGTCACACTATGTCAAGAAAACAGTTCTTTCATATCAAGCTGTTTTTACATTTTGATGATAACTCTACTATTGATTTAGATAGCTACTGTAAAGATCGATTAATTTATAATTTGTTGAATGAAGCTTTAAAAACATTTGGTGTGTTTTCTGAGTATTCAAGCAGAGTTGAAATAATGGTCTTTTATTTTGAAAAATAGGGATGAAAAATTTACACAAAAAGGAAACTCGTGAAGTATGTAGTAAGCTCTGGATAGTTAACTCTTTTGATGGTTACCCCTTTCCAATTTATACTATATCAAGGAGCACAAAAAAAGGCTCGATTCTGAAAAGAGTTTCGACTGTCATAAGAGAGCTAAAAAGATGAAAAATGAAAATAATTAGAGTCAGATAACACAGCTAGTAAATACATTTGTTGATAATTTGTTGTCCATTGCTAAAACGGCAGCAAGGCACAAAACATGCGTCCAATTTTCTTTGTCATATAATATTTTTGTTCATCTCAGAAAGAAACAACTATTTGCAACGGAAACAGTAAGGGGAATTAGAGTGAGAAAATGTTCCTTAGAACCATCCAAAATCTTTAAAATTATGGGATCTAAATATCCGGTTGGAAATTTCACATGAATCACAAGATCGCATTTGTTCATTGAAATGAGGAGAAAGAAATATCACTTATCAGCAATTTTGAAGATACAAAGTTTTAAAAAATATACAGACCAATGACGAGTTGAAACAAAAAATAAAACGATTTCATTTTGTGTTATTTTGTACTAGTATGAAAATGGAGTTGACTTATATGAAAATCATGTAGAAACATTATTCATCCACACGTAATACAAAATGGAATCAACAGACCATAATTTTGAAATGCCTTTGAAGCAGTATTGGATGCTGCTTGAAAAGTATAGAAGCTCTATTCTTCAAAACAAGTCTTGATATGTATTGAAGTCTGTAGAAATGTTACTATTGCTTACATGGGTTTGTGTGAAGTTCTAAACAATGCAGAAAAGCTACTGGCTGTTTACCAAAAATGCACTCTAACCATAAAGAAGAGCCTTTTGAAGCCTGCAGGCTGACCATGTTTTAGCAAAAGCTTTGAATTAGAACAATGCCGATATAAGATGAAGCATTGTATTAAGAAAAACGGTAGCAGTTCATGAAAAATAGTATTTAGGTCTTTGTATAGAGTGTTTCTTCCATTTCACGCGTACCAGAAAGTTTGAGTGAAAAACCAAGTATACAGTAGTAGATTGTACCATCATCCTATATATAGAACAGCTTGTAAAACGGAAACAATTACATATTTGGTAATGTTTAAAATTTTATGTGCATTCTTGAGGTCTCCTTAGTCTGTAATAGTACTTTTTATGAAAAATATCAAGTTTTTCATAATGTGGTAAAATATGGGTTATATTGTAATACTGTAAATGATTGAAATCTTGTGATGTGAAGTACAGTGGTGGTCAGTATTAAAAGAACACACAGAAAATTGCACAATAAAAAATTATTTCTGAAATAATTCAATGATATTTTTGCACAAAATGCCCTTTTATGCTAGAAATCATTGTGGATAGCAGAACATTTGAAAATATAAAATATAAATGTTTTAACGTGATTAATAAAAAATTCTCATTGTTAAAACTGGACAAAATTGTACGGACAACGAACAATTTTCCCTGAGAACCCCTGGAAAATAATAATATCCCCATTTTTCCTTTTTTTTTCAGTCACGTCTATCAGTCTTGATGTCATGGAACTTGAAAAACGTTCCTAGAAATTTTTATCCTTGCTTTTTCAATGGAGAAAATGAGTTGTTACTTGTTGCGATATTGAATACATTTTTTTCATACGTTGGTTGCCAAAATGTCTTACAAAGTTTCTTTTAAATTGAGGTCATGCCTTATGTCCGGCCACTACAATAATTTCATGAAAAAAGCACAAAAAGTTCATTTTGAGGTTTGAGAAAAGTTATCGTGCTCGAGTAAACTGCGTAAACTCGTAATTAACGGCGTTTTTTGTTTAAAAAAATACTGCTCAGTATATCAACATCACTCCTTGAATTCATTCTGCCCTGCATAAAAATATTGGTATGTAGTTTCCGTTCGTTGTGAAATTTTCCTCCGACCATTACTATGCCGCCTCCAAGTGTACGCTTTGAGATATGTTTTTTCCTTCACAGAGATCGTAATAAAAGTAGCAAAAACCATCTAGTCCATCTTAACTAAACTTTTTCTCATCAGAAACGATTACATTATCTAATGTATTGTTTATCTCATTTCTGAGGGAGCTCTTAGTTATCCTGAACGGTAGGATGGCTTTGAACGAGGCTAATAAATAATTTTAAATGGATTTCATAACTATTTTTCCTCAATTTCGGGTGTTTTAATAATAGTTTTGGAGTGTGTCTTCCGTTTTATGATAACAAATGCAGCAAAACTGTATGAGCGGAGAAGTTTAATAATCAGAAAATGTGACCCAAAGTTACAATACATAACTCTGCTAATGTACTGTTCAACACCATGATCCAGCTCTTCGCGGTGGTAAAACTGACAATTTCTTCTAGAATTAACACTATCAATCGGGTCTATTTAATAGTCGTTTTCCATTATGTTATTTTGAGAATTAATTTTTCTTATTTTCTTTTCAATGGGGCTGCATTACAGGCACTACTTTTTGCAGACCTATTGCGAGCCCTCGAAATAGCATCCATTCTTTTATGTCACACCACTGTCGGCGGAAGCCACAAGAATTTGGACGCCCAGTTTCCCCACCAGTTTGAGTCACCTCGGCTATATTCTCTGCACAACTGCTCTAGGAATTTAATTTTTGCAAGAGTAGTCTAAGACAAACAACTACTTCGGAGGACCTTTAACATGCCGCATAATCATACGACATGGGCGCTCTTGATTTTCTGCACCTTGAAATTCCCCCGACATGAATCAAATTCAAACCTTTCCCTTTCAGCTTAAGAGACTAGATTTTGACCACTACACCACCCTGCCGGCTTAAAGAATGAACGTGTGCAGAAAAACTAGAAAATTAATTCACAATAATAATAATAATAATAACAATACTAATAAAAAAGCAAAGATATAAACAAATAAAAAATATTTTAAAAACAGCATTTTTGACACAGGCCTATACTTAATTACGAAATAATTTGTGTTTTTTCTATTTATAAAACATGTTTTAAACAATAAATCCCTTTAAACTTAGTATAACAATTTGTGACTTAATATAGCAGATCAATTGTTTTTCTCATGCCGTGGTGACCTGATCGGTAAGACACTGGACTTGTGACCGGATGGTCCCGGGTTCGATCCTATCCGGTCGAAGATCCACCGTGTTCATTAATGGTGACCGGGGGACGTTAAAAATGCGTGTGGTCCTAAAGTCTTCCAAGTGAAGCAATACCTCTGGGGGTGATGGGCCAAGTGTTGCACGGTTTCTGGTCTGGATAAAAATATTAGAGCTGTCTCCAGGGTTTTTCCAACTATTTAAACCACAAATAATGGTAGGTACGGGGGACCCTGGAGTGAAAAGTGAAAAAAAAAATTATTCTCAAACGAGTTTCAAGGAAATAGAATTAAAAACTTATTAAAAACTATTTGTTTACATCTAAAATTATGAAATTAACTAACTTACGTTTTTGTGTTTTCCTAATTAGATGCAATTTTTAGTTACAAAACTAAGTAATACATTATAGGTTTTAATTTCATTTAAGAACATCTACCCATCTGCTAACTACTAAGATATGAAGAAAGCTTTGTCATGATAAAATCAAAGCCAATTAACACAACTACTCGTTATCACTTTTTTTTCTCTTTCAAGAACATTATACAATAACCCCAAAGAAAGCACGCAATTAATTCCTTACTAATACACACTTAGAATTTTAATTGCAGCTATTTCATTCGTGGAATTAAGTTATAAGACATAATTGAAAACTTAATTAAAAACGAAGGAATGAATTTAAAAATCGATAAGAAAATATTCTCTTCAATCTACGCGTAAAAGACTTAATATTGCCGTAAGGAGAGAATACTCTAAGTAAAGTCAAAAGATAAGTAAAGCGAAATTTAATTTCACTGTCTGGTGTTGATGAAGTATTAAACGTCTTGGTCATAGTTATTTATTCTCAGTTAACGCCGGAAGACTACTTAAAGGAAGATTTTATTTGTTTAAAAGTTAATAATTTAAAATGTTTATAAAAAAAAATACTCTGGGAAAAAATATTACTGACACATGCGATAGGTCATTTAATATAAAAAGTTTAAAACGAGAAGAATATTAACTTTTCCAAGACAGTAGATGTTATCAGAACAACAGATTCGGGAAACAAAAGATAAATATGTTTATGAAATACGGTTTACATTACATATTAAATTGCTTCCAGATATGAATGGAAATATGATATGAAGTAAAACAGTTTTACTTATAATATTGTAATTTGTAAAAGAGAAAAAAAAGAAAAAAAGGTTGATTCATCGCTCGAAAAAAAAATGTTCAGCAGTAGTTTTTAAGCCGGTTCGATTTCTTTTTCGAAAATAATTTTACTATATCATTTTTCACAAATAAGTTTGGCTTCTTAAATGACTTTCTCCATGTATTTGTAACATATTTTGATTTAAATGACAGTTCAATATCAATTTTGGTATGACCTATTTTTGATGCCATGTTCGTATATAGGTGTTATTATTATTTTTTAAGTTTTTTTTTTTCTTTCTTCTTCTTCTTTTTTTTTTTTTTTTTTTTTTGCTACCGTTGGTTTGGGAAAAATACTTAGAATTCAGAAAACATAGTTAAGCTGTTTCATGAAAAAAAAAAAAAAAGGAAAAAACAATGCGACTTAATAGATTAAATTTTTACCTAAAATAATTTACCGCGAATTAATATGCAGCACTGGGAGACAAGAGGTGGAATAATCATTTTAAGGTACATTAGTTTAACTTATGGTTCAATTGTTTTTCCTTATTGTAACTGAGAGCTGTACATTCCAATATTTAGCTTCTATTCTAATGCATTTTTTAAATACAGAATAATATCTAGTGCAAAAGAAACGAGATGGAATTATCAATTTAAGAAATGTAATTCAGTTAATTTTCAGTAGTATTTTTTAAATTTCAACTGAAAACTGCAGGCTCCAATATTAAACTTCTATTACTGTACAATTTCTTGAGTTAACTGGGATTTCTAGAACATCTTAGTCACTAATAATAGTGTAACTAAGTGTAGTTGTAATATTTTTTATCTCGTATTTAATTTATAATGAATAAATTGGCCCCTCAAGCTCAAAGACGAGAGTTGTAACCATTGAGAAGATGTAAAATGGAGGGAGTGAAGACTTTTATTCGTGAAGCAAAACCCCCAAGTCACGTGATAACTTTTAAAGCAAAACATTGGAAGAAATCAGGTTTACTTCGCTAGTTGCGCGTTTACTTCCATTCGTCGGCGACGTGTTACAAACGTGTCTATCATTCGTCGTTGTTGAGTCACGTGACTTGAGATGTTAGATAAGCTTTGGTAATTTGCTTAGCCAATGATTGGACTTGCTCTGTTCATTTACTACTTCCTGCTCTAAGGTTCTAACCCACTCCAGTTGAAGATCTTTCACGATGTAGAAAATCGTCGGCGTCCATGTCACATGACCATGTGGCAGGTAAAAGACTTATTGAGCATTAGCTTTGCAATGAACACTCTTAGCAAAATAAAATTCCTTGTCTCTTTTCGTAACGAAGACAACACAGATGCCTCAATTTGGTGCTTTGCCTTGGCGTTTAAAATTCTGCTGATAATGGATATCATCTCATAAAAGTGTCGAAACTTTGGGGAGTGCACAAGGCCTGCAAATGGTGATAAACCAAGAAACAGCCCAGTTTAAAAAAAAAAAAAAAACATCAGCCTCAACTTAATACAAATAATAATAATTAAAAAAAATAATAAGACACCCATTAAACTAAATTTTTTGCTAAATATCCTGCCCAGAGAGCCAGATTTGGTTGGGAAAACAGTAATCGTGAAGCAATGATACAAATAAGGAAGCTTGTAAAAATTGAAGTAAAATTCGGAAGCATTTTTCACATTGCTAATACTTTCGATAACAGTATCAAAAGCAGTATACATAAATAATGTAAATTCGAACAGACTTATATTCAACTTTAAAAATTAATAAATAAAAGAGTGGTATGTATAGTTTTGTAAACAGTGTATAGTTTTGTATTTTCCATGCATCTAGATACTTTCGTTATTACACCCAATAATGCTTTATTAACATTTATAATTTGCATGTATTTTTCACGTTTCAGTTAAACTTGAAATTGAAGTATTTTTATGTAAATTCATCACGTGATCCAATGACGTTGCATGCGTCCTTTGAATAGGCTGAATGTCGTTTTAGTTTTTCTTGAATTGATTTGACTTGACTCAATCGATTATGTAATCCTGATGCTATCTTAGCACTTTTGACATTCATTCTTTCCGTGACTGAGTTATTCTGATAAATATGTTAATCACTATCTATTTTGTACATATGTAAATAAACGTATTTATTTTAAAATTATGAGTCATGAATATATTGCTAGCACTTTAACTTAACTCGAATACCGTGGAAAGTATTGACTAATTAGACCAAACTTGGCATGCTAGGAATTTCAACTTGAAACACTATAAGTTTTATTAAACAGTAAGCGTGGAAGCACTGACACAAATAAGCAAGCTTGTAAAAAATTGAAGTAAAATTCGGAAGCAGTTTTCACATTGCTAATACTTTTGAAAACAGTATCAAAAGCAGTATACATAAATAATGTAAATTCAAACAGAATTATATTCAATTTTAAAAATTAATAAATAAAGGAGTGGAACAATGTATTGTTTTGTATTTTCCATGCATCTAGATATTTTTGTTATGGCACACAATAATGCTGAAAACAGTGAACGTGTTTTAAAATATGTTTGCCGGTATTCGTGTAACAACTTTTGTCAACGTAAATTATGAATTTTCAATAGCTTTGACTTTTGAAAAAGGGACTGTAAATCTATGAAATAAAAGTAATACATGCTTTTTTTGCAAAAAAAAATATTACATGAAATAAAACATTTAGTTTAGAAGTAGTGTAAATTATTCGAAAAAACGACTTTTTCGGTTTACTCATTTTGTTTTATGGGAAACGAAATTGGTTCCAAAGCAGAATTAAAATTGTCCATTTAGTTTTTTTTTTTTGCATATTTTGATTTCATTTACTACTTGCATGTGTATTTACCCCTCCCCCCTAAGAAAAGGAGTCATTTATTAATAGCAATGTTGAATTAAAGGTTGTAAAATACTAATGCGTAGCATTGTATAATGGTATATAGTATGACAAAGGATATTTCATATTTTTGATTGTATTGAAGTCAACATTTCCTGTGGGATGGCCTTTGCTTTTAGGGCCTATATAAATAAGAAAATATAAATAAATACATTTAAAAAATGCAGATAAATATTAGGAGAAATAAAAGGTTTGAATGCTCCTTTTTAATCCACATCAACATTTCTTAAAAAGACACTTGAAGCTAGAGATCCTCAATCCTCCGAAGGTCACATTTAAGAAAGTTATAAAGATAGCGGCTCACGCATCTGTCAAATAATAACATACGCACAGTTTAAAAAGTGGAGATGGATGTGCAACAGCTATCCAGTTTCAATCAATTTTAAAAGTGGTGTGGTTAATATTTTTTATTTGTCCAATAATTTATGCTAAAAAAACTTCAGTTGAATTCGAATCAATACTTCTTGGTATACTTTTATCTTTACTAATAATAAAGCTGAAAGTCCCTCTGTCCGGAGGATGTCTGTAGGATGTCAGGATCTCTGTGACGCGCATAGCGCCTAGACGATCATGATTCGATTTTCATGAAATTTGGCACAAAATTAGTTTGTAGCATGGGGGTGTGCACCTTGAAGCGATTTTTCTAAAATGCGATGTGGTTCTTTTTCTATTCCAATTTTAAGAACAAAATTCTTATAGGATAGACGAGTAAATTACGAAATTATCATAACGTGGAACCGTAACATGGACACAAGCCAATTGGCGAGATACGAAATTATCATAACGTGGAACTGCAACATGGGTACAAGCCAATTGGCGAGAAAATTCACCATACTATATTTGTAAATATACAGACAAACCAAAAGACCTTTTAATTTTCTATTACGGGCAAAGCCGTGCGGGCACCACTAGTTTTGAACAATAAAACAGAATGATTGGCATGGTACATAACGATGCTACAAAACCAGTCGTCAACAAAAATATATTTTATACAAAACTTTCATTTCTGGAGGGTTTCACGCCGATGCAATCTTAATGTGAAATTTCACATTTCATTTATTTTGCTAAAGTTTCGATCTTTGGGATAATCTGTGTTGTAGCGATGTGTAATGTATTCGCCAAACGTTAATCTGCCACACGAGTCATTGCTTTCGATTTTATGTTATTTCTTTGACTTAATAATTGTTCTCATATATGGCATGTAGCTACTGCCATGCTATATATGAAATGCATGAGCAAAGCATTTTTATTTATTCTTGACCATTTTTCTTTGGCAATTCGAGAAAAGCTGAATTAATGAAGATTTTTTCCAAAATTTAACTATTTACTGCCTAGTCTCACTACAAATCTACAAATTCTACTTGGAGATCTGGTGGAACATTATTTCTGTATTATTCATGTCCAACGAAAATGGCAAAGTTAACACAAACATTTTCAACAAAAGCTTTATTTTCAATTAAGTCTGAAAACCTGCTTTCAAATTCTAGAGTGCTACAGTGATCCATGTTCTACTTGTTCAACAACTCTAAATTTTGGAATGTGAATGGAATTTTTATTTCACAAATGATTTTTCTATTGGACCAGTTTTTTCTAAAACGCTTTTACACATTTGTAAAGATTATGAACAAGTTGACCATTTCTCAGAAAATGATAACTCAGATTATGCACAAGGCCAGTAATATCGGCAATGATGTACATTTCTTAACCGCTTCTCGTCAAGGAACTCGGAAATAGAATTCCCTTAGGAATGCCTGATTTACTGAACTTCACTCAATTAAAAACACGCACTGAAGAATCTTTCCTCTATCAACCAACGATCTTCCGCGTAATGTGCATAACATCAGAACGTTCAGTTTCCAAATTACTCAAAACCTCAAATTGCTTGTGATTAAGGCATTTGGAATGAAGGAAACTAACCGCTTTAACAACAAAAGTAAACACGTGTTCAAAATTTAAGAAGGACTTTCTGTATCCATTTTCGTACTGGATGATGCAGAGCAAAGGAAAACGTCTTAATGACTTTCCACATGCCTTTGCATCTGATTTGAGCTTCTGTGCTCCGTTCGATAATAGACGGAACACCATCTGTGGCAATGGTAAATCTATTGCTAAAGTGCAATTCAAATGTTGCCAAGATTTTGATCAGCGTCGAATACAAATCTACTCCTAATAATCTATATTTAAATGTGACGACGCTAGAGAATTTCTCTAGATTTGTGAGGTTATATCTGTACCTCAAGTAAAAGTCGCTACTAGTGCAGTATTAGTTGACTTCTTTGACTCATCCATTGATACAGAATACAAAATCAAGCCGTCGCATTTGGATTTTAACTGATTAAATACATTTGCTGTCAGATCCGAAATAGCTTTAACCTTTGATGAACAATGCACAAATCTGCACTGAAGGAAAATCCTTAATCATCACTTGAAAATTTCACGTCTCACAGTTTTTTTTTTTTGTAAATTACATAAGCACTATTTTCAGTCTCCACATTTGTTCTGAAAGAAAACAAAAAAACTTATGGTTATATAGTTTTGATTTCAGCTCATTGACTTTTTCACTTTGAAAATATCCTTTCAATGCGGAATATTAGTATTTATCCGTTTGCTTATTATCATAATGTCTCTTAATTTTGTATTCCTTCATCACAGCTACTTCAAAAAAAAAAAAAAAAAAAAAGCGAACTACCTTACTCGTTCTGAATGAAAAAGTAAACAGCTGACCATTTTTCATGAAAAATAGCTGTTTCCTTTCTCTTTTCCTTCTTTTTGTTTTGAAATTTTATTTTTATCTAATTGAAAACGCTTCACGGATAACTAAAATATTTCAAGCTGGTCAATGGTGACTCGCTTGTGGTGCCACGAGTCATGGACCCCTACGTCTAAAAAATCCAGCTTTTGTATTTTTGCATTTTGTCATGTACTTGTATCCTCCTTCCCCATTTCCACACATTTACTTCCTTTTACTCTTTAATCAGGCGGGCATTCTTCCTCATAGCATTCATATCGATTTTAAAGGAAACACAATTGAAGAAATGGAAAACGCAACAAACTTGGACCACTTTCACTGCGAACAAATTGTCACCCCTGTTTAACTCCATTCAAAAGAGCACTCTAGCGAGTTAGTATTCATCAAAACTGCCATTTATCTTCCCCGAGAGCATTTAAAATAGCAAAACTCAAATGCAGGGTGTCTCAAAAGTTAAACATCTTTTATGACAATCGCTGCGCCGTGCAGTCATTTCTCAAAAGTGTAACTGATTGTGACAACTTGCATTTTTGTCTCTGGGGAACGCTGCAAATGCCTGTAACAATTTCGCAATGAACGGACGAATATTGAAGCATGAATGGGATTCAAATATAATACGCAAAAACCGAAATACTTTAATAAAGAAGAAATAGATGTGCTTCACGTTTAATTTTGAGTTCTTTGTGCATTTGAAAGTTTGTTGATAACAAGGAGGGAATGTTATTCATTATTTTTCATTTATCGGTTTGAAAGAAAATGTTTCGTTTGTGAACTTCCGGGACACAGTTTCTGATGACTTTATTTTTCATTTTCTTCTTATAGTGCAATACGTTTTATTGAAAAGTAGCAAATTTTTGGACACGTATTTCTTTTTTTTTAGTTTTTTTAGCAACGAACTTTTAGAAAGAAACATGCATTGCTATCTAAAATATTCAATAATATCCTGAAACATTGATAATTTAATGTAATTTTCTTTATAGCGCATACAAAAGGTAGAGATGCCACTGCTAACCGCAATGGTCACCAGTCGCAAAGTGGCGAAACTGACGTTTCGGTTTCACTCAGACACACTTGTGTTGTGTTTCGTATGACTTTACATCACCATTGTAGCAACAACTAATTTGTGACCGGTAACTTTGTCATTTTATGAAGACGTCACTGCAACGTCAATTTTAACGTTGTTTTATGTCATCAGACATTACTGTTTTAATTTACAAAACTTTTTACATAGCACATGTTACGACAAAGTTATAGTCACTATGAGTCACAAGTCGAAAGGTGACAAAGAATGTATGATTTTACTACAACGTTGAAAAATCTATGATTTTGTGACCGGTCATATCGTGACATTATGAAGACGTCATTGCAGCGAAATTTTGCCACTGTTCTACAACCTGATATTTATAAGTTTTTCCTAAACTAAGAACAAATTCAATGCAGTAACTAGTCACGGTACATACTCTAATTTACTTTTGCACACTTCCTCATTTCAAATTAAATAAAAATTGTTCTTCCTCGGAAAAACATACCACATTTTTATTCTATTTCTAAAGTGCAAGCAATTCTGAAAGGAAAAAACTCCTGACCAGCTATAAAACAACTAAAGCACGAGCATTAAATGGCGCAGCTCATATAACAACTATAAATGATAAAATCATTTCGGGAAAGAAGTATTTTTCTACATTAAAAGAGAAGTTCCTTACAAGATAGGGTATCAGAATGCAAGTTACTGTCCGAATCAT
The DNA here is from genome assembly GCF_026930045.1 of Uloborus diversus. Lineage (NCBI taxonomy): Eukaryota > Metazoa > Arthropoda > Arachnida > Araneae > Uloboridae > Uloborus > Uloborus diversus. Next base: position 38,570,385 of record NC_072737.1, read on the forward strand.
TACAATGGTGGTCTCACAGTCATACCCATATCCTGCAAGTTCAATTTAGAAAACATGATCGTGGATACAAAAACACAATTCGATTTGGCTGGCTAGTATAGCAGTACATCTTAAACATATCTGAGCCAGAAACAATAAATAGTGATTGCCAAATCTTTTACGCATAAAAGAACAAACAACATAAAAAAAATAAAAATAATAATTCAAAGTTTTGCAAAAGATGATTTTTGCTTTAAATCGTTACTTTTAATTATTTTTTTCGAAAGGATCTTAATTACATTTTAGAATTTCTATGTTCTATAGCTGATTACTCCGTGATTCTAAAGTCATAATATTCCAAAATATTTAGCCTATCTTTTTCATTTTTTTCTTGTTCACGAATAAAGCGGGATTACTCTTTAAAAGCTACACAATAATGTATGAAGTAATCTATAAACGAGAGATGCCGTTTTTAATGGGGTTGTTTCCTTCAGTCAAAATTAATACTTTTAGTCACTGAAATTGATAGAATAAGCAAGAAAAAAAGACATGGACCCGGAAAATTCTTTCATTTTTCCAACAGTTATTTTCTAATTAATTTTTTTAAATGTTCGATTTTTCAAAAAAGGAGTGGTCTTTATGGCGTCACAAATGATGCATTTTGGCGCATCTTCGTACCGCGTTTCCACGTTATGATAATCAAGAAGCGAATTAAAATTGCGCTCTACGCTTGATATCAACCATATCGTTGCCAATACACGTGAGTAAAGATGCGAATTAAATATTTTGTTCTGTGAATGGCAATACAAAATGACATTTCATCATTTGTGATGTCATCGGCAAGAAATATAAACAATAAAAGCGCACCGATTTAAGTAATTTTTTTAAAAATATTAAACATTAACAAATCATTTATAACATTGTCAGATCCTATGTTTTTAAGCATGCTCATTCAGAGAAAAGTACTTTTTAAATTTTGAAAATGACCCCATTGCGGACACTTAAACTGTTATAAACATGTTTTATTTTTGAGCAATCACGATTGCTTATTGTTCTCGTTTGACCGTCTTTGATATCCGTGCCTTTTTCACCTTGGACCAGAGGCCTCTGCAGCACCACCGCCCACCGTCCTTTGCAGGCGCGGCTCCGAGCACTGCCTCCTGGAATCCGTTTCTTCTGGTCGGTGGCATCCATGTCCTACACAGACACACGCACGCTTACACACACACCCACAAGCTCATACACACAAGCCTTTACACACATGCACACACGCCTGTGTGCATACAAACAGGTCTACGCACAGATACAAGCCTACACATGCATGCACGCGTACACACAAACACATGCCTGCACACACACACACTATACACACGTAACAGCCCAGTAGGAGGGGCAGGCTTGGGGGTGGGACAGGATCCGTTTCTAGAAACAATAACCCCCAATGAGCAGGGTCCTGTCGCAACTCGCGATTGCGAAAAACATAATTTGAATTCAAAACTTCTGAATTCAAGTTAATTTTTTTATTTATTTTTGTTTCATTTTAATTTCAATTTAGTAGTCATTCAGGATAACAACACTGTTAAAACGATTCAGAAACGTTCCTGGAAATTAATGGGCAGCTAATGTGCCCAATTTCTACTAATAACATCACTTACAAGAAACAGGAACGTTTTCCGCTTAAAGTCGGTAACTTTCCTGAAATTAACCTTGCATCATTCTGATGAATAAGGAAATCTCTCTGGTTAAAGCCAATCTAGGGAAATCAAGGTCTTCAAAGGAAATTCGGTAGGTTTAATACAATTGACTAGAACCTTCCAGAAATACTCAGAAAGACCATACGCATCAATGCAACCACGGCCAAAACGCAAGGCAGAATTGAAGGAAATAACCAAGCGTTTCCCTTGCCTACAATTCTTGTCTTGTAAAGCTGCAGCTATCCAGAGACTCATTCGCTCTCATTGAGAACTTATTCAACCTGGACGGGCCGTAATCGAACTTGAGAAGATAACTCAGTTAATCTTTAAACTGGTAGCTAAACTATTTTGCACACCAGCGAGGAGTCTGCATTCCTACAACTTAAAGCAAATTCAGGAAACTAATTTCCAAATTTTCTTGATTTTGCGGGAAAATAGGTGAAAACCCGTGAAATCGCTCAATGTTCTGTAAGGCGGGGGAATGATGTGGTGTCTCACTGTAACCGCGATAATTTATATATATATATCACTTTTTGTTTTCATATTGAGTGGCAACTGCTATGACATTCGAATCGCTAGTGCTGGCGTTCATGTTTGAAAATAAAGTTAATTTTTGTTCTTTCTCGCTAATGAATGTCGTCCAGTTACTTTCGTTAATATATATGTGGCGAGATCACCATTAAGTGTATAAGCCGGTTCAGCTAACTATGTATCCCTTCAAATTGCCTACTGTACTTGATTTTTAAGGAAAACAAAATACAAGTCACAGTGCTATACTTTCTCGGTAGCGTTATGAAATGAGTTCTCTATTCCTGTTTCTACTAAATGCAATTAGCAATAGTGTGCATATCTCATTACATCGTTCAACAATCTGAAGTTACTATTCGGAGGCAATATTTGAATTTGCTGAAAGTGCTCGTCTCCTGAATTGTAATATATGCAATATTAAAAACGATGGTCATCGTACGATCTTGTGAAGTTTTTTTTATTTTCTTTTTTCTTTTTCTTTTTTTTTTTGACAAGGCTGCGCGTATTGACTACTAAACATTTTCAGACCTAGTGCGATCTTCTGATATGGCATTCAGTCTTTCATGTGCCCCCATTAAGGCGCGGAACATTTTTATTTCGCATCATTTCAATTTTCGTTTCATTGAAAAGCGCGGAAAAAATAGGTTTTCTACCTTCAGTCAAAAGAAATGGAGGTCCTTAATTAGCGAGGAAAAAAAGTTGCAAGCATTTTAAGTAAGAAAAAATCAATTTTAAATTCGAAATTTGTATTGCTGCCATCTTTAATCTAATGTGGACAAATAAAATTCTTCAATATCGCTTTTTTTGTTTCGAGGCAGACCAAGCAACGCCGGATGACGACACTGAAGTTCATAAAATGATTCCAGCAAAACTAGCATCACAAAAATATTTTCTTAAATTTGTCATTTTTTGGGAATTGCCCTTCAGGTTGGAGTATCAGTGAAAATGCGTTTTTTCATGATTAAAACTATTAAATAAAAGCCGTGATTCTTTTTAGTACGAATATTTGAGTCGTTTTAAGCTGATCGATATTCAACTGGGCTGAATTTTAATGAAACCATTTCTTCTTCTTGGGGAGGGGAGGGTTTCATTTTCTGTAACTATATCACATATTTCTTTTAGGATTTTCACTCAATTCTCATTCATTGACTGGCAATTCATTATAGCAGATTTTTTTTTATTAATACATGAAATACGCTTGAAGTTCAGGTAAAAATGTGACGGTCATTTTATTTATTAAAACAAAAACTTTTTTTCGATCACGCAGTGGGAAGAAAAATATCACACGCCGAAATAGCTTTTTTAACCTTATGACACAGGAATAGCTGTGCGGGTACAGCTAGTCAAATAGCAAAACAGTGCCGTCGGTCTTCTCCCCTAGACGTTCGAACATCGGCCTTTCAAAGCAAATACACATACACACACTATCATATTAAGTCTTTAGTTCATTGACATCTTCGTTGCATTGTTGACTGTACATAAATATTTAATACTCACAAAAGAGAAGGGTAAGGGTAGCAATCTCTTTTATATCATAACAAATATTTATATTTAGTAAAAAAAAAAAACTGCATATACTATCCAAAAAACTGCATATATTCCAAAAAAAGTATACTGTTCTAGAGTTTTTATTTGAAGACGGTGAAGAGGCAATTTTTCTACTGTTCAATTACTCGATGAAAAAATAAAAGCTATTTGCTATAATGTCTTATTTTCAGCTATATTTGTCTTTCAATAAGTTATTTCTGTCTTTCAATCTCAGTTTTAGATATGAAATGTAAAATAATTTCAAAACTACATATTTGCATTTTTTACTCAACATTTTTCATTTTCTTTCAATGATATTTCTTTTTTCACCAGAATGATTTGAAGAAACATATTTGTAGCAGAAAACGATCAATACAGATATAAAATATCATAATAGCTGCATGTCATGACAAAACGCTTAAGTTTTTATTGTAACAAAGGGAAATAGAAAAAAAAAAAAAAAAACAGCATGAAACATTCTTTCCTAGCTAAAAAATAAATAAGTAAATAAATTTACTTTTTCAAACTTTTTTTTTACCAATGTGATGGTTGGTTGGTTTCGTATAATGGATAAAAAATTAAATAAGACTGAAGGTCCTTTGTATAGCATCCGCGAGTAAAGACCAATTTTCTTTTACCAATTTGATCAGAATAGTATTTAATGAATAAAATATGTTTTTTCTATTAACAATCAGGAAAATGTTATTTAATCCATTAAAACTTAAAAGAACCTGAAAGTATGGAAACAGTGTTTACCGCATTAGTTTGTGTTCCACTATTAAACTAGCGTCCCACATTAAGGTGACAACCACGTTTCCCACAATTATTAAATATTTCAACAGTAAAACTAATAAAATTTGTCTCATATGCATTTTAAGTTTAGGGACCACAATGCTAATATGCTGTCAGAAATTAATGAAGTTCAGCATTAGCTTTGCAGCGGAATAAATCTTATGTTATTTTATTCAATGAGAGGAATAATCATTGGCAGACACGATGGTTACAAGTGGCCTAAAAATGGTAAGTTGGTGATGGGATTAAGTCTGAACAAGGAAAAGAAATGAGAGGTAAATTATGATACGGTACAAAATTAAGAGGTAGTATGTCTCACTCTATTTCGGTGCCAACGATTTGGCACTAAACTAACTACAGTAGAACTTCGTCGACCTATATCGATATAAATTCTTTTGAACTATTATAGCATATATGATAACTCCTTTTAAACTATATTGACGAAAACGTGACGGTCAATCACTAGCATCACTGCTAGTGATTGAAATATTATGCACCTGAATTTTTATTTGAGGCAAATGAAACTCGTCTTATGTATAAAGAAAACTTATAAAAGGAAAATCTATACGCGCTTGAGATATATTTTTTTTAACTTCTACATAGTAAAGAAAGTAAAGCTAAGAATCTACCAATTCATAGAGGTACGGTTTGATCCCTGGAACGATTAGACTGGAAACAAACTTCTTTTATTTGTGTTTTCTTAAAAACATAAATGGTGTCAAAAAATGACTTGAAAAGGTGAAAACTCAAACAAAAAGGTAAAACACTCTTCTATGTTGCTTATATTGAACAAATTATGATATGTTAAGTAACAAATAAATAAAAAACGATATAATTCGGAATAAATTCAGTGAAAACAATAAATACATTGCATTCTGACGTAAAATCATTTAATTCATACTTCCTTTTTGGATGAAGGTATCTTTAAGAAAGTAAATATTTATATAAAAATAGTTCATCAAGAATTGCTCTTCTTCCGACTTCTCTCTGTATGAGACACAGCATATGTCGGAAGAAATTTTCTTTTTTACAAAATGTGTGTTCTCCATAATTATTGTTCTGCATTTTCCAAACCTTAAGTACTTCATAAATGTATTTACACCCTTTATGCAATTATTACAAATTATATGTTCACTGACGCACAATTCAATCAAATAATCCTTTGTTTCTTTTTCTGTACTTTAATTCCACCTGCATACCTTTATGTCAGCCCATCATTTTCAGCACCTAAACCTCCTTCCACCATAAAATCAGATTAATGATTGTAATTAATAGAGCTCTTCACTCCTAACGAGGTATTGATTATGCCTGATAACATAGAGTGTCCTTGATTGAATTATAATGATTATGACCTCTATTATATGACTTGGATGGTTCATTTAGCTTGATGGATTTCCTTGTCTATCTGTCTGCAGGATTGTCGTTGATCAACATCACGACAATGTTTCTTAAAATAGGTCTTTGTGTAACTTGTTTACATCTGTATCAATTAGGTGTTTCATTACGTTTGCAAACATGGTGTTTATATATACTATACTATTGTTTATGTATGCTTACATGCGCAGGTAAATGGCAGTATGTTCAAAAATCAGTTTTCGAGATATTTGAAGAAAAGCGTTTTGGATTCCATTTGAACCATGTTGGAATTCGACGTATTTTCCCCTTTTGTTTTCAGCAGAAGCCAAATAAGGAAGCGTGTGAACAATAAAGCAAACGTCAGTTGACGGAAAAATAAATAAATAAAAATAAAATAAAGAAAAAGTTGCTGTATCTGCCTTTTTTACCTGCCCACGACAGTATGTATCTACGTATGTATGTGTGCTCCTTTTTTTCTTTTGTCTAGTATGCATGTATATATATATATATATATATATATATATATATATATATATATATATATATATATATATATATATATATATATATATATATATATATATATATATATGATGAACTTTAAAATGAAAAGATATGACGGATCAGTTGATGAATACTGATACAATCAAAAGCACAAATCACACGCGAAGTACGAATTTGTGTTCCTATTTGTTAATTTTATTTATTTTTTTATAAGATTGAATGAATTGAGGTGCTCATTGCAGATAAGCATTTATTCAAAAAACTAAAGTATTTTCAATATTGCAGCAAATATATTTTCAATATTCACCTAAACCTCTTTTTGTGCGTTTTTTTGGGCTTTTTTTTTTGTGCGAACTTTTTTGTGCGGTGCATGAAAATTTAAATCAGATTGGGACTTAATTGAAGATAGTATTTATAAAACGGACGAAGTTATTTATAAAACGAACGAACATTTTTATGCGATTTTTTTTTATGCCTTCCCCATCCATCTCACAGAGAGAGGTTTGGATATATTGACAAAACTTTTCAACCATTTATAATCGCTTTAAATCATTTATTATGTAAAATAATGCTTTAAGATTTCCCAATTGTGAATAAGTTTTTGAAATTTTCCACTTATAACTTTCTTTCGAAAAAAGAAAATAGCTAAACAAATGCACAGAACTTTACTTATAACACTCATCGGTTAAAAAATAGCATTATCTAAATAACTTTATCCTGTGAGAAAGTATGCTCGGGAAAACAAAAGGTTAAAACATAATAATCTCATTTTTTAAATCATTTAGATCAAATCTGATTCGGCTCCTCCCATTCTAATACGCATTCCATTTGTATTAATCTTAACAACAAATCTATGTTTTTACTGCACGATTCTTGTCAAAGTTGAACAAATTTAAATCTTTTTTTCTTTATTGTATCGTATGTTCGTCTTTGACTCTAAATACTTTGACACAGTTTTAGGATCTTCAACTATCTCCTTGTCAGTTTGGAAAACGTACCCCTTGAAACGTTTCCGAAATTTGAAGTCAACTTATGCTCTAAGCACAATTTCTAGCTTTCATTTCAAAAGTATCTAAAAATAAGACTTTCTTTATCTATACTGTTCTCAGTAAAAATGTAGTGTTAAATATTTCTGATGTTTATCTTAATTATTACAGCCAAAGCGCGTTGCGAGGGGAGTTGGAGTCAAACGCTTCCAAAGCCCTTGGCTATAATAGATTAACAATTCTATTATTGCAATTTATATGCAGATAAGAGGTTTATAACACACCCTACAGAGGGTAGTTTTCAGCTGCGTTAGTAGTTACTTTAAACTTTGTAGTGTATTAATTTTAGTTTGTACAAATTTCGATTTTGATTTCTATTCCGAGTCACAACTGACTATAACTGTATTTTGTCGAAGATTGCATACTAAGTGCCTTCCCTCTATTATTTTTTATACCGATAGATGGCAGCACCATCACCGGATCGAACAGTTAATGAGAATTTAGAACTAGACCAGGAGCTAATAGCTACCTGGTGCTAGCACCCCCAGAGGTATCGTTTCACTTGGAGGACATTGAGACTACGAGCATATTTAACATCGCCCAGTCCCCTTTAATGACGACGGTGGATCTTCGACCATCGAGGTTCGATTTCAGGACCATCCGGCCCCGAATCCGACACTCTACCGATCGGGCTACCACGGCCCGTTTGTACAAATGTTGACTCCATAGTCGTTGTTTGTAGTTAAAGATACAGTTTTAGCAAATGTATTATCAACATAAATTACTCTAATTAAAAATACACTCAAACCTGTTTTTGTGCGGTAAATAAGGAACCGCATAAAAAATGGCATAAAAAATAGCTAAAAATCACTCTATTAAACACTCATTTTAAAGTTAAGTTAGTCAATTGAGTCCCAATTTGATTGAAATTATCATATAAGGTAAACACACCAGTGGTGGCCAGTGCTTTAGTAGTGGCCACTTCAAGGTTTAAAACGCACTAGTAGTGGCCACAGTGAAGTGAATTTTTAATTGTGGGTCTACAATATTAATATCCTCGTTTGAAACTCAATGATCGTACAATAGCCCAATTCTTTCTAAATCGCCCCAATTTCTAAAAAAGCCTAAAATTCAATCTCTTCAACTTTTTTTATTTTTCCCTAAACCTCAAATGTGATCCATTAGTGGCTACTCCAAAATCTGAAAATTTCAGTAGTGGCCATCTGACATTCTCCCATCCGAAGAATTTTTTATTACTTACTTTTAATTCAAATAAGTGATGAATAAAATTGACTCAATATGATAGTTGCATTAAGTAGCAACAAAAAGTCACATTATTATTGTTCATTTTTTTCTTCTAAGTGTATAGGTAAACTTGAAGTGGCCACTACTAGTGTTTAACCTTACCGCAAAAAAAAAAAAAATAAATAAATAAATAAATAAATAAATAAAAATAAATAAATAAATATAATAAATCACACAAAAAAAGACCGTACAAAACAGGTTTGAGTGTATAGACTAAATTAAATGCAATTTTTCTTTTTTTGGGGGGGGGGGTGTTTAAACATTACTTTAAAATAAAAACAAAAACAAAAATACACACAATAAATAAAAAAGGCTATTTCATTTTATTATTAATATAATGTTACAAAATGTTTAATAAATATTTATTATTAACTTAAAACAGTGCCGTAAAACGTATGTTATCATGCTAAGCTCTTTATATACACGTTTCTCCAGTCGCCATCTGCACAAGGCGGATAATATATCGCAGAAGTTATCTACCCTAATGGAAAAAGAGTCTCACAAGCTCATACGGAATTAAATCGATGTCCTAGGCTGTGTTAATAGGTATCCGGAAATAAATCTGGAACCTCGCCCGAAAGTGTTCCTGCTGAAACATATCTAGTACCGCTGCTTGAAGTTGTAATGAGAAGATTTAAATAAATAAACGCAAGGTTCGATTCGATGGTAGGTTAAGGGAATGGAATAAATGTAGTTAGTGTATTGATGCAGGGCAGTAATCAAAGTGCAAATTTGTACTAGACTCTGATTTCTGCACATGATATACATAGTTAATAATCATTATTTTCCTTCAAATATTCACGACGTGACAATTGACTGCAACAAGAGGTTAAAAAATGCACGCACTTATTTATGACATTGGAAAATAATAAATACCGTAAACACGGAATACTTCTGCCAACATTTTGGAAATTTTCTCATATTTTCTCAATAGGTTTGTAACTATTCATATTTCTAAGCAATATAATTTATTTTACCTATCTAGAGTTATCTTATTTTTTAAATATTGATCATTTTATCTCTGAATAGTATTACCCTTTATAATTGTTATTTATTTGGGTTAATGTTACCCTTGTGTTTCAGTTACTTTGGCCCAAAGTGGTTTTCCCTATTTAAAACCATTATAGAATTAACTGGAGTCCAAGAGAGCTATTTATTTAAAAGAGAATTATATTTGAAAGAAGTTTGAGACAAATATATTTGTTCAAGGGAAAAAGTTTAAAAACTTTAAAAAGGTGTGTGCATATGTAGTTATTGTCTGGGAAATTGCTTCCAGAAAGTCATCTTTTCATTAGCTCTAGAGGTTAAATGATTTTATCAACAGAACACCTTTCGTAATACAAAGGATCCTAAACTGTCAGCTACTTTCAAGACTTTCTGTAGCATCCCATTTTTGCTCTTAACATTAGCTCCTTCTTCTCTTACATCAACAGCTATCCCTGGAAACCTGAGCCCATTCCATTCTACAACAACTAAATTCCGCCAACTTTCCAACAAATTTAACAAAATTTGTAAGTAGATGCAATTAGGTCAACTTTTTCTAAACCTTCTACATATCTATTCATCTTCATCGTTCATATAATCAAAGCCATGTAACTGAATCCTGATGAATTGAGTCTGTAACTGCTCTCTTTATCCGTTGCTGAGAATTTCAGGTTTTTTTCTGTTTAAAGTTTTACTTTTAGGTTATATATATATATATATATATATATATATATATATATATATATATATATATATACATATATACATATACATATATATATATATATATATATATATATATATATAGAGAGAGAGAGAGAGAGAGAGATGCGTAGAAAATAATTTCAAAGTATTATATCGCATTTGTCATTTTAATTAAATATGTTTTTTTTTCCATAATAAAAAGAAATTGTAAATTTAATGAAGTTCACAAGCAACATCACTATCAATCTTACTTACACTATTAACCTCAGCCTACGCAGTACCGTGCGGATAATAACGCTATTAATTAGTAAGTAACAAAAAATGCGTTAAATAGTGCTATAAATATAATTTTATTTTTTCATTGCAAAAAAAAAAAAACATAAGCCAATTATTTCCTGACTTAAAAAAGCAGAAAGTATTGAGGGGAAATTTCACAACACCATACCTCTTTTGTACGTGCGCTTCAGAACAGAAGTTTAATATTTAGCTTTGGTGATAATTCATGTTTTCGAATAAATCATCTATTTTAAGGACTACGGAATCATTCACACGATATAAAACGTATTTTGTATAAATAATGCTCGCATGATCTGTTCAAAAAATGAAAAATGATAATATAAAATTTTTAGCTGTAATTTCTAAACGTTACTTTATGATTTTACTCATTTGTCTCAATGTTTACATTTCAAATATCAGCTTTATTTATTTATTTATTTTTCGTATTAAATAGCTTACGCAAATAAAAATGAAATCAATTTTTTTTTCTCATCCGAGACACTCCAAATGCTATTACGCTGTTTTGTTGTAGTTACAGTCATTCGTGGGAATTTTGAGACACTCTTTTTTAGTATCTTTGACTGTGTTGTTTATATGTTCTCATTTGCTTTTACTTTCTAATTGGCTCATCCGCTATAGTTATTTATTAAGATGATTGCTTATCTGGCTTGTATTTGTATGGTGGTTATAGACAGCATAAAAAAATCATCCAAAACGTCACGCAAAGATTGCTTTTTTTTTCTTATAAATCGTCTTTGAAGTACACTAATGCAAATTTATTTGACGCATTCAATAAAAAATACTATTTAATGCACATAATTTTTATTTAATGCTCAATTTTTTTTGTTTCTACATTCATTCATTTGCAAATTAGAGAAAAAAAAAAAAACCGGGTACACCTTAACTTTTTGAAGCCAGAGTAGTTCAGAAGTTTCTTCCGTTTTGTTCCAACAGAATACGATAAAACTGTCAAATCATCATTTGGATAGCACAAAGTAGAATAACTATGGCTCAATATTACTCTGAATGACCGCAGCAGTTTTAAATGAATGTTAAAGCTTTCTACCTCGTTCTTCGTACGTTAAATTAGTTTATGGGCATGGGTAATTAACTGACAATTTTGAAGCAAAAACCATTTGAGGTAGTGAGAAGCAAAGGGATGCAAGTGGACATTTTCAAGTTTTGAGTTAAACGCGTTTAAAGATAACGCCCTAGTTAGGCTTTCATTGATTTTTTTTTTTCTAAATTACGCTCTGCAGCAGCACCTATCAGAGATACTAGTACTATATCTTGCCCCAAGACAAAGGAGAGTTTCCTCTGCTATTTGCACTGGTTATCTCCAAATTATTAATTTTCCACTTACATCCAATGGCATCTCACTGTTTCATAGGTCTTTTGTGAAGTTCCTAGCAAAATATTCATCATTTTAAAAAATTTTAGGCAGTAATGATATTTTTAACATGAATTTAATGATAAAACCCCTCCTAACGGACACTCCTCAAGTGTGGACACCTCTTTTATACGGACATTTTTAATTCCCCGATTCCAATGCGAATAACTTTATTAAACCCCTGTCCTGTGGACACCCCTCTATTGTGGACAAAAAAAATTGTCCCGTTAATGTCCGCAATACAGGGGTTTTACTGTAATTGAATTTCCAAAACATAATTTGGGTGGTTTTTAAGAAATAACTAAAAACATGGTAACTGACTGACATTTTAAAAAAAGTATCGTGTCATTCAGTTACCATGTTATTAATTATTTCTTAAAAATCGACAAAAAGTTATTTTGGGAAATTAACTACTCGTTTAAATTCAGCTTAAAAAGGACAATAAACGAAGAGAAATAATTTTTCAAACAATGAATATTTTGTGTGGAATGTGACAAAATTCATATGCTTTTGCTTCAAAAATGTTAGTCAGAGACCCGTTGAATTGCCCTTATATTTGTTGTTCCTTTTAGTCATTAAATTTGGTTATATTTATGTATATTCTTAATTTTATTTTACTTGTCATGTTCGCATTTTCCTTCTTTCTACTTCGAAGTGACAATGAGTTTATTTGAATAAAAGTTCAAAACACGAAATAGACAAAAGCAAAGCTACAAAATAAACCAGATCTCAATTTTTTTTAGGTATCACCAAAACTAATTAAAATTTTCATTCAAGAACAAATCCTCAACTTAAACTTTAAATAATAAGAAGATATCACTATATCTTGGCAAACTCTGAAAATATACTTTCATCGAAAATGTGTTTCTCTGCGAAAATTGAATGTCTTCTTTGTGCCATGAGCACACACGAAACAATTTGGAAAAATAGTATTAACCAGTTACCTTCAAGGCAATTTTTCCATTATGTGCCTATCTGATATTGTTTCAAGGGAATTTCGTTGTAGATTCAGTTACATTTCTGAAACTTTGACAAAGTTCATTTTTTGAAATCATTTTTCTTTGAATGAATTATATTCCTTTAATGTTTTTCTAGTAAAGTGCAATTACAATTTTTATGATGTTAACAGATAGATTGATATGAATATAAAAGTTGAAATAGATCTGCTGCGATATGATACAGTTTACATATATAATTAAAATTTAAATACAAAGGCGACACATTTTGGCCAGCTAACGCAATGGAATTCCATTATTTTTAAAAGAATAAGTATACTTTAAGTTTATATACCAAAACATTATAAATTGAGAGCAGATGTAAAGAAAAAAAAATGTGAAATGAACAGAAAAGTAGCACATTCGCTGGAAATTGCTGTGCCGAGAAATATATGTACTATGAAATGATGAAAAATATCCTGCTATGCTGTCATAACTGTCTAACGTATATACAATGTTAAAAATTAAGGAAACTTTTATGGTAAATATTAATGTAAAATGGAGTGCTTACAGTAGAGAAAAAAATTACAGTAAATTGTACCGAAAAAATAGAGTATTACAGCGCCAATTGATACACCACATGACTTACAGTGCAAAGCAGATAACACTATATTTCCCCTCGCTCGATGTGACCCAACTTGTACGGTGGTCAGCGACGCCGCCTGTCTATACGTCCTGAGATCGATCCTGGTGCTCGCATGTTTCGCTTTTTATCTTTGGTATATTTTACCATAAAATAGGAATTTACGGTAAAAGTTACTGGCAACATGGATGCCAGTAACTTTTACCGTACAATGTACGAATTTTTTTTTAAAACAGTGATAGGGGCTAGCTGAAACACGTTAAAACAGGAACACAGTGAGAAGCCAAATTAATGAGGATACTCAAAAAATTTCATGAACTGAAAAACTGGAAATGAAATGTGTTTCAAGTATCTTACTAGTTCATCATATTTTACTTTGATTATGTCCCAGATATATATAGCACACGTCTAAAAAATACATCTAAAATTAATAATAGGAGGACGAACGAAATCAATGACAAATTAATAGAGCATCCTCATATAAATGATAGCCGATGATTGAGTAACCCGCGTGTTTCAACAACTAAACTCGCACCAAGGCATGATAATTTGATAATGTATTTTTGATGATGTTTAACATGCAGGGAAAGGTTTTTATTGTGAAAAGGCTGAACTCGATTCAGTAACTTTACTGTTTTACTGGTAAGACTGTGTCATTTCAGGGGAGTGAATAAACGAAAAAGCTGTTAACTATGAACGTTATCTACTGGAGTTAAGGGTTAGACCACTGGAGTTTGGGTTAAAATTTCAATCATCAAAATATTATCAAACAGGCAATTGCTTCGCTAAAATTTAAAAGAAGAGAAGCAATTTTCACCCATCATACCTTGACGGGCGACTTTCTAGTTCTGTCAATATTTGTTCACGTTTTGTTTGACCTCTGATAAGGCATTAATTTGCCTGGACATGCTTTTTATACAGGGTTGTGTAAGAAATCTAAAATTTGGGATACCATACAATTATTCAATGTCGCTGTGTTGCGTTATTTTTTACGGAAATGTGACCTCCTATGCGCTTCCAGAACGTTGTAACGTTGACTCTTTCATAAAAGCAAAATATTTGACACTTGGGGTCTCTTTTCAAATCCAGGGAATCAGGCGAGTTTGCAATATTTTCTGGATTAGTTTTGACTTGCGGATTTTACACAATATGAAGGCATTTTTTTAAACTGATTAGAAAACACACAAGTGCTTTTTAATAGAATGCTTCACCCTATCTAAAATACAATCAAAATGCTACTTTCCCATGGGGACTCGTCACACAAAAGTATTTACCTGCCTGAATTTCAAATTTGGACGTTTCTGCGAAGCGTACCTTACATTAGGGAATTAATTTTTAATACTTAGAAAAGAGTTAAAAATAAATAAGAATGCACTTACTTTTATTCAGTCCTTAATCATCATGTGCTAATGCTCTAAAGCTCAGACAAGACGACTTTTCTTTATTGCATTAGTAAGTTTTTTTTTTTTTTTTTAACACAAAGATGCCCTGAAAATGTTTCATCTGTCAGCCCTTTTATGTAGGGTCTTTTCAAAATAGCAATTCAACTTCCTTTGAATGAATTGGATTAGTCTTGTAGCGCATTCTTTTTCCATTTTGTAAACAAATGTTTTCGGTTATTTTGACACAGCATATGGTTGTAATGCTTTTCGTGTGACAAAATCTTTCTTGTGTTGAAGAAATTGTGAAATTTTTATCGAAATTAAGTTATGTTTTGTTAAGAACTGATTTTGAAACATCTGAAATGTTGGTTATTTTTCTTTGGGAATGATCTGTAAGCAATAGACTTGTTTTTGTCATAGATTTTTTTTCTCGGAAGGAAAATCTCTATATTGACGGATAATTGTTGAGCAATAATAAAAAATCTATTCTAGGAGAAAAAAAAGAGATTTTTGCACGGAAACTTATTATTAGCTAACGATAGGCGTGGGAACTTCTTGTGAGATTGGGATTTAAAGCCAACATAACTTAAGGGTTATATTATCGCAATTAAGCGATTTGTAATTTAAAAAAAATATAGTACTGAAATGAAAATTATTATTGTTTCAAAAACTGCACACTCAAATAAAAAAAATAAATAATTATTTACTCTGTAATCATTTTTCAATACAATAAGTTAATTAACAATCTGTTTACATACTGAAATAAAGTTTTGCATCATTCGAGAAACTATTAATTACGTAAAATTTACGAAAAATGTGAAATCTTGTAATTTTCTGAGCGTCCGGTTTAATTTGGCAACCAACTGTACGTGTGAAGAAAACTAATGTTTTCCAGAAAACTAACATTTTAAAGAATGGGTAACTTTTGAACGAAAGTATTTTCTATAGTTAAAACCCTTTGTTCTCTTTTTTAACCATTCTTACATGAAACTGTTACTTACTAGAAGGAACTAGAGATCCTAAATACGGAGAGATTGGACAACTTCGGAACGGCGGCCATCTTATGTCCAAAGATGCTCACTCCCCGTAGACCGTAATGCATCTTCTGCCCCAAATATCACTGTACATTGTATCGAAAAAATTGGAAGCTAGTTACGATATTATGAAATGTAATGTGCAGATCACAGATATATGTTTTTTTCTTTCTTTATGTGCACATTTCTGAGAAAAAAAATTTCTTTGTAAGCTCTATGACGATACGAAACGATTGGCGCCGGATTGCCAGATTTGGCTCTCGCTCCGTTTAATGCAAATACGAGGAAAAAAGAAAATCAGCCTGTTCTTTAAAGATTTCATGTCCTATATTCCGTGAGAAAGCTAGAAATTCACACTGCAAAGCATTTCGAGCTGACAACACTTGGACTAAGCATGGCGGAGATCGGCGCGCCGTTGTCCAATCTCTCTGTATGTAGGATCTCTAGGCGGAACCATAAGCAATGGCATAGCTAAGTTCCAATAATTTGGCTCATGAAAAGAAATAATAAAATTTCATGGAGGTTAAAAAAAAAAAAAAAAAACTTTTAGTGCTTGAAAATTAAGGCTTATTTAATATCACGGAAGTAATTATGTTAATTTTGCAAACAAAACGCTATTTCAATCATAAGCGTAAATCTATTATCAAGCTCTCTATTTAGCTATTCTTTCAATTAAACTAGCCAAGTTTAGCTATTCTTTCAGTTAACTTCGAAATTTGTGTTTAAAAATACTACAGTAAAAGAATACCTGTGTTACAAATAGTACAGTAACATTAATAAATTTTTCCAAATTATTAAATTTCAGAATAAACTGATAAATTTAGTTTTGGTACTATGTCTAAAATTGATGTATTTATCCTCATTATTTACTCTCACCATCGTGATATTGACATTGACAAGGACTATCATGGAGGTGAGGTTCACGGAGGTGAGAATTCCAACTAAACGCCCTTGGGTTTTAAAAATAAAATCTGTCTTCTTGTTTCTCAACGAAAATCGCACAACTTCTGAATGACTGAAAATAAACAAGAAGGGTCACTTGTATCACGCTAAATAAAATGTAAGGCCATTACTACCATCTGTAAATTTGTTTTTGGGTAATGGAGGTGATAATTTATTGTGCGACGTAATTCCATTATCTAACAAAAACAAACTAAATTACAATATGAAAAATTATATATACTTAAAAATATAGTTTTTGGGACATTAACATTAAGGACACTGAGACTTAAACCTTAACTTTTGATAATAAATAAATTAATATATATTTTTAATGAAACAAGTTATTAAGCAAATTTAACATTCGCACCAGGTGTTTGACATGCCACGGAGCTGATAATTTTCACATACTGTGAACCAAAAGAATATTAAAACTAAAATTATTACACACACAAAAAAAAAACTGTTGACAGATAGAAATGGATATATTTTTACTGAGTTCAAAAAATATTGTTAAATGAATAATTCCTTTAAGTTTTTATTATAAAAGAAATGTGACAGCGATGTTACACCTTTTGACGATTAGCCCTTATCTTCTCTGGCATTATCAAGTGCCAACGTATGTGATCAAAAAGTATTATTAGATGCATATGTGCCAGCTTATATGACTTTTTCTTGTTAACTTTGAATATTTTTGCAACTATCTTAAAACAAAAAATATAAAAAAAAAAGTTTAAAAAATGATCAAACTTGAAATCTTAAACTGAAAATATGCGTTTAGCAATCATGAGTTGTGATAGAACCCTATTCGTTTCTACAAACAGCTTCTGTCCTCGGAACCACCTCTCCTTTTCACTCAATCCTCATTAGACAAACACAGCATCCAATTCACAACAAACTTCCTGGAGTATGTCCCTCCTTCTGTAAGTGACTTCCATGTCCTCTGGTCCCGGGGCATCGATCATGTGCCTCTTCATAACGAATTTGCACAAGACGCCACCAAAACTATCATCAATATCTAATACGACTTTCATAGACACGACAAGAAAAAAAGAAAAAAAAAAAGAAAAGAAAATTGCCTGTTTACCGCCAGTCCTTAACCCTAGCTTACGGGCGGTAACTTACTTCTTAATGGCCATTTCGTTCACCAAGTACAGTTTATATTGCCGTGGCCAAGTAAAGGGCAGTAACTGCACATTTTATTTATTTATTTTTGCATTTTTGTCAGCTATTGTACGTCAGCTTTATTGTACAAGCTTGCTTATTTGGTTTCCGCTGAAAAAAAGGCGCGAAAATAAAGTCTAATTCCAGAATTTCCCCATTGTTAGTATTGAATCCAAAGCATATTTCTTTAAATATATCAATAACTTATTTCTGCAGATACTGCCGCTTACCTGCCCACGGCAGTATAATTAAAATTCAGAGAAGTGAACCACATCAGGCCCAATTTAGTTTTTATGCCTTTAAATAAGTAAAATGTAACAAATATTGTTATAATCGTAGACATAATGAGAACATTAGGACAACACGTAAGATGAACATTATATTCATTAAATTGAAACATTTATTTGAAAACTTATATTATTTTTTATTTTTTAAAGACCTGGTACTGTACATGCAATGCGGATAACAACAGAAATCATCTTTTAAATGACTGAAAGCTGTGTATTTTTCATTCATTCAAAATAAATAAATAAATAAATAATAATAGTAATAATTATCATAATTTTTTTTCTCAATAAGATCATTATGACATTTTTATTCTTAACTTATCGGAAATGTACTTCGTTGAAACTTTCTAAGATCAAACACGTTTATTGATTTCACTACACACCCTCTTTCGCGGAAAATCTTTTCTTTGATTGAATCTTTAACACTTATATACGATTTACTGATGACATTTTCCAATACTTTAACACCTCTGCTTTGAGGCGGATTTAGCCCTTTAGTTGTTGCATTTTTATTGAAATACTTCTACACTTCTTTGCATGTCCAAATGTTTCCAGGAAGAACTTCGAAAAGTATCTAGTTTACTCTTTTCTGAATTATATTAAAATACATAAGAATAGAAAAACAGACTAAAATTTTCTTGAAAATATTTAAAAGTAAAATAATGTTAAGCACATAGCTTAGTTTCACATTATAAAAAAAGGAAAAATATTGTTTTAGTCCTTATTTTTTATATTGTTACTAAAAATGTAGCTATTTCTTGTTTTTTTAAATTCTAGCATTTAGTGTTTCTGCTTGATACTCTATATAGTCATAAGTACCTTTACATTTTCAAGAATTAATCTTTTTAGGATCATATTTTAAAAAAAAAGATCAATTGTTTCCGTAACTTTTATAATACAGTGTGTTCCGACCCATTTACATAGAAAAAGAACTGTAATGATTTCTTTCACAAGTGTTTGCAGAAATTATCTGTTTAGAACATCGGTTCTCAACCGGTGGTTCGCGAATCCTTGGAGGTTCGTGAAAACATTATTGTAATAGTGGAAGTTTAACATGCTAATTTGAGATGAAGTTTAAGCCTTTTTTACTATAATTTATTCATTGTTCTCTTGCCCATTCAATACGTTTTGGATACAATGTTAGCACTTGCTGACCTATTTCAAATACTCTTCAAGAAGGTATAAACTTTCAGGTTCTAATTTTACTCTTAGGAAAAAAAAAAATTATTTAATCTGAGACAGTTGTGACAAAAGTATTTCTTTGATCTACGTCTGCCTTCAGTTTTACAGATAAATGAAGTGTTGGGTCAGGAAAACATATTTTAAATTTTATTTCTCTAATGGACGAGTTTGTATGTGAAAAATGATTTTCAAAATATACAGAGAAAAATACATAAGCAAATTAACCCGGGAGGACGCGCGGGGGTCATGTTATGACCCTAAGCCTTCTGCTAATAAATAGTAATTGCCAAAAAACGGGCCACCAGTTCATTCTTTTTTTTCAGTAACTAAGTTTGATGCCCCCATCTACCTTCTGGTAGCAGTTTTAATGGGTTTGGGGCAATTGTGCCCCACCCCCAGCGCGTCCTGCCGTTTGATACGCAGACCAACTATTTCGAATGACCAATGCAGTTATTTTGTTTATATCCTTTCAATAGTGAAGTTATTTCATGTAAATAGTATACCAATACCATAGAAGAAAGAAATAGGTCCTTTTCGAACACTTTTTACTGAAATTGTATCAAATATTTTTTTTATCAGTGAAGAATAATGAGCTAAAGATTATTTAGAAGAGGAATTCTTAGATCATGAAAATTTCAGCGAATATGATACAGAGTTGAAAAGAGATGGAAATACTTTGAATTAAATGAATAACTATGACTTTATAATTGCAAATTATGATGTAAAGTGGAGTAAAGTGAGACGAGATAGTCTTGAATGTAACGTTTTTTTTTTCTTTAGTTTTAATAAATAATGAAACATTTTTAGCATTTCCGCTACAAGTTTCAGCATCAAAAATAATACTAATAACATCAATAAAGTTGTTATAAAGTTTATAAAACTCACATAAAGCGTTATTATTCACTGTGTTTCTGAATTTGATTTAAAGAACAAATGTAGAAATGCTTTCGTTATAAGTGCGATGTAAAGTCCAATTTTGAATCGCACATTGTCCAAAATCCAATTTCAATTTCGAAAATTATAAGACGTTATGGTTTTAACAGTAAATAATTCAAAAAACAATGTTTTTATTAGCGAATGACTAGGTTTTGATCTGGGGTCATTCAATGAACCCGTCGAATCCTAACGTTCGCCCAGAAAGCGCCCGTTCTCCCGGGTTAAATGCTGAACCTAGTGAAAGTCTGAAACTCACATATTTGAGCTTAACTCTGAGCTTTTTTATACCACAACTGCTCCATTTTAAGACTTTTAAAATATGACTGAAGACAAAAAAAGTTGACAATGAATAACCAGTGGGTTTGTATTTTATGGAATTTGTTTTGCCTTATTTTCCTGCACCGTTTGAGATGTTTTTCACTTTTTTTTTTTGCTTTTTTTCGTGATTGAGTGTTAATATATTAACATAATAAAAGTCAATCAATAAATATTTGCAAGTTTTTGAGATTATTTTGTAGGATTGAAAAAGTCATATTATTTTATTTTATCCGTGGCGTAAGACATGAAATGGTGCCCAGGTCCAAACCCTTAGCCTACAGCCCAAAATTAATTAATTAGTTCCGGCAAAATATAAGTTCTTATAAAATTACTTCTTGTAACAAATAATAAAGTTTTTCTATGCTGTTTAAAAGATGTTTCTCATCATCTAATCAAATTATGGCTGCTTCTATTTACATTTGCAAGAAGTTTAGTTGCACTTTCCAAATTAAATATTCGCTCTCAAGAGAAGATAAAAAAAAATGAAGGTTGCATTATTTTAAAATGTTAATCCTGCTTTTCAACGGAATATGCATAAAAATTGCATCATGACATGGACAAATTGGCTTCATGAAAAGAAAGAAAGAATTAGATAAGTCTAAGTAATATTCCATGTTTAGGATCATGGTTGAAGTGAAAAACCATTGCAAATAAAGTACAATGAAAAAATAAAATAAAAATGGCAGCAAACAGCTATTTCAAGGCTACAGGCTACATTGGTGCCGTTTTATAAGTGCAAAAAAAAAAAAAAAAGTCGTGAGAGAACATAACCTCAGCAACGTGGACAATTATATATATATATATATAAATAAATACATATATATATATATATATATATATATATATATATATATATATATATATATATATATATATATATATATATATATATATATATATATATATATATATATATATATATGTATTTATATATAAGGTGGGTTGGGGACCCCCTTGTGCAGCCCTTAAATTGTACAGTTCGACTTTATAAGGCCTAGACATTACAAGACTTGATACACATTTTTTAATTTTTATTTCATATGTGACCTGTTTCAGTGTGTTTCCCGAGACATGAGCCTGTTAAAATCATTGCAGGTAAAAAAGTTGAAAAAAAAAAACATTTTAAACTATTGTGCTCTAGGGCCGCACTTTCTCAATAAAAGTGGGGCAAGAGCATCACCTATCTGAATTTTTTTTAAAAACCGTTTGAGAAAATAAGGGGCAAGTGCAATCAATAGAGTATTTTTTCCTGATTAAAAACGATTTTTTTTATTTTAATTTTCACATATTTATTGGGAAGTTATTACATTTTTCCTAACGAAACCTGTCAATGTAAAATGAAGAACGTTCAAAGAACAATGGATTATTAAGCAAAATTATGGTTTTTATTTTAAATTAAATTAGGAACATGGAAGATAACTTTTATTATGCTAATAAGCTTAAAAAAACAAAAACAAAACTTGCATACCAAGGAATAATTTTTAAAACTTGAATATCAACGAACTTATAAAATATTTACTCAATAATACAAAAGGTAACTATACAACTGACAAAAGGTAACATGTCTTTGGCGAACTTGAACATATTTTTTTGTATAAGTACACTTAATATAGTAATTACAAATTTAATTTATATTATATTCTGAAAACGTTACATGGAATATCAAATTTCCTCAACGATCTGAAGAGGGATTTGGAAGGATTGATGCAATGTCGTCTTCTTGGATCTCGCTAACGTCGTCTCTTGAAGGATAACTAAACACAGTGCTATAATTTCCAGCCGCTTTTAACTTTAAAAATTTAATTTCAGGGAAATTATCATAATTTATATTAGTAATGTGTCCAGCAAAATGTTTAGTCATCTTTTTTGTAGAAAATCTCACAAGAACCCAGTCGTCTACCTTTCTCTCCGTTGGATACCTTCCCCACTAAATGATATCTTCTTGCTGTTTTTGCTATGTGACAATCATTTCTTCGACTGTCATTTCATCATGTAAATCTCCCCTTATAAACTCATATTTTCATTATCGCCACTTTCTTCCTCCTCGAATAATTTCGGAAGAATTACAAATTAATTAACATTGCTTCATTAAATCGTTGCGAAAAAAATATATCTGTCATAAAATAACATTGCCAGATTAATGGGAAAGTGCAGCCCCAAAAAATGCGAGGCTGCACTTGCCCCTTTTTTTTGGGCCGCACTTTCCCAGTCGTATAATTTTCTGGGACAAGTGCAGCCCTAAAATTAATTGATTTGAAAGTAAAAAATAATAAATCTCAGCTTCAAAAATACGAAAAGCAGACATGAAATTGTTGTACTTACGTTTTGGAAGCACGAAAAAGTGAGAACAATAACAGAAGAAACGATGATTTCTCGAACCATAACAACATGGCACTGTAGTGGGAATGAGAAAAGTTAGCCTTGCAGATATTCCCGGTTTCTGATTATTAACCTAAGCCGCACTTGCCCCAAGACCGCACTTACCCCAACTGACTTTATATATATATATATATATATATATATATATATATATATATATATATATATATATATATATATATATATATATATATATATATATATGTGCGTGTGTGTGTATACTTATGAAATGGAGCAGTTGGTTTTTGTGTTTAGTAACTTTGAACCATGTGGGCCACACATTTGAGCTACTTCAAAATGCTTGGTCTATTTCATTCAAAAAAATTAATAAATAAATCTTAGTTCTCGTGGCAGCCTAACTTTATGAATTTTCGATTCTTCATTTTACAAAGAAAAAACACAATTGGCCACATTTTTCGCATTTAATTACATCATTCAATAGATTAGAAGTTACTGTTAAGAAGCTGTTAAAGTAGCTGCTCTGTTAAAGTTGCACTACTTTTATTAAAATTATTTTATTACCATCCCCTTTCCGCCGTAGCTTAAAGTTACCCAAAATGGCAGAATAGTTTTGTGCAGGCTAATAGTTCATTTTAAATTAGTTTAATGAGCGTCGGATTTCTGTGTACGCGTGGGAAAACTTTATGTACCTTCTTTTCGTAAAAAGTTTTAATGATAGAAACCTATAACTTTCAAAGCTTTCAAGAGATACCTAAGATTTTATTGAAACGAAATTTTAGCAGAAATTCTGCTTATTTCATAATTTATTAAATTTTATTCAGTATAAACTTATTAAATGAAAACAAAAGACCGTTTTTAACAAAAAAAAACCAGCTGTTTGTGAGTCCTAAAGCAAAAATCCACTTCCGTATAACTATGATAATATAAAAAAATGTGGTGAATGTTTCAAAGTTATAGGTACAGCAGTTTCTTTTAGATTTTTTTTAAATTGACGTTATGTAAAATTCGTGTTAGAATGAAACCCTAAACGTGCTCTTTAATACATTCCTATTCCTGAATCACTATATTTTAAATTGCGTTACTCTTTATCTTCATATATCTATATATATATATATAAATGAATGTTTGTCTGTATGTCATCCATGAACTCAAAAACTACCCGGCAGATTTGGCTGAAACTTTCACCGTTTGTTATTTTTGGTACTGGGAATGTTTATAGACCAGTTCGAAAAAAATCCGATCGATAGTTCCTTTTTTATTCCAATTTAAGTCACAATCCATTGGATAAATACGAATAAAATTATCGGCTGCAGAAATTAATTCGCGTGAAAGATCTCATTGATAAGAAGTTAGCTGTTGCCATTTTTCTTGAGCTTGAACAAATAAATTCTTTCTTTATTGTTTTATGGCTTTTCATGCAACGGGGGGGATTTAAAATTTTTTCTATTTGATATTTTTAGCGATTGATTGATCTTGCAAACTGCGTGAGTACAAAATTTGAGTATAGTCACGGCTTCACTTGATACCTGGACCGATTATTATGAAAATTGCTATATATATGTATTTTTCCACGGAGAAGGTGCATAATATGCTCATTGAAGCCACTCGCCACCAGGTGGCACTGCAGAGTAGCAACTTCTGCCCCGTTCAACCGATTGTCATGAAAATCAGTATAATGATGTATTTTTTTGTTGGCGTAGCAACGCGCGTCGGGTACTGCTAGTATATATATATATAATAGACATTGATCTCGTCGAGTAATGCTCCTGACGTCCTCAACAATAAAACTAACGCCACGGCCTGATAATTTGATAATATGTTTGGGAAATGTTTGACATGCAAGGAAAGGCTTTAATGTGAAAAGGCTTAACTGGATAAGGTAACTTAACTGTTTTACTTGTAAAACTGTCATATCAGGGGAATGAAGAAAGGAAAAAATGGACAACGATGAAAGCTATCTACTGGAGTTTAGGGTTAATTCACTCGAGTTAGAGTTAAAATTTCAAGCAGCAAAATATCACAAAGCAGGCAATTGCGTCGTTCAAATGTAGAAAATAATTTTCACACGTCATATCTTGACGGGTGAAAATTACTAGTGTACAAAGAAAAAGAAATTCGGTGGCACTTAAAAGCTCTTGATTCAAACATTTTAAATTTGAAAAACCTGTTTTTTAATTTTTTATTCTAATTTTTTTAGGGTACAAAAAAAAAAAAAAAAAAAATATAAGTGGAGTAGCTTAAAGTACGGAAGTTGTGGCTAAAAATTACCTTGAAGGTTTGTACCAGATTTTTTATGCCGTATATCTCAGCGCACGTGTTTTCATTACGTAATCGTCAAGTAGTATACAAAAGGCTGATGAATGGAAGGTAAGTGAATACCGACATAGGTGAATAGTGAAGCAATGGTGTAAGAGCAACACACAATGGAATTTCCATATTCGTGTTTCGAAGTTACAAAAATGTGTCAAGAACGTCACCAAAAGAATGAGCAAAAAAGAAAAAAAAATGGAAATGTTTGCTTAACATGCCTTTGTGTTAAAGTGAAAATTTAATAATAGTTATAATAATAATAATAAAGGGTGTCTCAAAATTAACGCAATATTTGAATTTGCCATTATTTTTTCAGTAAATTGTTGGCAACCCTGAAAAATAAAATACAATTCAGCTGAGAGTTTAGGGTTAGTAAAAATGAAGCGTTATGCGATACAACAGCATGTGCCCAATATTGAACAATTATTTTTAAAATAATGAAATTTGAGGCTGGTCAAATCGTATTTGTAACTGGTGCTTGATATCGCGACATAATCACACGGTCCTTTCTGCAGAAATAGGATGCTATTGATCTAGCCATGTTGTGGTTTTCACAAAAACTGTCACATGTCATGCATCCAGCGAACCAATTCAATTATTGAATTAAACCTTTCCTGGTCACGTATTCTGTCTATTTGGTGATTAGAATTGACCGTCTAGATTTCTTTTTTTAACACCATCAGTCATTTCTTCAGTCATTCATCAGTCATTCTTCAGATGACTCATCAGTCATCAGTCTTTTTTTTTCATTGGGTTGTTGAAAGTACAAGGTCTATGTCAACGAGGTCCACTACTACCCATGCATTATCGTGTCGCGATATCGAGCACCAGTAAGTACTGATTGACCAGTAACATTCATTATTTTTGGAACGATTGTCCAATAATCAAAACACGATGTCATATCGTATAGCGCTCCATGTGTACTGTTTCTAAACTATCAGCTGTCAGATTGTTCTTTTTACAGGGTTGCCAACAATTTACTGTAAAAATGGCGAAAACTACAAATCTTACTTTAATACTGGGACACCTTTTAATAGTTATGATAATGATGATGATGAAGGTGGTGCTGATGTTGGTGATTATGATTGTTATGATAACAACAACAACAATAATAATAATATTTATTATTATTTTTTTTATTATTTGCGCAAATGTATTGAATATACATAAATACTTCTTTTTTAAAAGTTTACGAGATTCGATTTCGTCAACTTACTTTCCAAAAACTAAGCAGTTTGTTCTTAGTAACTTTAAAACATGTCTACATTTTCATTGCAATTTCTCCATCCCTACTTTTTTAATTTAATGCCGGACATACTTAACTTTGTAATTAGTGATTTTTATTTAAATGTTTTTTAATACTATATTGTCAGAGCTTTGCGGCAGCAGGGTTAGATTGTGCCAAACAGATTGTGTCATGATTATAAGAGGTAGGGTGCTGCTGTTCTAAGTTTGAAATCTGCAGCATTCTGCTTTATCTTTCGCGTAACTTAGTTTTATCTCTTGGTACTGATATTGGTACATACTATGTGGCACAATACCTCCTCATACTTGCATAAAATCAGACTTTAAGCGCTCATTAAAGCAACTTTTAAAGCTCTCATTACATCAATCATCGAACACAATTATAAACTTTTGACCTGATCTGGAGGAAATCCAAAACGCCCTAAGCAAGTAGTAAAACTTACTAGTTATTGCTGTATTTTAATGATAATTATTTTTTCCTATTTTTTCTTTCAAAATTAGCAGCATGATCATTAGGTCGATGGGGGTGGTAAAAGAATGAAAACAAACCATATATAGTTTCAAAAAAACTATTTTCTCATCTTTTTGCTCAGCAAAAACTCAAGTGTAAATAGCAACTAGGAAAGAGAAAGTACGGTGAATTATATAGCCACGGCTTCAAGATTAATGGTGCGTTGCAAAAACGATTAACTTGAAGTGAAGCATACCGCCGCATTTTATCATGAAAATAATAAAAGGGATTGTTAGCGTTCCAAGACAGAATGGCAGTAAGTTATATTGTTTATTACGGAAAAATGACAAAGTTGCTTCACTTTATGTACGCAGCTAATTTGAATAAAAATGATGTAGAAAAATAATATAATGTTATAATAAATCTGTTTTTGGCAAATATACGTATTTGCACAGCGTGCTTGGAAAAATTAATGTATTTTTCTCTGTTTTAGACTTTGTTTTATCCGTTAATTATCCACTAATTTGGATGCTAATAATTCAGTGCAAAAATTATTGTTGCGTTACATTTATTGAGTAGTAAAACTAGCTTATATTTTAAACAACTTTATTGACAGAATTAAACTAATTAACATCTTACTTATGATATTCAAATAAGATGAATTTTACTGTCATTATTGATATTTATTTGTTATTTTAGTATTCATTTTATTATGAAAAACTTGTGCATTAACTTTTAATCAAGTGCAAATGAGATGATTAGAAATAAGCATAAATATTTTATTACGTTTATTTTTTACCATCTAGTTTGCACTTAGTTTACACCATCTAGTTTGCACTTAGTTTACATTTTATTCCTTGATAACAATTTTTAAATATTACATATCATGAACTACACCGCCTCAGTCAATTACATGAAATACACAAATAACTTACTGGATATTTCATATTATGCTGATAAAATAATTTTATATATTCTTTTGCACAAAATGCTCAAATACCGAATTTAAAAATTTAAACTTTAATTGGGATTAATAGAAAATGCGTAACACACCAAGCATCTAAAAATGCATACTGGGGACAAACTATTTAATTATTTCTTATAAAACATCCGAAAATACTATTTTAACGTTTTGCTAAAATTACTACAAGTCAAGATGAAATAAAAAGTGACCTAACGTCGATGAAAACCATGATGGAGAATCAACTAACTGCCATGGGAGATAAAGTTGATGCTCTGGAAGAAAAATTTGATACTGTAGAAGAGCGTATCGCCAATGTGGAAAATAAGTTGGAAGAAGAAGACAAGAAATTTACTTCATTTAAGGAAGAAATAATTAAAGACATGGAAAGGAGATTGGCGACCGCGGAAAGCAGCTCTGTACAGTTTTGCGCTCCCACATCTGTTGCTCGACCGTCCATTAAACTGGCCACATTTGATGGGAAAAGTTCGTGGCAGGTGTACAAGACCCAATTCATGATAGCGGCGGAAGCGAACGGATGGGACTCTGCTACCAAGGCCTGCCATCTTGCAGCATCCCTGAGAGGTGACGCAGCGGACATTCTTCAGACCCTTCCGGATAGCCAGCGCCTGGATTTCGCCGTCCTCACATCTGCGTTGGAGCTTCGCTTCGGTGAGAAGTGCCAGAAAGATTTCAGCCGACTCCAGTTGAAGTCCCGTTTCCAGAAAACCGGGGAAACCCTGCAAGAGCTAGCGGCGGACGTCGAGAGACTGTCTCATCTTGCTTTTTGCGACTGTCCTGCGGATGTTCGAGACAACCTGGCACTCAACTACTACATCGACGGGGTTCGAGATCCGGAAATCCAGAAAGCTCTACGGATGGCGGATGTCAAAGACCTGAGTTCTGCTGTTGTGTATGCGATGAGATACGAGGCCGCACAAGAAGCAACCCTTGTGGATCGCCATCTAATCCGGACTCAGGAAGCTGATGAGTCTGATTCCAGGTCGTCCCACCTCGCTGAACTTGAGAGACAACTCGGTGACTTGGCAAGACATCTGAGCAGCATAACAGCCCAAAAGAAACAAGAGCAGAAGTGCTGGAAATGCGGTAGTGAAGGACACCTGCGAAGGAGTTGTCCGGCTCGCCAAGCTACGCGAGGGAAAGGAATCACCTCCACCAGAGCTCTGCAGATTTCCTCTACTAGTAGTGGCAGTGATGGACTTTTCATTTACGCCCATGTAAATGGGAATCCTTGCAAACTGATTGTCGACACTGGAGCCAATGTGACAAACGTTAGGACAAATGTGGCTCGTGAATTTGGATTGAAACTGTTGTGGACATCGCCACGCGTAAGTCTCCAGACTGTGACAGGTGACAAAATTGAGATTGAGGGTAAAGTGGACTTGGAAATAGTGTTTGGGAATGCCACCTACCATCATACGGCATTCGTTGCTGATGTCACGGACCCCTTCATTCTCGGATTGGACTTTTTAAAGAAATACGACTTCACCCTTGACTTCAAGACTAATGAACTGCACTCGATGAGAGAAGACATAGCCATCTTCAACGTTGAAAATGATGTAAAATCCGCTCATCAAATAATAGCCCAAACAGATTTATTGATTCCCTCAAGGTCAGAATCATTAATACCTGGCTCCATTGAAGAAACCAATAGTTTTCGATTTGGACTCATTGAATACCCTAACCTAAGCAATAGCCTAAAAGGAGTGCTGGTAGCATCTACGCTTGTGGACCTTTCTAAGGATGTAATTCCTGTGAGAGTCGCCAACGTGAGTGAAAGGCCAAGGAATATCCGAAAAGGTGAAGTGTTGGCAACTTGTTCTCCAGTAAACTGCATCATTAGAAGAATCAATACCCCCGAGACTGTGTCTTCTGAGTCCTTGACATCGAAGTTAATTGGGAGTGCGACATTATCGAAAGATCAAAGAACTGCTGCGGAACAATTGGTGGAGGACTTCAAGCATCTGTTTTCATCTACATCGGAGGATGTGGGCAGGACGAATTTAACGCAGCATAGGATCTACACTGGAGAACACCTCCCTATTAAACAGCATCCAAGACGACTACCGTTCGCCAAAAAGGAAGAGGTTGAGACCCTCCTGAAAGAGATGAAGGAGAACGATTTAATCGAACCCTCATCCAGTCCTTGGGCGTCTCCCATCGTCTTGGTCCGAAAGAAAGATGGCTCCACCAGATTTTGTGTCGATTACCGACGGCTGAATGAAATCACCAAGAAAGACAGTTACCCTCTTCCCCGGATAGACGACACCTTGGACACTCTTTCCGGACACAAGTGGTTTTCGACCCTGGACTTGAAGAGCGGCTACTGGCAGGTTGAGATACACCCTGATGACCGAGAGAAGACAGCGTTTACAACTGGACAAGGCTTATGGCAGTTCAAAGTGATGCCCTTCGGCCTCTGCAATGCACCAGCTACGTTCGAGCGTCTTATGGAGACAGTGTTAAGAGGACTTTCCTACGAATCCTGTCTGGTCTACTTAGACGATATCATTATCATGGGACGCAGTTTCGAAGAACATCTGGCAAATCTTAGGAAGGTGCTGCAGAAGCTTAAGGAAGCCAATCTGAAGTTAAGCCCGTCCAAATGTAATTTGTTCCGCCGGGAAGTGAACTACCTTGGTCACATCATCTCTTCTGAAGGTGTACAAACCGATCCAGAAAAGGTATCTGCAGTCAAGAGTTGGAGTCGTCCCGAAAACATCCATCAGCTGCGAAGTTTCCTGGGGCTCTGCACGTACTACAGGAAGTTTGTAAAGGGTTTTTCCAACATTGCACGACCTTTGCATAAGCTGACGGAGAGCAAGCAAAAGTTTGAATGGTCCAAAGAATGCGAAGATGCATTTCTACGACTGAAGGAGGCTTTAACATCAACGCCTATCCTCGCCTATCCTCAGCCTGAAAAATCCTTCATCCTGGACACTGATGCGAGCAACGAGGGCATTGGAGCTGTTTTATCCCAAGAAATTGACGGCAATGAACATGTCATCGCTTACTGGAGCAAATGCTTATCAAAGTCGGAGCGAAATTACTGCGTCACCAGAAAGGAGTTACTGGCCATAGTGAAAGCTGTAGAACACTTCCATCATTACCTCTACGGCCGAAAGTTTCTGCTTCGGACAGATCATACCTCGTTAACTTGGCTTTTGAACTTCAAAAATCCGGCAGGCCAGATAGCCAGGTGGATACAGCGGCTCCAGGAATATGACATGGAGATCAGATCAAGCACCGAAAAGGGTTGTCTCACGGTAATGCAGACACTTTATCAAGGAGACCCTCTCCTGAGAACTGCAATTATTGTTCCCGAATCGAGAAACAGTATGGAACGACTAGCCCTACTGCCTATCAGGTGACAGTGACTCCAACTTCATCAGAACCTGATCCATGGAGTGAGGACCAAGTTCGAAAAGATCAACTTGAAGACCCCGACATAAAACCAATTTTGGAGTTCATGGAAAGTGACAGTCGACGCCCTAGCTGGCAGGACGTTTCCACCTTCACTCCTGCAACAAAAAGATACTGGGCTTTATGGAACTCACTCCATTTACGGAACGGCGTACTGTACCGAAAATGGGAATCTGATGACGGCAAAACATCTAGGTGGCAGTTACTACTTCCCCGATCAAGGATTTCAGATGTTCTGAAAGAAATACATAGTAGTGCGACTGGAGGACATTTTGGTGTCTTGAAAACTCTCAATAAAGTTCGGGAGCGCTTCTTCTGGAGCAAGGCGAAGGATGACGTGGAGAAGTGGTGCCATTCTTGTGACGCCTGTGCTGCTCGTAAAGGACCGAAGAAAAGAAGCAGAGGGAAGCTACATCTGTACAACGTTGGAGCTCCTTTCGAACGAATTGGAATCGACATCCTGGGTCCTCTACCAAAAACTGCTGATGGGAACAAATACGTTCTTGTTTTCATCGACTATTTCACCAAATGGCCCGAAGCGTATCCCATTCCAGATCAAGAGGCTACCACCGTAGCAGAGACTCTAGTCCAACATTGGATCTCGAGATACGGAACACCTTTGCAGATTCATTCCGATCAAGGGAGGAATTTCATCTCTGCTGTGTTTAAGGGCCTATGTCAAATCTTCGGAATTGAGAAAACTAGGACAACACCACTACACCCACAATCGGACGGCATGGTGGAGAGATTTAACCGCACAATCCTGAATAACCTCTCGCTTATGGTATCCGGAAATCAACAGGATTGGGACAAGAAGCTACCTTTGTTCCTGCTGGCCTACCGCAGTGCTGTCCACGAGACTACCGGATATGCCCCATCTCAGATGCTCTTCGAACGAGAGCTTCGGCTACCTTGTGATCTCGTCTTCGGTCGTCCTCCGGATGCGCCTGCATCGCCTGAGGAGTACATCCAGGATCTCCAGGCCCGGTTGGAAGACGTTCATAACTTCGCACGAGAGCGAATCAACATCGCGGCGGAGAAGATGAAGACCCGATACGACACAAGGTCTACTGGACATGAATTCAACGAAGGCGACAAGGTTTGGTTATGGAATCCCATCCGACGGAAAGGTCTGTCACCCAAATTGCAGTCGCATTGGGATGGACCCTACAAAGTCCTTAACCGACTAAATGACGTCGTAGTGAGGATCCAAAAATCACCTAATGCAAAACCTAGGGTTGTACATTATGATCGGTTAGCCCCATATAATGGCCATAGCTCATGAGTATTACGTAAACAACCATGGTTGATAACATAAAATTGTGGATAATTTTTGCTTTTAATATTTAGTAATATTTCTTGTTATTATTGTGTTTTCTGTATCTGTTAGTTATTAATTAATGTGTATATTTGTAAACTTGTGATAGAAGTTTGGCACCCTTTCTGGGGATTGTACTGCCCGGGACGTGCAGTCCTTAGAAAAGGGGCAATGTTACAAATCCTGTAAATGGTAATTATTGTAGTAACGTAACCTGTAAATAGTTTCCCGTAATGAATATACAACCCCTTTTCATATGGCTAAAGTATACGACCCCCCTATTTCCTTTTTGTTCATTGATAAAATTTGATAACGGTCTACTCTTTTCCAGAAGCGTGTGGAATATTTGAGAGATTTCTTTTCTGTGTGTATATATAAGCCGTTAGCGATGGATAAAAAGGAGAGTTTCGATTGAGTTTTCGAACGGAGAGCGTATTTGCTCTGTTTATAGCGAGGCATTTCGCTGTGTTGTTTTCGTATTTGGAAGTAAATACGTGTGTAAACGTTGAGTTTACGGTGTTGTGTGATAATTGCTTAATTGCTGATGAATAATTTAGCAGTTGTTGACGATATTTCCTGTACATAGTGTAAATAAATTTCCTGTGTTTTTATCAAGAACTGTGTCATCCTTTCAAGAAAGTTGGAAGTCGCACCGAATCCGTTACAATATTTTTAAATACTTACACTTAAAAAAAAAAAAAATAAGAAGCTTTTAGAAGTCACAATGTACTTTGATTAAAAAAGTGGTTATCGAAATTGATTTGTTGAGTAAAACTGCGCTGAGGGCCAAATTTAATGCTATAATTACAAATCTTATAGAGTAAAATTTTCTTTTAAAAATATTTTGTCAGAAGTATTTGTGTCAGAAAAAGCAACAGATAATTAAACCAAAGTACATTTTCTCACAAAAGGGTATCCTTGAACTATTGCTAAAAAAATGCTTTTGTTTAGTTTTTAATTAGAGTAGAGCATGTAAACCAGCTTCATGTTTTCAACAAGTTTCACAAATATTATGAAGAAAAACAGTTATGTGCCACAAAAGCGGTTATAGGTTGAATATTTTCTCATAAAAGTGTTCGTATACTATTTTCATACCATAATTAATGTGTACTTAAATAATTATCGTTATCTTTTAAATTATCATGCTTTTTATATATTATATTTGCATGGTATATTTTATGTATGTATTTAAAATACAAATGCAGTATGAAGTATATTACAAACATATTGTTGTGAGTAAATGAAAAAAATACGTAATTGTACAAGTTACATTAAAACTCTTCGTTACATGTCGTACATTATCTTTTATTTGGAATTTTTTGATCATTACTTGAATCAAGGTTTCACTAGTTAGAAACATTTTTCAAAGTCTTCTTTATTGTGTTTAACAATGCACAACTTTGTAACTTTTATTTTTGTGTGACATTATCCCTTTACATTTCTCTTTTCATCATTAACTTGTATGTCGTTGGAATGAAATATTTTAACAACAGAAATGAAACAAGATAAATTTAAAACAAACGAAGATAGGACAGCAAATTTTGCTTTTATTTAACCATGTATGGTTAAGACTTTTATTTTTATGTTTTGCTGCGATTGAAAATTCTGAAATTTATTAAGTATTACTGAATTAATACGTATATATTCCAAATTATTTGTAGATATTATTTATGAAAAGCTTATTAAAAGATACAAGAGCAGATTAAAAAAAAAACGATATTTTCTTTTTTTAAAAATGTATTTTAATTATTTTTTATTAAAATACCAAATGCTTTAGTATGAGGTTGACATTTCATTGCTAGATGTCATGTGGTACCTTCTGTTTTCTTTACTCAGAGTTTCGTAGTCATAATAGGATCGCGATTTTGCCATAGATCCAAAAAAGTTCTGTTTTCAGAGACGATTTTTTAATTATTTAAAACATTAACGGTGGATACTTCTAGCAAACTTGTCTTGTCACTGGCTTATGATTTGTACTCCGTATGTTTTCATTTCTAGTCTTAAATTTAACTTTGGAATAATATCAGCAGAAATTTTAAAGATTCTCATTTTGAGACCTCATAGGTTGTTAACTGATTTTGCGAAGGTACGAAGACAGCACAGTACTATTTATCCATTCCAAGAACCGATATAATTCTGATCTACGATGGACGTTTTTAAAGTAAGGTCCGTTTTGAAATAAAAAAAGAACGAATACGGATAGAGCAAAGACATTTTTTGCAAAAAAAATCTACCACCCTTACGACACTGTTCCCGTGATTTTCCAAGCATTTGTCATAGCGTGGTACCAGTTTTTGTATACTTATTCGTAGAAAATTGCGGCCTGTGTAGTCAACCATGGGGTAACATGTTCTCTGAGCTCATTATTGCTGTTGCGCCACAGACCATCTATTAAAGACTTTAGATGCCGAAACAAATGAAAGTTGCTGCGAGCGAGGTGGGGGCAGACCAGAGGATGTTCAAAAACGTCCCAGTCAAAGCCCTGTAAGAGTCCTCATGGTCGTATACACAGGCGGCCAATTTGTACGAATAGGTATACAAAAACCTGTACCACCCTATGACAAATGCTTGGAAAATCACTGGAGCAATGTCAAAATACAGCGTAAAGATGGTAGATTTTTGTGCAATAAATGTCTTTGCTCTATCTATACTCATTCTTTTTTTATTTCTAAAGGGACCTTACTTTAAAAACAAGCCTCGTATTATATATTGATGTGTTAATTTTTTTATGGAAACTTGAAGGATGTTTTACCACAACACATTTAATGTTCAACAAACAACACTTCTCGTACACGGGGTACATATAACGCTGTTATAATTTGTCAATGAGATAACTGGCGATCATCAAAGCCACAGCAGAGCTGATGGACAGAGAAGCCACTCAGATGGGATTTTGATTCGAAAGATAAACATAGGAGTCTACATCATATCGCTGTTCCGGTGGAACATTGACACAACTGCAAAATTAATTGAAAATGAGTTATTTTCGTCATTGGGTCCGAACGTGGCTACCTCATTCGAAGGAACACTGACATATTTGTTTTTCAACTTTTTGCCACCAGGGCAGTAACTCAACTATGTTTCATTGTATGAGGTAATGAATAAAATAAAATAATTTTGTATAGTTGGGTATCATATATAAAATTACTTTTTTGCAGTTGCGTGAATGTTTTTCCGGAACAGAGACTTTATAAAACTTTCAAAATATTCACAAAAACTTAAAATGTGATAAAATGAAAAGTGGATTTAGTATTAATGTAAATATTTCGTTATTTAATGACGACTACTTCAATAGTTATCTAGATATCGATAGATAATTTTCAACCTAAACCTCTACTGTATTCTCGCCAAATATCTTGAACATAGTGCAACTGTGTTTATCATCCCATTTCTGGCATCAAATCTACTTCAGTTTACATTCCGTGTCACTACTTTAATTGAGATTGCATTCTAATCACATGAAAGAAGATTGATTTCATTGAACTAAATTTATACTGAATTTAAATAGTATTGCATTCTAATCACATGAAAGAAGATTGATTTCATTGAACTAAATTTATACTGAATTTAAATAGTATTATTGCTTATTTATAAAGTTTCAGTAATAAACAAACATTTTTAGCCAGGATAAATAAAAATTTTACTGTGCTTATCGTAGAAAGATATCGAGAAAATTTGCTGCTCGAAAATAACACTGATTTGAAAATACCGATAACAATGATGACCGTGACCCGAACTGACTTTTTAATGCACAAATTTTGATTGATTTTGACTCAAAGCCAAAAAAGGATGCCAACGCCTGGTTTGACCTATTTCACTAGTTATTTACTTTTTATAACGATAGATAAACTGTTATTACATAAAATCTTCTTTAAACACTGTTTTTTAAGGAAGCGCGGGTGTGCAAATCTATAAATAGATAATAGGAAATGTCGATTTACCAGTACAATGTTTTAAAATATAATATACAGTTCGGTTAGTCCATCCAAACAAGACAGAAATCAAGTCTGTAAAAAGAGTATCTTAATAAAAGCAGGAGTTGAAAAATTGTCGTAGGTATGTATTTTTTGTGTTACAAAAAAAAAGAAAAAAAGGAAAAGAAAAACATTCAGTATTTTTGCATGAAGGTGAAATTTTTACTCTTTTGTGGTCTTCCACTAAAAAACAAAGGGGGAAAAACCTTTAAGTACAAGACACTAGAGCAATTACAAACATATATTTTATAATTTATAGTTGACCCCACAATAATAGGGTAAAAGAACCGAATAGGGGGAAGAAAATGTGGAAAAGGTTTGTTTACACGGCATGCTTTCTCCTATTATGAGAATACACAAAAGTAGCAATTTCAACAAATGTTTGCAATTCATAAATCAACAAAATGAATTTCAAGGAAATAATACGTTTTTAAACCTATTGGAGACAATTTTGAAACCTAACCAACTGTTCATTCCCTTATTATCTGAAGGTACACACTAAACACACACTGCACCATTTTCTTTTTTTAAACTTTCACATCTTCATTATTGCTTTTCTGAAGAAAGACAAGCTTGCTCTGCCCCATACTGCACATTTTGCTCCATTTTTGTGCCCCGCTTCACATTGCTCGTTTCTCGATCCTGATCTGAATTCACATGTATTAATTATGCTTAAAATTGAATAGATAGTACAGAAAAATACGTGTTTAACGCAAATACCGAAAAAACTATAACTCATAAAATTATAATTTTCAGTGCATAAAAACGTAACAACCTATTTACTGTAGCACTGAAAAAAAAAAGAAATTTTGCACCCAAACAGGCAATCACCTACAATCTCCGCAGTTGCTGCTCAAACCACTATTGCCAGGTCATAACACAAATCATTAACTCTTGCAGATGCCAACATTCTCCGTAGACGTCGAATGCATAAATAAGAGCAATACATATGTACCATTTTAGGAAGTACAGTCATATTTGGTAATTTTACCGAAACCTTGCACATTCAATGTTTTTCAATAACTGAAAGCGCGGCTTCTTATATGCAGGCACGTTTATTTGATATTAAAATGCTTTAATGTAAATTTCTATAGCAATTTACTTACCTATAAAAGTATGTAAAACGTTGTGAACAACGATGCGGTCTAACTCGGGTGAAACCATTGTGATGTTGTAAACAGAACCGAAATTCATCTGAACACATGACGTCATGCCCTTCCTGTTTTCAGGTTTGCCTATGATCACATCATTGAAGACGCTTGAAGCAATAGCCGTCAAGCTAATATACCATATGGCTGCCAATGCTGTAAACTTTTCGTGCAAACTCTTGTAGTCTTGCAAAATACCCCTTTTCTTAATTCAGGACTCGTGACATGGCTGTTCGATCCATTAAGGGCCCAAGGGCAAAATGTCCGTCATCTCCGTTATTAGTTACAGCTGATATCTGAGGTACATCACGACGTTTCTTATGACCCTTCAAAACTCGGTGATTCCACATTTGGCACACAGTCATAAGATTTCGACCGACGGCAGCAGCAAAACTGCGATACAATAAACCGCAATTCCAGCTGACTACGATCCAACCTTTATTAAAGTTAAAACCGTACAAGTAAGCATTTCCCCTTCCAACAAGAGGTATTGCAACAATTTTTCCCATCGTAAAAAATGCTGAAATGCAGTTTGTGTGCGAGAAAACTGCTACTCAATTTATTTATTAAACGCATTGCAGCCGCCCGCCCTGTCTAGTGATCAGAGGAGTCTGATTGCGATGGGGAGGTCCCAGGTTCGAATCCCAGTTCGAGCATGGACGTACTTTCTCTCTCCTGTCATTATCCCTTCTTTGTGTGAATGTGTTGTGCTGTGAATAGTTTCCTTCTCTATGAACGGGTACTTATGGTATGTATGTACTGTGAAAGTCGGATTTCACACCAAATTACGGTAGAGTTGGTAAATGAGCATCTCAAATTGCCAGCCTAGCTGGCAAAATACAACAACAATAACAACAAATGCATTGAAGTGAGCGCTACCCCTGCCTATTGTTAGATTAATGCCCCCAAAATTTAATCATTTGGACATCACAGCATCTTCTACATGTCGTGCAAAATTTTAAGTGTGAGGCACGTCACTTCTTTGGTGCAGCAATTTAAATGACGAGTAATGTTAGAACATTGATTAACTGTATAATATAAAATTATTCTAGATTCATTGCATTACACACAGATATATTAGTTTCATTTCATTATATATGGAGATAAATCGATAATTGGACGAGAGCGAATATGTTCGTATTACGCTTCAGTGTGGTCATTACTGGATTAAGAAACACTAGCTAAATCGCACTAAGTGGTCACGCTCGAATACACTCCAAGCACAATCAGTGATCGGTTAGTTTAGTTAGTATATCATTAATTTACAATTAAATGCGAGGTTAAATGGCACACGCTTCAAATCTCGACAAAC
Organism: Uloborus diversus; assembly: GCF_026930045.1. Classification (NCBI taxonomy): domain Eukaryota; kingdom Metazoa; phylum Arthropoda; class Arachnida; order Araneae; family Uloboridae; genus Uloborus; species Uloborus diversus. Next base: position 38,609,734 of record NC_072737.1, read on the forward strand.
GATCTACTTTGTATTACATAACCTTCATCTTCCGATTTCCGGTTTTTATACTTTTCTCATTTATTTTTATTTTAAGATATATTAATATATATATATATAAGATTTTTATTTGAAGGGAAAAATATATTTTTTTTTCAATCACTTATCAAAAAATGTTTTTCTGATTAACAATCGGAAGACATCTGATGTGTTTATTAATTCGTTTTTTAAGTGTTATTTTTCGAAAAAAGGCCTAAATTACAATTCTTTCTTTCTTTATTTTTTTTTTTTTTTTGAAATAAAAAAAAAGTCTTTACAATAATGCTATAGTTAGAATGACGTATGACGTATAATTTATGAGGCGTTCCCATAAAAATTACCTTGAGAAATTATACGTATGATTTTATCTAGATTATACTAATTCTCTACCAAGACAGGTTGTACACTGATTTTTACAAGTTTTTTTTTCCGTAGAATTTTTAATGATAGGTGAAAATTAAACTGAAATGCAACATT